>NC_085910.1:1240222-1550277 GCF_035658355.1 Kwoniella shivajii
AGAGGAAGAAGTCTCCGATGCTGATAGCGAAGATATGGTCCACGAAGCTTTAAAAGCCAAGGCCGAGAAGAAGGCTAAGAAAGGAAAGACACTTGGGAAATACGTGCCACCAGGAGAAACCCAAGTGGACAAAGACAGAAGGACAGTGTTCATCGGGCACTTACCTCTGGAATGTGTCAAGTCAAAGGTGAGTCATTGTTCTGCAATCGTCAACCCACGAAAGATGATCATGCTTATGGGCAAGATGGATAGTCCGCACTCCACCAATTGCAACAACACCTTATCTCCTTTGTCCCTACTGCCAAGATCGAATCAGTCAGATTCCGTTCCGTTCCATTCGCTGCTCCTACCTCTTCTCTACCCACCGACGATCCAGAGAAAGATGCCACTCAACGAGCCAAGAGAGAGAAGGAACGTGCGGCAACTTGGAGAGCTCAACTCGAGGATCCCGAAGCTCCTGTCACTCGAAGGAAGCAACTTGCTGATGAGGAGTGGGAGCAAGGGAAGATATTCTTAGACTCAAAAGGAAAGCGAAAGGTCGCATTTATCAAGAAGGACGTAAGTAAACCCGGTTTAATTTGGGTTGTAGGATATTGACAAAACCATTTAGTTTCACTCTGAACTTGCTTCGTGTAATGCCTATGTGGTTTTTGCTCATCCTCATCCCGAACGATCATCAAACGTCGCTCCTATCCTTGACCCGTTCGAAGCTGCTACAGCAGTACTAGCGGCAAACGCCAGTACATTTTTAGGTCGAACCATCCGAGTGGATTCTCTTCGTCTGCCATCTGCTGTAGGATTGAAATCAGCAGGTAACGCTCTCGCGAAACGAGATGCATGGTTGCCGAGCGGTACAGATCCAAAGAAAAGTTTATTTGTCGGTGGATTGGATTATGCATCAAAAGATGAGGATGTTAGAGTGTTTTTCGAAGAACTGGTCAAAGCTGAACGGGGTCCAGCCGAGGATAAATGGGTTACTGGAGTTCGTATTGTAAGAGATAATGAAACTCAATTGGGTAAAGGATTTGGTTATGTCCACTTTGCCGTGAGTCAGCTTACAGTAGTAGGCTACGCCTAGTTTGATGACAAGCTGATTTCGTTCCATTTTGTCATAGGATCGAGAAAGTGTCGACGAGATACTTGCACTTGATTCCCAGAAAATCAAATTCGCTAAACGATATCTTCGTGTTCAACCTTGTAAAACTCTTCCAACCAATAAAACACTAAACAATACCATAAAATCCATCGCATCTTCCGCTACTTCCACTTCTTTCAAAACCGATAAGAAAGCAGCCAAACCTAAATCATATTCTAGATCAGGTCCTGTACCTAAAGGTGATCCTAAACTAGGAGAGAAGATCAAAGATCTTTCGAAAGATGAAAGGAAAGTGTTCAAAAGTTCAGATGCGGATAGACAAGCTCGTCGATTAGCCAAAAAGAAAGCTAAACATACTTTGGAGAAGAACGAAAGAGGTGCTGTGAAATTAAGCATGTCCAAAGCAGAAAGAGAGAGAGGTAAAAACGCAAAACCTAAAGCTAAGAAAGGAAAGATCAGAGCTCCAAGTGCCATTGCTAAGATGAAGGGGTCTAGGGCATAGATATTTCTTCCTGTAGGTTGCGGGCGAACATAATACCCATATGTAGATACGTATATGTTGCCAGACATAGGTTCTACACAAGCGTACCTCGCACGCATGCTTCGATTGGTAGCTGAATTGTTGCATAGTGTCTATATGAGAGAATGATCATGAAATGTAACAAATCGGTGCACAGGGAATCTAAGGCACCATTCTACGTAAAGAATTCCATCGCGTTTGAGAAAAAAAACAACAACAACAACACAGACAAAAATAGACAACGATATAAATCTTCCTTTCAACGTTCTCACAATCCTCATTCAAAAGCCTTTGCCTCGCTTCTCATCCCTTTCGTGCTGCTCTTGTCAAGACCGAGTGAATGCCAATAGCTATCAATATGAGCTCCGGTCAAGGGTCAGGACCCACTTCTCCTGTATCTTCACGAATGACCAAAGCTGCTTTCTTCCGATCAAGATCACCGCCTATAGAACGAAACTTCCCCAACGGTAATGTCAACGGTAATATAAGTCCTAATGGTTTGTCAAGTCAAGATGGATTTGGAAACCTCAATGATCTAGCAGGGAGGTTCGAACTGTCAACTAGGTTAGAACAGCAACAACAATACTCGTCATCATCTTCTGCTGGACCAAGTAATATAGGTAATCAAGCTCGATACAACACGAATAACATCAGTCCGAATGAAGAATTAGGATCATCATATTCACCATATTCCGCGAACAGGAGTCTTTCAGGAGAAGGAAATACACTTGAAGCGCCAATTCCACAACATACACATAAACAAATGGGTTATTTTGATTCTTCACCTGCTACAGATGGACATTCTTCCACATTAGATAAACTACAAAACCCGCCTGTGACTCGGAGAGCCCCATCACCTGTAAGAAGGAGATCGACGATAGCATCACAACGTGATACATCGCCGACCTCACCAAGGAACCTACTAGCTGGAATACACGGGGTCATGTCAGCACCTGATTCTTCGGAAAATACAGAAGAAACGTATGAAAGTGGAATGAGAGGGGACCTTAAGGAGCATACGATAATGGGATTTGCACAAGGCTCAGATGAGATGCTGTTGACTCTACTAGCGGGTCAAGCTGCTATGGATTGTGAGACTTTACCTATAGGAGGGTGGGAAGAGGTTGAGGCGTGGAAAAAGGTGAGTTCAAATGCACACGCCATAAAATACTGCTCAGAAGTCAAGCTAATGCGAATGGATTGCGTTATAGGAACTGACGCTATTGTCGAATCGACTGGAATCATTGCAATCGCGACATCAAAGAGAAATCAAGATCTTGACAGCTGCAAGAACATTACAAAAGCTAAACAACTCAAATAAGAGGATGTCAAGACAGACAATGGAGAGTTTGGAACAGGCTGAGAAACGAGTAGAGGTTGCTGAAAAGGTGAGCATTTTGGCATCAATGCTCGATAGAGTATACAGCTCATTCCTCGACTCCCGCATAGGAAGTTTACGTCTTGCAAGATAGAGAAGCTTCTCTGCGGCGAAGATTGATGGAACATTGGTCAGGAGTGATGGCATGGGAAGTGCGTAGATTGGAAAGAGTATCAGGTGAAACTCAAGCTCGTTACGATAAACAGTCCATGAAAATTAACCATTTGAAGGATCGCGAAGCTGAACTGATTCGACAAGCCAACGACAAGTTGAATCGCGTCAATGAATTAGAAGAAATGGTCATTGGAATGGGTAGACGAGAGAGAGCCATCGAAGAAGAAGCGCGAGAATTAGATCAATATCGCTTGAAGCTGGAAGAGGAAAGACAAAATTGGTTAGAAGAGAAAGAAGCTTATCAAAGGGAAAGAGATTCTTGGACATCTCTGAAAAGGAATTGGGATAAAGAGAGATCCGGATTTGAACTGGATAAAAGACGTTGGATGGAAGAAAGAACAGGACTGATAAATGATAAACAACAATTACTGGAATCAGGTCAAATGTCAGAAAAAGATAGACATCTGATGGATCAAATCCGGTTATCTCTAGGAGGTATCTTAGGTAGGAAAATGGGTTCAGTAGGTGAACATGAGATTATACCTTCTATTGAAGAAGTGAAAGGTCTAGTGGCCAGAAGAGAAAGGGAAGTTGGAAATCTGAGAGATGAAATGAGAGAAGTGAATATGGGTTTAGAAGAGGAACTGAGAAGAGTAAGTGAAGATAGAGATTCTTGGAAATCAAGAGTGGATCAAGGTGAACATGGAAGAAGAGATGAGATTGCTGGATTTGAAAGGAAATTAAGGGTGAGCAGATTTATATTGTTTGCGACAAGATCCTCCGCACCAATCCTTCACGATTAGAGTATCCCAGCTGATACATAACATCCTATCAGAATCAACAGGAACACATCAGCGATCTATCACTTCGAAACGAATCACTCTCATCGTCGCTGCAAGCAGCGCAAAACGCTGTATCCTCCATGTCGTCCGACACAGCTTCTACAAAAGCTCTTCGATCTCGAGTCGACGAACTGTCAGCTGAATTGGAGTCCATCGCTACTCAGTTCAACTCTATCTGGTCAATTCTTCCTCCACCTAGTAAACGAGCTCAAGCCGAATTGATAGATCCGAGAACAGGAGATAGCAACCTTTCACTTTCCAGTCCAAGTAGAGCGATGAACTTTGCTGCTCTACAAGACTTGTATCAACCCCATAGTGAGAAAGTTGGCGATATCAACGAGACTTTAGCTAGAATCAGAGGTGTCGTAGAGGACAGTAAACTCTTAGTGGAAAGGGTGGTCAAAATGGGTAAAGAAAGAGAACTTTTGAAAGGTAACGCTTTCAAAGCTAAGAAACTGGTAGAAGAGAGTGCTCGAAGTTTAGAGACTTATCAACAGTGAGTTGATCATCGCCGCCTGTGAATTGTGATCTGTGTTAAAAAATTCAGTAACTGATATGTTCACATGATCTCATAGACAAGTGGCAGTATTAGAAGACCGTCTAGCTAAATCTGGCAGTACAGAATCCCATTTCCTAGATGAACTAAATGATCTTCAACGATCATTGGATAATGCAAATTCAGCTAAGAGGCATTTGGAACAACAATTACAAGCTCAATTAGAAACTTGTTCAAGACTTTCAGAAGCAAATGATACATTATCCGCAAAAGCATTGGATTTAGCTCAAGTTGCAGAAGAGGAAAAATCATCCTTGGCGAACAAATTATATAATGAAATTGATGACCTGAAGAGAAAATTGAAAGGAACTGAAGATGATGCGGATGAAGAAAGAGCTAAATCTCAAGGTCAAAGAATACAACTTCTTGATGAGGTAAGTTGGGTTCGACTTCTCCCCTCGTCCGTCCAGAAAAGAATAGAAGCTGATGTGTATATCTACGATTTCAGCTTAATTCTTTACAAGCTGAAGTTGGAGATCTGAGGAAGCAACTTAGAGCAAAGGCATAACCTTGCTATTGATAAGAATCAAGATCACATGTGTCGGAAGCCAATGAGATTGCTTGTTGACTGTTCAAATTGTATTTCACGTAAAATTGTAAATACTATATAATTTAACTTAATTAATTCTAATAAACCTGATCTTGGTAAATGATCTTACAGATGAGGTAATGTCATTGTTGTGTTATAGATGCAATTACTTCTGTTTTGGCTATTTAATGTTTTCAAAGAGTGTTAAGCATAGATGTAGCGGACAATCTTCATTACACGGCCAGTATTTGCTGAGGCCCCGAGCGGTCATACATGCTAATTGTGGGCTAGATCAGACAGATTACCGTATTGTCCACATAGCTGAAACTCGTATATTTTTGCAACGTACATACCGCTGCTCCTTGTACGGGTCTTTGTTTGCAGCGGAGTAGAAATAAAGCATTGTGCACGTTGATACATTTATTTTCGGATATTTACTTATATGCTTCCAACATCCATACCAAAAACGCCTTCACGACTATCTACGGACTAGCAACGTATCAAAATTGAACATGACAATCCGCAAGAATATCTTTCAGATCTTGAACATAGCTTAAGGTCTGATGGCGATCTTAAGGGCTTGTCGACTGTTGATCAAACACAATGATCAGTATAATTCGATGATTCTGTAAGATTCCGAGTTATAAATGAAGATTTTGCAACTCACGTGGCCATTTTGTCAAGAGCTTTTTGGTAATCCTTAAGATCGAAGACATCGGTGACCATACCTGTAGTCTTGATTTTACCTGAATCGAGGAGTTCGATAGCTCTTGGGAAACAGTATGTTTGGGAGAATGAACCGATGATTCGCTGTAAGACGATTCAGTAAGCTTGATTACATATAATCATGGGAAAGAATAAGAGGACGTACCTTTTCGTTAACGAAGATATCGGTAGGAGACCAAGATGGAAGTCTAGCTTTGTCCTCGTAGACACCATAGACGAGTAAAGTACCACCTCGAGTAACGTAGTTGATGGCGTCGTTTACGATAGATTCGACACCGGTACATTCAGCTACAACATCGAAACCGTATGGGTTCTCTTTCTTGATGTTAGCCCATTGGTTGGCGGCATCTTGTCTGTCGAGATCAATGTATGCATCGGCAGCATCAACTTTTCGAGCGATATCCATCTTGATACCCTTGTTGGCGGCAATGGTGATGTGTCCGGCACCACCGATCTTCATCAGTTGAGCCAAGATCAAACCAGTGGGTCCAGCACCGATCAAGAGGACTTTGGCACCGAAAGGCATCTTGAGTTTGTCCATACCGTGAATGGCACATGATGCGGGCTCAAGGAGAGTAGCTTCCTCATCACCGAGGTTCTTGATCTTGTAACATTTGGCGAAGTGGCTGAAAAGCGTGAAGAAATCAGTCCATGACCCTTTTGCGCGCACCGAGACGAGAATCGAGAAATCTCACTATTTGATATAATCGGCAAAACCACCGTCTCTGGCGACACCGGCAGGGGTGAAGTGCTCACAGAAGAGCTCATCACCCTTTCGGCAATAGTGACACCATCCACAGGTCTCTATTGTGGGAATGAGACCGTTAACAAATATTTCTTTGATTTGACGTGGGGCACACGAAAGAGCTCAAGAACTCACCTCCGACATCGGCAGCCACTCGGTCACCAAGAGAGAAACCTTTGACGTTTTTACCCATGGCAACAACTTTACCAACGGCTTCGTGTCCGGGAATCAAAGGGAACTTGGAGATGAATTCTCCTTCATGGATATGTTGCTGTGACGACCGGCGATCAGCTTAGTCCTTTTTACATCCAAATCGAGAAAGAGAAAAGCTCACGTCGGTACCGCATACACCACAGATGTCGACTGAAAGTCGAAGTGTCAGCAAATCCATTGAGTACGCAAAGTTGACGAGGAGCTGGCTTACCTTTGAGGAGGACTTCATTGTCGTTGATGGTGGGAACAGGTACCTTCTTGACCTCAAAGTTTCGAGCCTGATATCCATTGCAACGATCATTGAACGTTTAGGATAGCAGGTGATATGACGAGAATATGGATAGGTCGGAAGAACAAAGGAGATGAGATTTTACGGAATTAGGGAAAAGAGAGTACGTAGTGAATAAAGGGAAGCACAATCATCAGCTAAAAGAGGCTCAAAATGTGATTTTTGACAGTGAATCCAATGGCAAATGAATAGATTTACTCACCTCATGGTAGTACAAAGCACTCATTTCAGATGGGATATTAGAGTCGGACATTTTGAATGAAGTTGATTTGGGTTTTTGGCTGAACGTCAGGAAAGAAGTGAATGGAATGAGACAAGATCAGCTCTTCATTCTCATGATTCGTATATGTATGCACAAATGATCGGGAACATCTGAAGGGTGATCATCGTACACGTAGCAGGGAGAACAACGAGGTCAGAAGCGGGAGATGGGTGATAGGTGATCCGTGCAGATCGGGTCATCATCTCACCACCATCACATCTCCATTAAAGGGATCCCACCATCGCATCTTCCCCACTTTCATGTCCCATCTAAAGCAATACACAAGTCGATGTATGTGTGCAGGAGAATAAAAGGAATAAGGTTGATCGACTCACGTATGTTTTGATAAGCTACAGTGATATCTATTTTATATTGACAGAGTTTGAAAAGAATAGAAAAAGAAAGAGATGAATGCACTTCAGATGAAAAGAGGGTACTAATCAATCGAATGCATGAATACCAGTTATTACAGATCTTTTTTTTTCTCTCCCTCCATTCATTCCCAATCTCAATCTCAATCGGGGTTTTCTTCTCTTTTTTCTTTTCAATCCCTTTCACCGAAAGCAACCAGATAAAACCTAAAGCTCCCCCCTTTCCTTACAGTCCCAAATAGCCATATCATGTGAAGTAATATGGCATATGAATTGGAATGCCGAGAAAATATCGATATGAAAAAGGAACCCGCTTTTTCACTCCCCCTTCATGCAGAATGATAAAATAAAGATCAGAAGGGTTCAAACGTTGTTTGTATCTCCTGAAAAGAGAAAGGAAATGACGTCTGAGGCGAAAAACGATAAGATTCCTCTTTTTAACCGATCATACTCCGATAGAAACCTGTACTTACTATGCCTGTTCAGCCCGCACAAGTCAAATGCTTTTGGGCTGAATGTAACCCTGAATCATCCACGTATCACCCACATTCATGGAATATGGCAAGAAAAGGATACCAAAACCCGAAATTGGCATACACATGCTGAATGCTGTCAGATCCCAGCCGCGCCAGTGCCGCATCTATGCATGCACGCGTATTTGCAAACGAGATGAGATGACATCAAGTGCACCTGAAATGATGTGGCAAAGGTGACAAACTAGTCAGCGTCAAGTCGAAGCGAATTTGAGATGATGTCACAGTCAGCAAAGCGACCAACAGCGGTTCTTGCCGAGCCATTTGATAACCAGACCAGGTATCCGTATGATAGTACTGATTCATAATAAAAAGAATAAGATTATCGATCAGTGTGAATGGAACTCGCTCATAAAGCCGCGCAAATGACTGAAAGATCATTAACACCAAACGAGTCAGCTATATTAATGGAGATGATCTCGTAAATGACCAGCTGCACCAAATTAGAGCGATGTTTGTGCGTCAGTATTGTTTCAGGTCTACGGGTTGCAGGAATACAGTTTCTGTACTCACCTTTTCCTACTGTTGAGCGGACATTGACACGTTGGAAATATCACAGCCATTCTGAGACTTTTTTTGTCTGGCCTTGCCTTCAGTAGATAATTGATGGTCGAATATCCGTCAGGATAGTCACAGGTTGCTGAAAAGTATGGATTCTCAAGTTTGGAAGGATAAATAGAAGAAAACGTTCAGTTATCATTGGACTCAAACTGAACTTCAAATCGCAATGACCAGGTCGACATCCATTGGGACTCGCTGATATTCAGATTGCACAACCTATTTGCTCAAGACACTAATTACATTTAGGTGAATCCCATCCTCCTTTACATTTTTTTTTTCGATATCCCTCTGACCCCTCAATCTCACAGGAACCCAAAGACGCCAAAATGAAAGTTGATCGGAAAGATAGAAGAGGCAAAATGATCAGGACAGGAAGTTTACTGAAACATTATGATATATAAGCTAACAATCAATCTGGCTTATTTTGGAGAACGATGATACTTACCTTAGCCATCATCATTGTTACGAATTCGTTGTAGTCGATCATTCCATCACCTATGCACGAGGTGGTTGTAAGTTACTTGTGCGCAGCTGGTCATTACAACAATTTAATTTTCGAAACAACTTACCGTCCTTGTCTGCCTCTCTGATCATCTCGCTAATCTCAGCGTCGGAGAGCTTCTCACCGAGGTTGGCTGATAGGAATGGATCGTCAGTATCGGAACTACGACATACGAAGCAGTGTTTGGGAGACAAGCGGAGATCAGACAGATCACTTACTCATGACGTGTTTCAATTCAGCAGCGGAAATATGACCGTCGTTGTTTTTGTCAAAGACCTAAACGAAATCATACATCAGCACAAACGTGAAGAAAAGCCACCATATCGCATTGACCACTTTATGGGTGTAAGCGAGAGCGGAGAAGAGTGGCTCACCTTGAAAGCCTCTCGGATTTCATCTTCAGAATCAGTGTCGTGCATCTTTCTAGCCATAAGGGTCATGAATTCGGCAAAATCGATAGAGTTGTTTCCATCGGCGTCGACCTGAATGATCACATCACAGCAAAAGCGAGAACTTAATCAGCTCATCTCGATGTCGAGTTCGACTAAGTAGCTGATCCCTACTCGCCTCGTTGATCATATCCTCAAGCTCAGCTTGAGTAGGGTTTTGACCGAGAGATCTCATGACGGTACCGAGTTCCTTGGTGGTGATGGTTCCATCTCCGTCTACGCGATGGCGAAACATGTTGTTCATGAGAGTTCACACCGCGGGACGTAAGGAGTTGGATACAGGAGGACGAACACATCAAAAAGTCGTGTCAAGAATTTCGGTGAAACGGGGATGCGGTGCCAAGAGAGGATGCAAGGGGATATCATATCGTTAGCATCATTACTCGAGGAACATTCAAATGGCCTTTTGGACTCACCTTTGTCGAAGAGAGAGAAAGCCTCCTTGAATTCTATTAGCCAGTGGATCGTTAGCATCACATACTTAAGTCCGAGTCTGGTCTTATTCTAAGTGCTCGTATATCACACGTACCAGCGATTTGTTCTGTTGCCGTTCATTTCATGAGATAGTAATGTCAGCTCCGGTCACAAATCTCTTGTCCATACGTATAGTACAGGATACTGACCTTTTGTCTGCAAAGAACACGATCATCAGCTTGTGATCCTGATCGATGGGGAGATGATTGTGGGGCCTGCTGGGACCTCGTACGAGTGGGGTTTGGCTAGAGTAGAAGAAATCTCAAGCTCACCAATTGTTCAGCCATGATGAATGTCGTATCAGTCGTCACTTGTTGATAAATAAGTAATTAAGAATGAAGATCAGAACTGGTCAAAGGAATGTGAATATGGATATGTTAATTGATATTATGACCAGTGGTGTGAGAATGACAGTGCAGTCGCGAAACACGATGAAAGCGCAGTTCCCAAACAAAATGACTCAATGACAGCCTGATAGTTACAATGTCAATATTATCATGCTCTCCGGATCGGATTGCAGAAATGATGACGTAACATCACCTCAATTTCAATGTCTTTAAGTCATGATCGATGATTGCATGTGTCTTATTTTTTCTGACAAACCTCTTTGTATCTATTTCATCACAGAGCAGCTCATTGCCACCTATATTAATTCCTAATTCTCTAGTACGTCTTACTAGTCTGACGCACTTGATACCGCTGGTCATCATGTCGAGCTCAACACCTGTTTCAATCCTCTCAAGGGGGATATCAGTTTATTCCATACCTCCAGAACTGCTCTCGAATCTTACTGTACGATCGATACAAGCTCAACAATCCAATGAACCTTCAGACGAGACGGCGGAAAAAGCTGTTGTACAAACAGTGCAAGCTACTCTGCCTTCGGGTGCCGGATTGAGCTGTCAGACTTGCCCAAATACCAATTTCGACACCGTGGAAGAGCAACGAACACATTTCAAATCAGACTGGCATCGTTATAATGCCAAAGCAAAACTTACCGGAAGGACTGTCAGTGCAGAGGAATGGGATGGGATGGTAGAAGGTGAGTAAGACCAACGACTTACAACTGTAATCAATAAACGTGATATTGACTGCTATGATGCGGCGTAGGCATATCGTCCATTTCAGGATCAGGATCAGAATCTTCCGGATCGTCATCATCTGGCTCATCATCTCAATCGAAAGTCGCACGATTACTCAAACGTCAAACAATCGGGAATGGACTCAATCCAGAAGATGATGATGATGAGGAAGCGCTCGAATTAGCAGATCGTCAAAGAAGAGCTCATTTACGAACAGCCGTTATTTGGTTCTCACCCACTACATCTCTCGATTCTTTAGGTATACCAAAAGATACTCAATTAGGTGTACATCGAGCTTTGTTCCCACCATTCGATACTGCCGCGGATTATTTGACGGAATTGAAAAGGATGCAATTGACTGGAAATGAAAATCAAGATGGTGAAAGGAGATTGACATTGTTAATGGTTGCAGGAGGTCATTTTGCTGGAATGGTAGTCTCAATAAGACCCAGAGCCAAAAATGAAAGACAGGAAGTTAAAGGTGCAGGTGATATCAGAATTTTGAAACATAAAACATTCCATCGTTATACCAGTTAGTTCATTCTGCCTCATTCTTCTGCCAATAGATAGCTGATGTCACGCCGTTCAGCACGTAAGAAGCAAGGTGGTTCTCAAGCATTGAACGATAACGCAAAATCAAAGGCTGTTTCTGCCGGTGCCATGTTACGTAGATACGGTGAACAAGCTCTACAAGAAGAAATCAGAGCTTTGATGATCGATTGGGAAGAAGATCTCGCTGCCTCTGAGAGAATTTTCATTAGAGCTAGTACGCACGGGAAAAAGAGTTTCTGGGGATATGACGGAGCCGTTCTTCATAAGACCGATGATCGAATAAGAGTATTCCCTTTCCCTACTAGGAGACCTGTAAGTGATATCCGCGCAGTGCCATGGGAATCGTCAGCTGATAGCTACGCGATGTAGACTCTTCAAGAACTCCTACGATGCTGGAATGAACTCACACGGTTGAAAGTATCACGGTTATCCGAAGAAGCCCTTCAAGCTCTTGACGATGCGTATATCGCTTCTCTTCAACCAAAAAACAAGCCCATCAAAGCGGCTCCTGTGTCTACACCTGCTCCTGTAGTCCCTGCTGTGCCCAAGCTATCACCCGAGGAAGAAGCTCGTGTAGATCGTCGAAAGAGATTGGAAGAAATGATACGGAAAGGACGATTAGACGCTTTGAAACCTTTCTGGACCAAATACCAATCAGACTATCAACCTTCTGAAATATTAGGTTTTGTAGCTGCTGCAGGGCAAGAAGATATCCTACGTTACCTACTTGAAGAAGAGAGATCAGATCCTACACAACCCATCGAAACAGCCAATGGGAGAAGAGCATACGAATTATCGTCAACGAAAATCATCCGAAATGTGTTCAGAAGAGTAGCTTACAATCACCCAGACTGGTATGATTGGGTCAATCAAGCTAGAGTACCTTCTGGTTTGAGCGATGAATTGGAAGCTGAGCAAAATTCCAAGAAAGCAGATCGACGAAAAGGTCTCAAAGAGAAATTGAAGGAAAGGGAAAAGACGAGATTGGCAGAAGCTGAAAACGAAGAAAAAGCTCAATTGGAAGCTGAAGCTCAAAGGAAAAAAGAAGATGAAATGAGGAAAGTGGCATTATCATTGAACGGTGGTGGAACAGGGAATACGGGTCCACAGAAATTAGGTGGGAAAGTCGGTGGAGAAGGTTTAGGTGGAATGAGTCAGGAAATGAGAATGCAAATCGAAAGGGAAAGAAGAGCACGAGCAGCTGAAGCGAGATTCGGTAGAGGGTAGGAAGGTCGAACGCTATCAGTCTAGTAAATGAACAGTTTGAATGAACTATAATGGAGAAATCCCATGTCAGAGGAACACTTACTCTTTGTCACAAAAGCTATTGAACCTGAATTTTTTTGTCTGACAATGTTTCCCTTGAAGATATAGCAATGACGTTGCGCGGTACTTCCTTCTAATCTTACACATTTCTCCCCCTTGCAATCATCCTTCCCTCCTCCCATCCCTCTCTCCCCACTCTGACTCCCATTCTCCTCCTTCCTCCTTGCACCTTCCCGTCCTCGCTTTCCCTCGCTTCAACGTGACTGAGATCCCATCTGAACAGCTTTCTTCCCGCACAACTCGCTTTCACCCACCTACACCTATCATTCCCCGCTTCCTCTTCTTTGTAACATCTTCTTCCTCTCCCCTCTCGTCTCCTGTGTGAGGAACAAAAAGTAAAAGAACTACAGCACCCGGGATTCCCATCTGGTCCCCCACGATGGTACTAACCGAGCGATACCCAGCTTAGCTGCCCAGATCTGACGGGATGGGGCGTTTTCGAGGTTCTATGGCCGTAGATGAGAGAATTGCGGTGGTCAGAACGGTTTATATATGCTTGAAGTGATGAGGAAAGATCCGAGGAGAAACGTCTTGGGAGATAAGCGATCTGCTATTCACTCTGACTACCAGACAACACACCTCCTAAGCAGTTATGGCTATGGCACAGAGTGTAATATCAGGTCAATGAGCGTTCAACTCAATCGTGCTTGCAGCTAAAGTGAGAGTTAACCATCTAGATCAAAGACGTGTTTCGGTGCATGTAGCACTTTCTTTCCATCGTTCCGATTCAATCCCAAACCTTTCAATCAGTTCACCTTCGGTGCATTTTTCCATGATGTTATTTTATGCATACAGCTATGAAAGCGTCTTCTTATGACCGCAACATAATCATATGCTCATCCGGAACAATTCGCAATTGAAATGACGGTTTGATTGTGTATGATATCGCGATTATAACAAACCTTGCTTCTTCAAGTCGAAGTAAGTCTTTTTGTCATATACGTTTCCATCTTCATCTTCAAACTCTTCTGCTCGTTCGGCTTCTTGGAGAGAGGCTCTCCCTTCTCTTTTGAGCTTTTCGGCAACTACACAAGTAAAGTTGTATTAGCTTTTCGTTCCCTTCCTTCCTCTTCTGGAGCCGAGATACCAAGTCCATACAGTATATGGCATAGGTCTGTTCCCAATCCGCCTGATGAATACAAAAACTCTGGTATGGAACCTAGACTAAGATAGGGTAGGATCGGGAACAAAGACTCACGGGCAAGGGCATCTGAGATAGAAGTGATGCCGAGAAAATGTCGATTTCCAGAAGTCGGTATACCTAAAGCTCGAAGTCCTAACATGTGTTTGCCTTCACTGAAGTGTTTATCAAACTCCCGGCGACTGCAGAGGGGTCAGCAGACGATACGAAATGTGTTTTGAATAGGTGCGCCGACTCACCCCTGAATCCTTTGTTGACAGATTTCACAGTCAAAGGTGACTCCCAGGCCATGTAATTTGTACAGCGTGCTAGCAGAAAAGGTATGTTAGCATCCTACAGCTAGTCATAGCATGTATAGACTTATCAGAACGGAATTGGCTTTCCATCAAACCTAAAATGGTAACGAGAAGCATCAGCGCAAGTACCCGACCATAAGACTGACGCAAAGGTAAAAAAGGAAAATTCAAACGGAATTGAGGAATCGGATTGTGTGATTTTCAAGGGAGAACTCACCCAAGAGGTAGCTTCAGTGGATTGTAGATCTTTCCATCGTCTTCCTCGTCCTCATCTTCATTACCCAGATCTATAGGAACAGCAGGAGCTTCTTCTTGTTCCACCAATTCCGTTTCTCTTTCTCTAGCGGTCAAAGCCATCTTCCTTTCCGTTTCTGAACGTGTATGTGCTAATTTCTCAGGAATGGGCGGCAATGAGAGTATTGCTGAGATAAGATGAGTAAGTCTTGCAGGTATTTCAAGCTTATTACGATATGTCGACGTCGAAGCTACAGGTGCTGAAGAACCATTGGTCTTTGATGGATCTGAAGATGAGGATGATTTTGAAGCTTGTTCTTTTTTCTTATGCTTGTCGGAATTAAGATGTGCATCGTATACTGTCTGTTTTGAGTAACTCTTTTGACCTATTGATATCACAAGAAATCGTTAGCTGGCCAGCATGATCGAGACATGTGGCCGAAGGGTAAAGGATAGGTTATATGGAAAATGGGAGAAGAGTGCGACAAATGGAAATGAGACGAGTATGACTCACAATATTGACACCATATTCCTTCGCCATTATTGTTCTGCGCTTTGGATTTTGTACTGCTCTCAGCTTCCCAACCTTGAACTTGACCAGCTTCCCAAGCAGATTTGAATTTCTCTTCTTCTTCCTTGATCTTAGCTTGTATATTGACCAAAGGTAAAGCTCGTTCGAAATATGACATCAAATAGTTATAGAGAGTTTGAACATATTCCAAATAAGCAGCTGAAGATTTCTCTTTTAGTTCCAAAGTTCTTTCAACTTTCCCTTGTTTTAACATATCTAAAAACCCTATATAGGATAACCGAGTGGCTCCTCTAAGATTCATGTATTGAGAATGACTCAGAAGCATATCGAGGTATTTCCCATGGGCCTCTTCTCCACTAAATATCGAGTCCAAAGCTGTGAGAGTACGAAATCAGTTTATGAGATCAAGAGCTGGGGGGATTCAGAGGAAGATGCGCGGAAGGGGATAAGAGAAAAGGGAGGGCAATGGGAATGGGAACGGGGACGGGACAGACGAACAGGAGAAGAGCAGAAGAGCAGCACAGGTCATAGGTCATAGTAGCACTTTACCACCTCCTGGCTCGTAATGTCCCTCTCCTGAACGATAAGGAAGGCGGAACTCACGATCAATGATAGTAGGTTCTGCATCACCTTCCACATGAACAGTTTGGATTCCATCTCCTTTCACCAATTCATCTACTTGACTGATCATTTGTCTACTACTGATACCAGGATTACGTTGATGAAAATCTTTTATCTTGTTATATCTTGTATAGAATTCAGCCAAATCATCTTCGCCCGCTTGAGGAGCTGAAAGTAATTGAAGTTCTCTAGGTCTTAATCCAGGTAAATCTTCATAAAAATCAACTAATTCCTTTCGTAATCCACCTAATCTACCTAAAACATCCGCTGCTTTTCTATCCCTTCTAGTGATGTTCTTTTGCTATATCGAAATTAACATTAGCATGCTATACTCGAGTATGGATGTGGCGGTCGAGACTTACTGCTGTAGGATTTTGGAGAAGCACTTCGGCAAGAGCTTGTTCATACCTTTCTATTTCCTCGTGTGTGGATCGTTGAGTCTCAATTATAGAGTCCATTTTGTTCTTCCCACTTGCTGCTTGTCGACTTGTCAATCCAATCCCTGAAACAAGTTGTGCAGATTTCAGTGGAATATGTAGCTGAATATGCGGAATAACAGTGCACGAATTCGCTGAAGTGTTGTTAAAGGATCTGTTCGCTCGCAACAGAAAGCAGCAAGTAGTCGAAATAAGTGCCACATACCGGTGATATAACGGTAATACAATTGATCCCGCCGCCACTTCCTTCTGTTCTGCACTCTTCTGGGATTTCATGTTGTCGAGTTGTTCTAGGCTGATTGAACGAGATAACATACGTTGATACATTCCTTCATTTCCTTCACTTTTGTAGAATCAAGACAAAGCGAACAGAATGGCAGGAATCAACACGTGAGTGTGAGAGGATCACCCAGCTAGACTATAAGAGTGACCGCCTAACAGATAGCTGACGATGTCCACTGCAGCGGTGATGAAAAACTCGTATTCGAGTCTTCCGAGGCAGTCTCGGTGGTACGTATCTTTTTCAACTCTTCAAGCTGCGCGACTTTCTTTGGAAACGCAGTGCATTATCGAGAGGCTCAGGGGTGTTCATTATGATTGACACTTTTGTTCCTCTCGACTTTTAGGCTCCCACTTGTGAGTATTCAGCATTTCCCTCTTTTCTCCTTAGAATTATATACTGATGTCTTTGGTTTTAACCTTTTCTCAGTCGAGGCCTTGAATTTGAAAGAAGATTTACTTCGAGGTATCTACGCATACAACTTCGAAAAACCATCTGCAATTCAACAAAGAGCTATTATACCTATCATGAGAGGAAGAGATGTTATCGCTCAAGCTCAATCAGGTACTGGTAAAACAGCTACGTTCTCAATTTCAGCATTACAATCTATCGACACAAAAGTTCGAGAATCACAAGTCTTAGTCCTTTCACCCACGAGAGAATTGGCTGTTCAAATCCAATCTGTCATGTTGGCTTTAGGTGATTACATGAACGTATCATGTCATGCTTGTATCGGTGGAACAAGTGTGGGTGAAGATATCAGAAAGTTGGAAGCTGGTCAACAGGTCGTTAGTGGTACTCCCGGAAGAGTGTTTGATATGATCAGAAGACGAAATCTCAGGACCAAGGATATCAAGGTGAGTTTGATTATTACAAGCAACGGTATGCACAAGCGAAAGAGTTGGATCAGAGGACTGCGGACATCATTTGGCTTGAGGGAAACTCAGCTTGACGGACAATGAGAAGCAGTCTCAAACGAAACAGACGGAAAAGTGGAGAGATATACACTTTGACAGCTGAATTACTGCTAACATATTATCAGATGCTTATTCTCGATGAGTCCGATGAATTACTCAACAAAGGTTTCAAAGATCAAATATACGATATCTACCGATATCTTCCCCCTGCCACTCAAGTGGTCGTTGTCTCCGCTACTCTACCTCACGATGTTCTCGAGATGACAACCAAGTTCATGACCGACCCTATTCGAATCTTGGTCAAGCGTGATGAGTTGACTTTAGAAGGTATCAAGCAATTCTTCGTCGCTGTTGAGAAGGAAGATTGGAAGTTTGACACTTTATGTGATTTGTATGATACGTAAGTGCATCGATCCAAGACAATAAAGCATGATTTCTGACCATTGGTGTAGACTCACTATCACGCAAGCCGTCATATTCTGTAATACTCGAAGAAAGGTTGATTGGCTCACTGAGAAAATGCGAGAAGCCAACTTTACCGTTAGCAGTATGCACGGTGAGATGGTACAAAAAGAGCGAGATGCTATTATGGCAGAATTCAGAGGCGGTCAAAGGTTAGTTAAATCACAATTCAACATCAGTAAAGTCCAATGCTAACTGTCATTTGTAGTCGAGTACTTATCACCACCGACGTGTGGGCCAGAGGTATTGATGTTCAACAAGTTTCTTTGGTCATCAATTACGATTTACCCACATCGCGTGAAAACTACTTGCACAGAATAGGTCGATCAGGTCGATTCGGTCGAAAAGGTGTTGCTATCAATTTCGTCACTGTAGAAGACGTTCGAATTTTAAGAGATATCGAACAATATTATTCTACTCAAATCGATGAAATGCCCATGAACGTCACTGAGCTTACATAGGGTTTCTGACGGAATAAAAAGGGTGAATGGGTGGCATATACTACATGCAAAATGTATTAAAACATGACCAGATCTTCAAAAAAAGGATCGCTGTGGTGCAGTCTGCACGCAATCGTTGCTGACGGGTGATTATTATCCTTATCTCTCTGTTCGATCAGGTGAGATCGTTCTCATCATCATGTTCGATTCCATTAATTCCCTCTATTACAAAACCTCTTTTCCTCCTGATACCCACGACGTCAGTCCTTATGATACACCACAATACCAGAATCAAGCTTGATTTATTATCCAAATTGCATAGCTTTCGCAGCAGCAATAGCGAAACAACCGACGGCCGGTAAATCAGTCACGAACGTCCTTGTTGCATGTATTTTCAACCAAATGTCTAGTCATCGAACTGGATTTGCGGTTGAAGTAGGATCATCTTCATCCCCTTTTCTACTCAAGAGCATTGAAGCTTGAGGTCCGAATTTATCTATCTGTCGGTCTTTTAGTACATACACCAGTACACCGATCCTTCGCGTTTGACATCGTCAGATGATTCGAATTCTCACTCGTTGAACAGGTCCAACATCTGTGGACGAAAAGCAAACTTGCTGTGTATCATGTATTTAGTGGAAAGCCCAAAGGGTGATGACTCGCAGTTAGGAGGAAAATACATCCGGAGCAGATGCCATGTACATGAAATACCACACGCAGAAGAGGACAGGGTTGGTAAACACTTATAATCAAGTCGCAATCACGATTCACACTTTAAATGTTCTACTCCACAACAATCGCATATATGTCAATCTACTGATTCTCTATACAGGTACAGTCCAAGTTCTTACTATACCATCTGATCCAGCAGTGATAAGTTTATCATCTCCTATCCAAGAAACTCCAGTGACTCCTCCAGGGTGGGCGTTCTACAAGCACCACATCAGCGAGAGACTCTTCAACAAGAATTTAGACAGAGTCTAATCAAATTTTGACAGAAGGATGTCTGTTCGACAAAGTATATAAAGTGGGACTAACCTTAATTGCTACATTCTTAGCAATCTTCTCTCTATCCCAAATATAAACAGCTTCATCCAAACCAGCCGAAGCTAATCTCTTACCACTCTTACTCCAATCTAAAGCTACGACACGTGCAGTGTGGAAAGTCCATCGACTTGAAACCGCCACTGATTGCTTTTCAATATCAACTAAAACAATCCTTCTTGCCGAATCTCCAGATGCTAGGAATTTCCCATCTGGTGAGAATGACAATGACAATATATCACCTTTATTATCTTCGAATGAAGCTATTTCTTTATCTGGTGAAGTGGAGTATAAGACAACTTTCTTTCCTATGCCACACGCTAATAGATCGGAATTGGGTCCAGGGTGTGCTGCAACGGCGGAGATGCCACCTTTGACTAGAACGGAGGATGAGTTTGAACCAACGGGATGAACTTCCAGTCCAGAAGACGTCGCTATGTAGACTGCGTTTTGTGTGGAAGCGACTCCTGATGGCTGTGATTTGATGGGTAATGAGGTGGAACTATGGGGAATGTGAATCAGTGAGCACAGCTTCTGACTCTCCACAGAATCTTAAACTCACGAGAATGATTCTCCCTCGATAGAAGATACTTTATCATCCCAACCAGCCGAATAAACTTTTCCTTTCATATCACTACTCAAGGCGATGACATTTGCAGTATGACCAGTACCATTCAACTCGTCACAATTTCCTTCCTTTTCACCAAAAGAATCACCAATATCGAATTTCTTGATGGTACCATCGAATGAACCAGTATAGAAAGTAGATGAAGATGAATTTTCTTCACTTCCACTTGATAACGTAGATGCAGTAATCGCTTTTGTAGCTCCATGTAGTTTACGCCATTTAGTATTTGAAGATTCTCTAGTATCAAACAGGTTTAATACGCCTGATAATGAGATTGATACTACTGTATTTGGGTTGGCGAAGACTACTCCGTTTTGTTGAGATTGAACATCTGAACCTATCGTCCAGCTTTGAGTGGATCTAAGTGACGTTGCGTCCCCTTGACAAGGATCTCTTATTAGCACATATACCGACTGAGCACTACCATCAAGAGGGCTTTAAACATTGGTATACACTCACAAATAGAAACTATACCATCAGCACCAGCAGAGGCGATAGAAGATGAATCAAGATTCCAAGAACAAGCCATCTATCGCTCTTGATATTAGTTATGATACCTCTCTGACCAAAGGGGAGGGGGAAACATACCAAACTACTTGTAGCTCCATCTCTATTCACTTCGCCTTTGACTTCTCCAGATTTACCATCGTAGAGGAACAGTTTCCCATCGCTTGCGACACTAGCGAATAAATCACCGTTAGGCGAGAAGGCTACATCCCTGACGAATCGATTATGGGTATTAATCATTTTGTCGTATTTGAACGGTACGGCAGTATGGAGAATCAAAGAATTGTCGTCGGATCCTGAAACGGCTCGGAAAGGTCTTTGATGGCGAACAGAGAGGGAGGCTATAGGCTAGAAATATAACACACAGAAGTTAGCTCTTGTGCGTTATCTTCGAACCTCACTCGTACTTACCTTTGAATGTCCGGTGATCTCACCACATGAAGAACCTGAATCCATAAAGAAAGCAGCTCCGAACCTGTTTTTCCATAGACACTCAGCACTTATATTTCATATGTATACTCAGCTTGACAGGAGGTCGTCAACTCACTTGTCCTTGCCTTCTCCACCAACGATGATCCTCTTGCTTTCCCCATCCCAAGCTAAATCATTGATCTTACCTGATAACGGTCGAATGGCAAGTTTGAGGTTATTTTCGGCATTCGTGACGTCCCACACTCTGACTATTCGGGTGTCAGTAGCAAGTTAGCAGATGATACCGCAGTCTCTGATGGAGCAATAAGAGGAGCATTTCCCTCGGCACGGATGTACTCACCGTTACCAGCTACATCAGCTGAAGCTGCGTAGTATCCCGAAGGAGAGAATCGAGCGACTGTAGTAGATTGTGTGTGTTCTAGGTTTTACGTGAGGATCAGCTCGGTCATTCCTGGACTGCAACAATCACCCCCTTCACTAACGAGTATAAGCGTGAGACAAGTCTGTGTGCTATTGGTTTTTCATATCAATATCGCAATGCGTATGGATCAGGGAGGTCTTCAGCTTACATTGAGATCACGGATCTGCAGGAAGCGCGAACGTCAGCACGCACTATAAGTTATGATATGGTGACTTAAATTCAGCTCACTATCACAGCTCTTCCATTCGTATATATCAATTTCTCTCCTTTGGGATCAACAGCCAACTTTGTCGACTCTGATCTCGCCGTAGCAGGATTACATGGATAGATAGGGCCTAAATGAGCTACGTTAGTCTCATCATGGCCGGTCCGCAGTTGTGCTGCACATCAGTACTCGCCAGCTTTGTACGCCATTTCGCTTGGTGATGTTCAGATGGAAGGTATATGAACGTATGAGAGATGTCGTATATGAAGCTATGCAAGATGTCTCTGTGCTGTTTATCTGTCGTCATATCGAATACCATTTCAGGGTTAACATCGCGTGGACAGACATACAAAAGGTCCGAGTGGAGGTGGTCGAGGTCCTACTTTATTATACGCGATTTCGGTCGAAAAGAGTGAGAGTAGAGAAGGGGATGAGAGTAACAATGGCGACAGAAACGAATGATACTTCGAGCAAATCAGCATTCACAGTATCCAGGACAGCCAACGAACTCTGCTGGATTGGTCGGACTGAGTCATAGAGGAATCCTTGCTTGTTCTCGGTCAACCTCATATCTCCCAAATATTCATTCTTGATTCCCGACGTCAATCAATCTAAAAATGGTCGAACCGAAAAGTATAGTCAAGACTGTTTTCTTCGCATTGGTATTGGACCTACTAGGTATGTATGACTCTATTTCATCACTATCTGAGGCAAAAGAAGCATATAAGGTCAGGGGTGTGTCGCGAGCTCCAACTCACTCAAAACTGATATTTTGCCTTGTTCACAGCATTCACAATACCATTACCCCTCTTTCCTAGATTAACAGCATGGTATCTCACGTTAGACTCATCGCCCAATTCGTTACTCTCGAACCTCCTATACATATCAAGAAAATGGCGTTCAACGTTATTATCCCTATCTTCTACAACAGGCTATGTCACAGATGGTGATGATCAAGGTAAAAAAGAATGGGATGTAGTTTTACTTGGTGGTGCAATGGGAAGTTTATTTAGCTTGTGTCAATGTATCATAAGTCCGTATTTGGGTAGATGTAAGTGACCATTCAGTCTGCTCACTGATGCTATCGTATACCCTGATGGAATGAGCTGATGAAAAGCATGGTAGTATCCGATAAATATGGAAGGAAAAAAGTGCTATTAGCTACTATGATAGGTAATTTACTTTCAGCCATAATCTGGATACAATCAACTTCCTTCGTATGTCCTTTCGTTTTCTCATACTTTCAGATATAGATGTCAAGTCAATAGAGTAGATGTTCGTTGACGTTCAGAAATGTAGGCCTCGTTCCTTCTGTCAAGACTTGTAGGTGGATTGAGTGAAGGGAATGTCCAATTGAGCACGTAAGCGTATTCACCTTATCAAGTACTCATGCTTGCTAGATATTCTAACGGTATGTCCTTTTTCAGAGCTATCATAAGTGACGTTACGACTTCATCGACAAGGTCAAAAAGTCTTGCTTTAGTAGGGATAGCATTTTCCATTTGCTTCACCTTGGGGTAAGATCACTTTCCCATCCCATCATCCTCGTTGTGTATATACTATTGAGCTGAACTATATCGGGATGGAATTAGGCCATCATTAGGAGCATATTTCGCTTCCCGTCCAATACCACTGACAACTTCAACTTCAAAGGACAAGTTGAATATATATGCTTTACCAGCTACCATCTCACTTGTATTGTTATTAGTCGAAACTATATTCCTAGCAGTCAAATTACCTGAAACGAAAGGATGGAAGAAAGATGATACTTCTATCGAAGAGAAGAAAGCGGACGGTCAGAAGGGTTTATCAGTTGAAGAAAAGTTGAACAAGTTGAAAATCGTTGGAAGATTACATGGTCTATTTTTACTATTCTTTTCAGGTGTGAGAATGAGAAGTTAAAGCCCTCTTTTCCATTACGTTTCGATGTCGCTGATTTCGATCTGTTTTTTAGGCTGAATTCACCTTGACTTTTCTGACGTACGACTTGTTTTCCGCTACGAATGCTCAAAATGGTCGACTGCTCTCCTGTAAGTCGAAATTAAGTCCATATAAGTCTACCGAAAATCGTGTAGCTGAAACTTTCTATACTACCACAGATATTGGTATACTGTCCGCAATACTCCAAGCTAGACATGTCCGACCCTCATTAACGCGATTAGGTGAAATCCGATTGGCTTCATATGGTATATTATCATGTATAATAGCACTTTCCCTTTTATCAATCTTACCTTTCTCATCTATTTTATCAAATCCATCAATGTCTACATTGGTTTTATATGGATCAGCAACATGTTTAGCATATACATCAGCAACTGTAGTAACTGGATTAACATCTTCTGCAGCTTCTTTGGTTGATGAGTCCCATCCACTCCTTCAACGCGGAAGGGCTTTGGGTGGATTTAGGTCTAGAGGTCAATTGGGAAGAGCTGTAGGTCCATTATTGGCTAGTTCAATTTATTGGATCAAAGGTCCATCAATAGCTTATATCGGTTTAGCAAGTTGTTTATCCATAGTTTGGTTTATCACAAATAAACATGTTGAGAAAAGGAAGAAAATAGAATAAACTTATTTAGATTAAAGTTTACACGTAGATGCATACACTATCACCTCTAATCAATCACAATGTCCCTTTCATAGTATACTTGAAGAGGTTTTTTCAATGATTCCAACCAACTACCATTCTATCAATACCAAACTGATCTTTCCAAACTTCGGTTCTACCTATGACGTTACTACTCTTTAAAATATCCATTACGTCTTCTGATTGACCTATTCCAATCTCAAAAGCGGTTCTAGGTATTCCTTTCCAGCCGACTTGCTCCAATTGACCTTGATCAGCCAGCAAGTCCGGTAAGATCTCACTTATTCTTTCGTAGAATTCAAGTCCTTTTCCTTTTCCTTTTACTTGTCCATCTTGTTTATCTATATCTCCGATTAACGCAGAGGGACTTTCGAAATGCTTGACACTTGACGGTAAGTTTTGATATTGATCATAAGGTATATAAGGTGGATTAGAAACGACTAAACCGACTTTGCTACCATCAAGAGGTAATAAAGTAGCAGGATCTTTGAATAAATTACCAAATTTAACTGTAACTTTATCCGTCATTCCTAATTCCTGATTGTTCATCATTGCCAACTGAATTGCAGCTGGAGAATTGTCGATCCCCGTGACCTTACTCAATGGATTTAGACGAGATAACAAGAATGATATACATCCTGTACCCGTACATAGATCTAGTATATCCAAAGGTTTCGTTGGTCTTTTCGATGACGTTAAAGGTGGTATTGAAGATAATATTGCTGAAGAGAGTTTTTCGAATATATAGGCTGTTTCAGGACGTGGTATCAATACTGGTCTACGACATTTTATCGTCAAAGGACCAAAATCTGTACTTCCTATTGAACACAAAACACACATCTCCAGTCGTCAGCAGATATTCAAGTGTGACGTTAATGGACTGGAGTCGGACCGGTTCAACGAAAAAAACACGCAAACATACCTAAGATATACTGTATTGGTTCACCTGTACTTCTCCTCTCAACCATCTCTTGTATACGATCATCTTCTACAGGAGGTAATTTCCCTTTAGCCATGAGTTTTGAAGACGTGTCTCGTACTTCTTGAGTGATCCATCGTAACTCGTTAGAAGCGTCTTCTTCTGTTAATTCGGGATTGAGCAACAGGGTAGAAATATGGCTAGAGCGAGAAGCAGTATGGTTGAAGCGAGATGATGATGCTTGATGAGTGGTTTGGGAAAGCTGTCGCGCAGCCTTACGAGCTACAGCATGTAGTGAGATCATATCTTCCGTTCTTGATTGGCCTGTCGCTCTCTTCAGTCATCACGATATTGACACCCTAGCTATGTATACCTCGCCATCATTTACCTGATTTCGTTTCGAGTTCCAACTTTTTGTCAACAAATGAATTCCGTTGGAATTAATGACATGAAAGGAGTGACGTGGAATATTATAAATACTTTGCTCGAGTAAGATTATCAATTTCCCACTCTTGGTTTATGACGGAATATGGGAAAGATTAGATTTGAACTCACACTTTCTTGTTCGTCTTCTTCTCTTGGTCTTTCTCTCGTTTCCACATCCCAAAATCCCATTCACTGTCTACCTCGCTTGTATGCTCGATCACCTGATACGGCAAACGAGGTCATCAATACTTTCTCCAACAATCCATTCCTACTCAAAATATATATCTCCCATCGTTCGAGGTACAACTCTAAACCAAACCAAAACCAAAATCAGAACCAAAATGTCATCTTCCTCTTCAACTTCCACTGCAGCTTCGGCAACTATCGCATCTATCAACGAAGAGATACTCTCACTTCAAAATCGAATTAAAGAATTAAAAGTATCAAAACAAGATGCATCAAAAGAAGTGATTTCCATGAAATCATTAAAAGAGCAACTCAAAACTTTGACAAAAGATAAAGATACCACTACCTCTGGTCCTACCGGATCTGGATCTTCTTCTTCCAACTCAAACTTCGTGTTGAAGACGCCCAAAGGAACGACAGATCATAAACCAGAAGCAGCACTATTGAGGAAAAAAATATTTTCAACATTGGAAAACGTTTTTTTGAAACATGACGTATCAACTATTGACACACCTGTTTTTGAATTAAAAGATATTTTGGCTGGCAAATACGGTGAAGATTCTAAATTGATTTATGATTTAAGTGATCAAGGTGGTGAATTATGTAGTTTAAGATATGATTTAACTGTGAGTACAACCTACTTGTTTCTCTCTTTGACCACGCTCATATGAGACGTTTGCTGATATTCTGCTCATAAGGTTCCATTCGCAAGGTATCTAGCTATGAACGGTATATCATCAATGAAAAGATATCATATTGGTAAAGTCTATAGAAGGGATCAACCAGTCATGACAAAAGGTCGAATGAGGGAATTTTATCAATGTGTGAGTAGTGATCTTTCGTTACAAAACCTGCGGAATTCACAGAAACTTGAGCTGTGATGGGTATTTCGTGAATAGTGCTGATTTTCCCTAAAAATCCGACGATCGTAGGATATCGATATCGCCGGATCTTGTGATCCAATGGTATACGATTCTGAAATACTCAAAATCCTGTGTGAAGCTTTGACAGCTTTAGATATCGGCCAATATACCGTCAAAGTGAGTTTCAGTAAGAACTTGAGATAATAGTTGAACCGTGACTGATCTGTATGAATTTGATGAAACAGATCAACCATAGAAAGATTCTAGATGGTATATTCCAATTAGCAGGTGTACCTGCTGATAAAACCAGATCAATCTCTTCTGCAGTTGACAAGCTTGACAAGGTGAGTCTGAAGCTGCTCCACACTCCAAGATGCCATGCACATACTGACACCGAGAGTGCTACCCTTACGATCTAATAGTTACCATGGGCAGACGTAAAGAAAGAAATGACCGTTGAAAAAGGATTAGATGAGAAAGTAGCTGATAAGATTGGACAATACGTTGGATTCAAAGGTGAGTTATCCAATCTTACGATTTTCTTTTTTTCCAGTGCATCTTCAAACAGTGAGAGAAGAGAATCCAACCACCGATACTGACATTTTTTCTTACAGGCCCAGGATATGACGTTCTTGGAAAACTTGAATCAGATCCTGAGCTTATGGCTGTCCCATTAGCTAAACAGGGTATAGACGATATGGAGATCCTGTTTAGGTATTTGACAGTTTACAAAGTACTAGACAAAGTGAGTAATGGATCTGTTCTCTTGCCTTTATCTACGTGGACAGTCACTGTATAGATTGTCGTGCTCATTCCCCATGTGATAGATGTCGTTCGATATGTCCTTAGCTAGAGGATTAGATTATTACACTGGTATAATTTATGAAGCGATTCATGAATCTTCCGCACCACCTTCTAAATCCGTCAACCCATCTGTCCCTCCTCCAAGTGAAATCACTACTTCATCCGGCAGTGGAAAATCGGCCAAGAAATCATCTAGCAACGATAAGAATGTCAACGAAGATGGAATCGACGAATCGACCGTTGGGGTGGGAAGTATAGCAGCAGGAGGAAGATATGATAACCTAGTAGGAATGTTCGCTGAAGCAGCTGGAAATAAAAGAGAACAAGTTCCATGTGTAGGAGTCTCCGTCGGTGTAGAAAGAGTCTACAGTATAATGGAGTCAAAAAGGAAAAATCAACAAGAAAAATTAAGAGGGAAAGAAACTGAAGTTTTCGTATTGGGTTTAGGTGGTGTTCAATTGGAAAAAAGAATGGAGATAGCCACTTTACTCTGGGATAACGGAATCAAGGTTAGTTGATTTTCTTCCATATCTTATCTTGTATATGTGTATGTAGGAGAAAGATAAGAATACTAAAAGAGGATAAGTTTAAATGATGGTATTGTTCAAACACTCGCTTACGCTTTCGTGATTTTCCTCAAATAGACCTCATTCTCGCCAAAAGTCAACCCCAAAACACCAGCTCAATGGAAACAAGCAGATGACGATGCGATCCCATACGTACTCATTTTAGCCCCAAAAGAATTGGCAGAAGGTAAAGTCAGAATCAAAGCTCAAGTCGGAAAAGATCAGGCTGGAGAAGATAAAGGTATCGAAATTGATTTGGACAAAGTTGTTGATTACTTGAAAGAGCAATTAGGCAGAGCCTGAATAGATGCGAGAGACTAGTATACTTATATAAACTAGATAAAAGACATAGTAAATGCATCTGCATATAAACACAAAGTAAAAAATCACTCGATCATCGATACAAAGCGGCTTTTTCATCATCCTCGCTATCACTTTCATTGTCATTCTCACTACTATCGTCTTCTGATTCTGAAGTACTTTCATCGTACTCGGGAACAATAGCACTTCTAGGAGGAGCCGTTACTGCCATTGGAGCATGCACTTGATGATCACTATAGATTCCCGTTCCGTCGTACAGGACATCAGAATTTGTTGGACTATCGTCTTTCATGGCCAATGGACAACTCACCTATCACTTTCGTCTTCTTCTTCTTCCTCTTCTTCACTTTCACTCTCACTATTCAAGAAAGCATCTAAATCTCTAAATTTACCCTTGGGTGCACTTGCATTCGCAGTACCTACTCCAGACGGAGCGATCCCGGCATTAGGCTGAGGATATGATCCGACAGGTGATGAACCATTTGGAGAAGCGGTTTGGCGAGATATCGAAGTGGACATAGGAGGGATAGGATATGTCGGTGTAGGTACTGAGAGTGGTGTTGGCGGTTGAACGCTTTCGTACTATGTCAAGGACACAGAGTAATGTCAGTATCATTCACATCCATTGTGATTTATGTAACTTTTTTACGGTGAGCCCATTCCGACACATGATATTCCTTCCTTCTTTTGTTTAGTCCACACTACAAAACGATCAACTCACCTCTGAATCCCTCAACGACGAATCAGTAGGATCATCAGTCCATTCAGGTACTTCTTCGTATCCACCAAGTTTCTTTCCTGTAATCCTCGACATTGTTCCTACTTGGAAATCGTTTCTTTGACCTACATTATCAATTGTGTTCAGTCAGCTGATCCTCGCATTCTCGACGAAAGGGAGTCAAAGTCTTCTATACCTTTTTCAGTCAAATCGTTGATTTCCCTTTTACCAAGTATGACAACTTTGATCTGTTCTCTCCTTAGTACTACTCCACCCCTATCTTCTTCGCCTCCTTCATCAGATTCCTCTTGTTTTTGCTCATCTCCGCTGTTGATGGAAACTTTCTCATCTCTGATACCTCTCAACAAGGCATACAAAAACCTTGCTCTATCTCTAATATCATAATCTTGATCATATCTAGCTAGTGAGAATAGGTATGTACTGAATAGATTCGATTGTGATGAAGAAGGCGAGATGACTAATAATTTACTTGCCAATGTCAAAATTTGTAATTTTGCTTGTTCAGACTACAACGTATCACGGATAGTCAGCTAGTCAATTTGAAATTTTGTTACTATAAAAAAGATGAGATCTGCTCACTTCATTCACGAATCCTTTAATCCCTTTTCGAAGGATATCAGGAACCCATAATTCCACACCTTGCCAACCTAAGCCCTTTTTCTCGCTTTCGGAATTAGGATCACAAGCTGAGAATTGTCCAACAAGCCAATAGACTGATGCTCTGGCTTTGGGATTGGTTATTCCATCTAGCTGTTTAGCGAGTTTAGCAACTAATGTTTGAGGAGAAGGTATCGTCGAGCTTGATGTGATTGATGATGAAAGAATGACTGATTTTAATACGATTACAGCTTGCGCTACTAATGTATCTGCATGAAGAATTGAAATCAGCTACCACAGATTCGCTATGATTTCGAATATGAGTGAGATATCGGAGTAGGATTTCACCCACCCCTTTGACTCTTCAGGAGCCTCATCAAGCTCCTCAATCCAGTGGCAGCTACGTCAGGTTGATTTCTCACGATGTGTCCCAGAGCTTTCACAGCTTCTTCCGCGATAGCTGTGTCGGGGAATTTGACATAGTGCTGAGTGCGACACAGTCAATCAGGTGTTGATGCATACGTGTCATGCAGTTGTACACAACTCACCTTGAATTCCCTTATGGATACTTGGGCATTATCATCGTTAGTCACAGCTACCAAAGCACGTAATTTTGCTTTTTGTATGAATATCGATTCTGACGTATGGACGAAAAATGATGAATGGTATTTAGTGAATAACCACTATTACAGCCAATGTTAAAAGTCAGTATAGTTCGCCGAGATTGTTCAATGAATGGCTGAGCACGAAATGAGCTTACAGGTCTTTCTTCAGCCATGGAAGCTAAAATATCCCAAGTTAAAGAACCAATTTCTTCTTTACCTAATTTCGAATTATTACTTGAACCACCAGCTAATCTGATTAAAGGTTTGACCAACAACTCTTGACCTATAATCTTGTGAGAACAAGGTGCTAAATGATAATATGCGTTTGAAGTGGCTAATATAACAGCTGAATTACATGATTGAAATAATGGTTTAATGAAATGCAAAAACATTGCTAAATCTTCATCTATTCCACTAAATTCATCTTCACTTTCTTCATTTTGTGTTTTTGTTGTTGTTGTTGCTGTTCCCGTTCCCGTTCTCGTTTGCGGTTGACCATTTTCTTCTTTGGGGATGATGTTCGGGTTTGATGGACCTGAATTAGGAGGTTGTTCAAGCATTACTCTTGCGTAACGAGTTAATACACCCAAAGCAACTGATTGACCCCATTCATCCGCATCAACCAATAATTTGATGATATGTCGATAATATGGGTGTAACAGATCAAGACGATCAGGACAGATTTCGGTGAAAGCAGTCAAAGATGCTCCTAATGTCAAAGGTGATGGTGAGGATAAGAGCGTTTGCAGTAAAGGTATAAGTTGAGACAGTGAACTTGGGTCCATTCTGAATTGTTCACAAATAAAGTCAGCTACCGAAACATCAGATCGACGAATTTATGAAAGCTGACTTACTCGTAGACTTTGGCTAAACCACCTGCGACTGTCTTTCTGACCCATGGATTCCGGTCGGTCACCAACTTCTTCAATCCAAGCATGACGATTCCTGCATTGTTCAACGGAATCAGCTAGACCTTGTCCCAAATTGATCGAGCCAGCTCACCTTGAATGACTGGTACTCTTATCGAAGTGAGTACTCTCAACGACATCGATCGGATGAGGGGTGAAGGATCAGAAAGGTCTTTTTGGAAAGTGTTTATCGATAGTAACAATAAATCAGAGTTCGTCGAAGCACTATCATCATTGCAGACCTCTATCAGCTCATCGACAACGGCGAGACAGCTAAAATCACCGATGATATTTCGCACTTACAATCTTAACAAATAAATGTAGACCAGTTTCCTGATTTCGATACTTTGACTGACAACGTTCTTAACTACTTGAGCAAAGAAATTTTCCATATCTCTTCCTTTTGATATACCGGCTATAATTCTTTTCATTCCTTCCAATCTCTCCCTTTCGATCCTACTGTCAAGTAGCTTTGATATTTCCTTGACTCTATCATCGCTCAGATCATATGGTGTAGTCGAAGGACTCGATCCGGTGAGTAAAGATAAATCACGAGTCGTTTCCTGATAAAAGATGAATTTAGCATGACTTTATACGTTGTCACTGTCAAAGAGAGCCAGGTCATTTACCTGGAAGTTCTCGATGATCCTCTGTGAGAGTCGATTGAGAGCTGCCATTGTCTCTCTCCGGTATGACCTGTGAGCGAAGGGTGTTTGTCCTGGGAGCTTGTAGATGAGGATGTACTATCAACAACTGACTTTGTGTGATCATTTCTCATTCTCATTCTCACTCGGTCGTTCATGCGGGGCTCAGCATGGTGACCAAGCAGAGTCAGCCTGATTTCCAGAGGCCTAGTGTGCCTGATAACCAGAGTCGGGTTTACCTCCCGAACTAGACAAGATCTGATCGGAATCAAAAAAAACATGTCAACAAAAGTGGGGGGAATGGGGGAATGAGGAGGAGAGGGGCCGTGCATGCTTTTGGCTTTATTTTTGTTATTTCTCAGGGTTTCCATTCAAAGGGGCCCGTGCACATCTTTTAAGGGGGGGAAGAGAAAGCTTTGATCGCGTTAAACTATTTGTTCGATTGAGAGATAAGGGTAAAATCTAAGCCACACACACACACACAGCACTGACAGGGTACCCTCCTTTTTCTCACTCTGAATAGTCAGATTCCATTCGCACCTGAACATATTAGGTATATAAAAGACACTTGCCATCTCCGTTTATTCCTTTGTCTCTTCTCTTCTCTTCTTCATCCAAACTATCTCCGAAACGTAGTCTTCACCGTATTGCTTTCTGTTGCAGTACCACTTTCCATATCTACACCTAATTGAACTTTCAGCCTACGGGCAACTATACATGTTCTCGAACAGTCTTTGCAGCGCTCACAACTCGTTCCGGTGAGTACCTGTCAATCCTCATGATGCCCACCGATCACTACAATCATTTGCTCGCCTCATGCTGACCTTATTTCATTCACTCAGCGGCGTCAAACACACTGCCGCAGCCCCATTAATAGCAAACTAAATACCTTTCTCTACTCTCGGTCAAAACAAATAAATTTATCAAAAAAAACATTAAAAATGTCACCTACAGCTCTGAACCCAGTTCAGGGCCATCACGATTCCTTCTCTCTTCCTTCTGGAGGAGTTACCAATGGTACCGGTGTCAACCAGACAAAGGTCCACGCTAGTGCTAGAAGGACTCCTGAAGGTGGTCTAATCAAGGTCGAATCTGATTCAACCAAGTACGAGGAAGAAGGTATCAGAGCCATATTCACCGATAGGGGTGCGGACGTTGTTCGTGAGTAACCATCATCGTCCGGTAAAGTGAGAAGGGCTGTATGCTGATATACCCTCCGATGAGTAGAAGGCGGGGACGGGAAATTCTCTGTCAAGAAAACTGAGAAGAATTACGAGTTTTATACCAAATCCAAGGTCGGTAAAGTTGGGTAAGTAGCTGCACCAAAGCTTTGGTCTCCTTTGGCCTAGTACATGAGTCATTTACTGATATTTATTGTTATACACTATCAGACTCATGCTTGTTGGCTTGGGTGGTAATAACGGAACTACCGTTCTCGCTACTCATCTCGCCAACAAACATCAAATCTCTTGGAGAACCAAAGATGGAACTCAAGAGCCCAACTACATCGGTTCAGTCGTTCGAGCATCTACCATTCGACTTGGTGTCGATCCCGAAACCGGGAAAGACGTCTTTGTCCCTCTGAGCGATATGTTACCTATGGTTCACCCTAACGATTTCGTCATTGGTGGTTGGGATATATCTGGTGTATCAATGGATAAAGCTATGTCTAGAGCTAAAGTGCTTGAATGGGATCTACAAAGACAACTTGTTCCCATGATGGACAGTGTCAAACCTTTACCTTCTATCTATTGTGAGCTGTTTATTGAATATTATCAGAAGAAACACCAGCTGACATGATTCGTCATCATAGACCCCGATTTCATCGCTGCCAATCAAGCTGATCGAGCCGACAACCTCATTCCTGGTGATGACAAGCAATCTCATCTCGATCACATCCGAAATGATATTCGACAATTCAAATCCGACAACCAGCTCGACTCTGTTGTTGTTCTCTGGACAGCCAATACCGAAAGATACGCCGATATTATTCCTGGAATCAATGACACTTCCGATAACTTACTCAAATCAATCGAATCTTCCCATGAAGAAGTCTCACCTTCGACTATCTTTGCCGTTGCATCTATCCTCGAAGGTGTTCCTTTCATCAACGGTTCACCTCAAAACACCTTTGTTCCAGGTTGTATTGAGCTTGCCGAGAAACACAAGACTTTTATCGGTGGAGATGATTTCAAATCAGGTCAAACTAAAGTCAAATCTGTCCTTGCCGAATTCTTGGTCAATGCAGGTATTAAACCTCTTTCTATCAGTTCTTATAACCATCTCGGTAACAACGATGGAAAGAACTTGTCTTCTCAGAGGCAATTCAGATCTAAGGAGATCTCCAAGTCTAGTGTTGTAAGTGATCTCGTTCAACAGCATAACCGTGAGATTATACTTGAGCTGACTTTTATGTTTTGTACGGTATAGGTCGACGATATGGTGGCTGCCAACAACGTCCTTTACAAGTCTGCCGCTGAACTCACAGCTGAAACTGGTGAAGTCACCAAGAAGGGTGAACATCCTGATCACATCGTCGTTATCAAGCATGTTCCTGCCGTTGGCGATTCTAGTGAGTTCAGCTATGACTCTTTTTTACGACAGTCAAACATACTGATCATTGGACTTGAACAGAACGAGCTATCGACGAATACTATTCCGAACTTCTCATGGGTGGGCGAAACGTCATGAACATTTTCAACGAATGTGAAGATTCATTATTGGCCACTCCATTAATATTTGATCTTGCTATACTCGCTGAATTACTCACCAGAGTCACATACAAACCCGAAGGTGAAGATGAACATAAACCACTTCATAGTGTTTTATCTCTTCTATCGTACATGTTAAAAGCACCTTTAGTCAAACCGGGTACAGATGTCGTCAACTCACTCAATAGACAAAGAAACGCTTTGGAACAATTCTTAAAAGCTTGTTTGGGTTTAGAACATTCCGGTGATCTTCTGTTAAACACCAGAATCTGGTAATTTAGTTTATAGCTTTATTATCATAATAGAGATGAGTTGACCCTCTTCGTGAGATTCTCATCGGTGCGGTAGGTTCGACAGCGTAGGTATAGTCTATAAGTACAATTTAAATGCATAGAAGCGTGTTGCGCATCTCGGTTTACTGCCTATTGCATGGTCCATGTTATATGATACGGTGGTAATGCGTGAATGCAAATTGTGATTGAATAAGTATAGACTACAATGTATTGATGTTAATATCTGATATGCTGAAAATGCTATATGTTTATTGTATAATATGCTGAAATTGTTTTATGCTGAATGATCACCGGCGTTACCCCCTCATTATCCTTCTCTAGGTCTCTTAGCTCCCCACGGTGCTGGTCTACCCATACCCAATCGTTTGGTACCTCTGTTCAATCCATTTGAATTAGTGGAGTTACCACCTAAAGCTATACTTCCTGCTCCTCTTTCTCTCGAAGAGCTTGAAAGGTTAGAACCTGATCCTGATCCTGGGACAATTGGTAATCTACTTGGAAGTAGAGAAGGACTATTTCCTAAAATCGGACTACTGTTATTTCCATTCCCATTTCCAGTTCCGTTTCCATTTCCCATGAATGGACTTGATCCTTTATGGCCTCTACTTCCAATTCCGATTGCGGTCCCACCAGCGGACGAAGATGAAGGAGAAGGAGCAGAATCAGGCGGTAAACCTAGAGTAGCCATAAAAGCTAAAGCGGCATTACCACCTTTTTGAAAAGAACCTAAATCGGCATCTGATCTGATGGGATCAGGTTGTCCAAATGTAAATGGTAATAAATCAGGTATGTTTTTATTGGCAGATTTGATTTTGATCACTTCTTTAATCGGTTTTTCATTTCTGGTGGAATTCGATTTTGAGGGTTGTTTTGACTTTGAGTTTAAACCCATTCTAGCTGAAGTGAAACCTGATACCATTGAAGCTGCATATGGATTTTCCCCATTCCCATCACTTTTGGCATTACCGGGTAAAGCGTATTCATCTGATTCTGAAGCCCAATATTCCGCTGCTCGAGTAGCTTTTGTAACTTCCCTCCTTGCGAATCTGTTGGACCATTTATCTCGTGGTTCAGGTGCATCCCATGTACTCAGAGGTGGCGCAGCTCGAACACTAAGCCACTTATCAGACATTGTCTGTTTTAACAAGACACACCAATACGACTTACTGCCTCATTATCATCTCCTTGGCTCCATCTTCATCCGGATGTGGTCTACCTAGCATTGTAGATGTGTACCTCCTTACAGCAAGATCAATGTCAGGCAGATTGGTAGATAGCATGCCCTAAAAGGAACTGTATCAGTAGGTATGCAAGATGCATCATCAAACGGGATAGGCCTACTGGTTGATGCCTATTTACCATTCCCACAAACTCGCTAGCTTCCTTGTCATTCTCCTCTCCACCCATCATTCGGAATTGGCAATATGACATTGTCTAATCAAAATCCATCAGCATAACTTCTCTCAATGGATTGAGAGTATCAACTGACCAAGAAGTTCTGCGCCCTTGTCATAGCGACGTAGAGTAGTCTCCTTTCTTCTGCTATTTCATGTGCTTCGGTACATCGATACGAAGGGTAGGTACCTTGTTCGACTATATCATAGTCAGTTGTGCAGTGTCAATCAGGCTCTCTGCCGACTCACCAGCAGGTATAAACACGACCGGCCATTCCAATCCTTTGGCAGCGTGGACCGTCGTGATCGTGACTTTCTACTCAGAACGCATGCATTAGCTTGAGTCATCGTATGTTATGCTTGAGTCATCGTATGTTATGCCAAGCTAGTACGTACAGGCTTATCTTTATCGTCTTGTTCACCTTCCGTATCGGTAGACAGCATCGAAGTTTGGAGGAAGAAAGCAAGGGGTGTCATGCTGCTTATATAAGCTTACGATGCATCATGGCATCACTCACTTTTCCGCAGCATTCGTGAGATCATCAACCATCTCCGACGTCACCATCTCTTTGACCTTCCCAATTCCGTTGGTAACTGTTGGCTTGGAGTCCATATCCTCCTCATCGCTCGACAAGACCTCAATGACTCCGTCATCCCCGCTCACAGTTTTAGCCTTTCCTTTTGACACCGAAGTAGATCGACTCCTACTTCTACCACTGCCACTTGCATTGGACGATTGGCGACGGAATAAAGGATGTAACCTAGTCTCGGACTTGATCTTCTCCTCTACTTGAGCACGGTTTATGATGGCTTCAACAGCGGCAGAATTGGCTGGCATGAAGCTACCCTCAGAGGTTTCGCCAGCCGATAAACGAGCCTGTTCCTCGGAAACGATGACACTGTATGAGATCTGCAGATATGTCAGCAAATCCACAGGAATGTGGTGGGCTTCATGTTGACATACCAGTTCCTGTACGTTCTCCCATCTAGAGTCGAAATCCTGTTGCGAGGCTCTAAGGTATTCTTCATATCCTGTCTTTTCGATGATCAACCGTATCAAATCACCAACAGATGATCCCTGACCGTCATGCAATCAGCTTGAGCATCAAATGAACAATCAGTCACCAGCTAACCTTTTCTGCCGCTCTTCGGAGTTTCCTGACAGCGCCAACGAAACTCCCCAAATTCTTCTTGATTCCTGCTTTTAATCCAGCGGGAAGTGGTTCACCATCAATGATCCTCTCTGACAACTCCATAGGTGAGATTTTCATTGATTTTGCGGTGTTAAGCAGGTCAGAGATGGACTAAACAATTGTCAGCTGGCAACAATTTTGAAGACTTAGGAATAGCTGACCTTGTCTCCAATTGATCGCTTGGGAGTATTGACAACTCGGACGAATGCAGGCTATACTGTAAATCAGCTGACACAGTATGGAATGAAAGTCTCAGCTGACGCACTGTGAACCCAGGATTATCCGCCAGCTGCAGATACGCTAGAAGATCCTTGACTTCCATACGTTCAAAGAACTTGTGTCCCCCGACTATACGATTTGGTATACTATCTTTTTGTAGAGCGGATTCGATGACTCTCGATAATGCATTATATCGCACTGTAAAGATTGTTCAGTCACTCGTTAAGGGCTGACTGCCATGGAAGGCGAAATGACGATGATGAACTTACGTAGAATAGCAAAATCCCCATAATTCAATGTTCCACCTGAATACGCTATCAGTCTTTTGATTTCCCAAGCGATGAAACTCGCTTCGATGACAGGTGTGCTGAATACTTTTAGCGTGACGGGTGTACTGCGTGGATGAGAAGTGAAGAGATTCTTCTGTATACGAGCCCGGTCTGTTGAGTGTGAGCCTGAGTCTCATTACATTACACAAAGATCGGACTCACCTTGTGAAACAATCGCGTGTGCAGCTGAGAGGATAGATCCTGTTGAACGGTAATTCTCCTCCAAGTAAATCGCTTCCACTCCAGGAAAATCTGAGCACACCAAGTCAGTCATATATGTCAAGTGAGTGAGTCACTGAATACGTACCATTTGTCATCTTGTTCAAGTTTTCTACTTCAGCCGATCTCCATCCATAAATTGATTGATCCGGATCTCCCACTACACTGACTCCTCCATGAGCTTTAGCGAAACATTTCATCAATTCATATTGAGTTATATTGGTGTCCTAAACAACATCTTATCAGCTAAATCCGTTCGACCCCGAAAGGGCTTCCTCAATATAGCTTACCTGGAACTCGTCAACTAAGATATGTCTACATGATTCCAACACTCTAGGAGCACTCCTGAACAGTCTCAAACCAAATACCAATAAATCGTCAAAATCTAACGAATTTGCTTCTCTCAAAGTCGCTTCGTATTCTGCATATAACTCTGCGATGATAGCTAATGTATTTGTGGATGTACCTGGATCTTGAGCTGCCCTCATTGCCATTTGATCCGGTGATTCCTCTTTTGCTTTTGCTTTTGATATCTCTGATAAAACGACTCCTTCTTTCAAAGCCATACGGGAATCTTCTAGTGAGTCTTTACGAGATTTTAGGAGAGTCGACATGATTTTCTTACTGCACAAGTGAATGTTAGCAGCTGCCAGGACTGGGGGCATAGAGTAAGGTCAGCTCACCAGTCTTCAGCATCAGCTATGATAAAGTTATTTAGCAATTCAATGAGTTGACCATATCTTCGGAGATATTTAGCACAAGTAGCGTGAAAAGTTCCTATCCATACCTATCAGCTGACATACCAGGCAAAAACCTGAGAGCAAAAACAGCTTACCTAAGACCAGCGCATCTGCTTGTTTAGCTCCTAATAGTACTTGTAACCTCTTCTTCATCTCGCTAGAAGCTTTATTGGTGAAAGTGACAGCAACGATTTCATACGGACGATAATCATGATATTGAACGAGATGAGCTACTCGTGAAGTCAATACTCGGGTTTTACCTGATCCTGGACCTGCTAAGATTTGAAGAGGGATTTCAGGAGGTGAGGTCACAGCTGTATGAAGTTAGACATTTAGCTATACCTTTGACTGAAATCCGGCTTGAAAAAGTATTTGATCTTTTCTTACCTTTCAGTTGAGCTGCATTGAGTGATGTCAGGTATGGATATTTTAGTTTATCTGGAATACCAGATGGTGGTGAGCATGAGGAAGGTTTATGATCCCCCATGGTGACTCATCTGATTGACTGACAGTCTGTTATCAATCGAGAGAGTGAAAGAGAAGAAAGTATCATCAAAATGTAATGTTGTAAAACAATAATCAATAATAATCTACCTCACCACACGTCATCTTCTCAATAATCCGATCTCTTCTCCGTGATCGACCAAAAAGTAAACAAAAAGATACAGAGCGCGGCCTGGACCCTGAGTAACACGTGGTTGTCATATGGCATGCCGCAATGTTCAATCACATTACAAAATATCAGAGAATTACGGAATCGATCATACCCACAATATCATCCCAACGCTTGAACATCGATAGATATTACACCACATACACTATAAATCAATACACTATGCCAGTACGAGTATTAGCTCTCTGCGGATTTACTCAAAACTCATATATCTATTCAAAGCAGGCAAGTTCACTTCAAAGTCCAAAAAGCTCATTTTAGCCTCCATATAAACTAATCCTTGTGAGATCTCAACTTATAGCTCGGAGCAATCCGTAAAACTTGTAAAGATGTTGAATTTGGTATGACCCCTTCCATTTGACTACTTTCACACAAGTGATGAACGCAAGCTGGACCGCTGGACTGATCATCAACGATACGTAGTATTTTTGGAACCTCCTGTGGTAGTGGAAAAAGCGGATTTACCATGGTCATCGAACCTTGATCAATTCGGTTCAAACGCAACGACAGATGAGGCTGCTCAAACTCCCGAAACTACACCTAGAGCATGGTGGACAACGGTCAATGAACAAAAGACATACAAAAGTGAGTAATCACAATGATTATCCCAGCACGAACTCGAGTAGCTCATGGAAGATTCGTGTCTTAGAGTTCGACGAAACTGTAGCGTACTTGCATGATTTCTTGTTGAAAAATGAACCTTTCGATGTGAGCTGAAAAATTTAAGGTGCATGGGCTTCAGCTGATCATTATCTGCATAAGGGTATTATGGGATTCTCACAGGGTGCAGGTATGGCTGCTATACTATCAGCATTGGTATGTCAAACCTCCAACGTGCATTGCCCTGTTTCTAACTGATGACGATGATCTAAATTAGCTGGAGAAACCAAATCTTCATCCTAATTTCCCTTCCGAACCAGCCCTTCAGAAATTTAAATGTAAGTTGAGATCTTGTTGATGACCAGACCTAAGCACGCATCTTGTTGACCACTGGCATCAGTCGCTATCTTCGTTGGAGGTTTTTTGCCTAAAGCAGAATCACACGACTTTACTCCATATTTCCCATTACCAGCTTCTTTACCTACATTGCATGTTTGCGGGAGGAACGATACCCTGATAACTACCGAGAGGAGTCAAACGCTAGTAGATAAGTGTGAGAATTCAAGAGTGGAGATACACGAAGGCGGTAAGTGGTGATTTTGCCGAATTCAATGTTCACATTTTCGCGTGCAGTATGCTGATGATTTCGTCGTTAGGACATTATACACCTTCGAAAGCATCATGGCGTCATTTCTTCAAGTAAGTCGGATCTGAGAATGAATCTCCTGAATGGTTCACAGCTGATACTCTGATCTTCCCAGTGCGTATATAAACTCTTTCGGGCCGGATGGATCTAATGGTGATGTGCCACCTGTAAACTCCTTTGGACCTTCTGGAGCCAACACACCTGTCAACGCAAAAGGTGGAGAAGGAACTCCCAGAGCAGGTACTCCATCAATTTAGTTTGTAGCTGAAGAAGGCATGAGGCTGGAAACTTCATGAATAGATGCACAGATCACGTATGGCCTACTCTGAGACATATTTCAGTCAATTGAGAATAGTATTGACCTAAATCCTCATGCTCCGTTTTCGTATAAGAATTGAATAGTCTCTTAGTTTTCTGCTTCGGGTCTATGATGAGAGGAATTGGTGACTGTAAGCCGTTGGATAACCGATTGCCTGATATGAGAGAAGACAATTGAAATACTCATTCGACCTGTTTTCCGTCCGCTGCGTAGAATGTACTTATCATCAACGTTTTGAGCGATCGTCCTCTGATTCGGATCTTTCTTTGATTCGTACAATGATTGAAATGAGACAAAGGCGTCGATATTGTTCGTTCCTTTTGTACGATTCTTGATGAAGCTTTGACTACTTCTATAGATCTGGTGAAGTGAGTATATGCGTCATGCGATGATCTTGAAACCTTTTACTAATTCTTCATCATCTTCATCTGTCCCACTCCAAACAACCTTTACTCCCGTACCACAAGGAACGATTTTTTCGCCCATCTTCTCTCTCAACATAGCTCTTGGTTCTAATCCGGTACAATGCAATGGTAGTATATAATCTGGAGGAGGCTGTATACGTCTCGATAGGAAATCGACCGTTTCTACAGCCGGTTGATACTGAGTGGGTACTAAGTGAAGACCTCCTACTACTGCTTTGATCGGTCTTTCAAGCGGTCGAAGGGATGTTATGACATTGCAAATCCCAGCGTGTGAGCACCTATAACAGATGAAGTCAGAACAGGATTAGCTTGCCACCCTGGAGGGAACATTGCTTTATCATCGTCACTGAAATATCGACTTACGCGCTGAACACCACCAATCCTTGACCCTTGACGTCGACCACGACATATCTTTCGTCCGTGATCATCTATCATAAAAGACTTTCCCAATCAATGAACTTGTTTCAAATGGGTGAAACTCATAAAGGAAGACTCACATGATCATTAAACCAACCTTCTTGACCATTTTCATCTTTCATCCAAGTCAATGCACCTGGCAAGCCAACTTCGAATTCCGTTACTCTTTCTATTTCTCCACTTACGCCTATACCAGTATTACTCCCATCTTTAGTGATGATCTCATGAGGTTGATCATTCAATTCGATTTTCCCGCCTTTCCGTTCGATCTCGTCGAATGAAGGATCAGGCGGCAGTGCACATATCGGAGTGTAATCTGGTGGCCTTGAAATACCTCTCCTTATAGGTCTATCAGGATGCAAATCAACTAAAACCATTTCGTCTTGATCTCCAGGAGGCGTCTTTCGTAATTGTAATTGTTCTTTACGGATTTCCAAAGCTTTTAATATCCCACCAGAATGATCTCTATGCCAATGCGATAACACAATAGCATCAAGATTGGTTAAATCAACTTTCATAGCAGATATATTTCGTGCAATCGAATGGGGTTCAGGTCCAGAATCGAATAGAACCGTACGTGTGGAATCACCTATGGTTGTTTTCTATATTCATATTCCACCATCATCAAACATATCGATCAATCATAAATTAGCAAACTATCCATATGGTACTTCGAAATCAAAATGAGGAGTAAATGGCTCACGATGAGTATTGATAAACCATGAGCACCACAACAATAATTATCAAAGTCAATTATTGGTAATCCCGTAAGATCATCTTTAGGTGCATCACCTCTCATGAGATGTTGAGGTAGTTCCTGACTGAATCCCGTTGGCAACACTGATATCCTGATATAGGATATCGACATCAGATTGGTCAATGGTTCTGCTTGACACAGATATTGGTCAACGTACGTACCACTCTATGACTTGTTGGAGAATGATCAGTTCACAATTTCAAGCACAGAGACAAACTTGCGTTTACTCACAGTTGTCAACCAGGATAAGAAATTCTAGCTTGTCAACTTGAGTAAGACTTAGTGGAGGTGCCATCATGAATACCAGGAGCGGATCCGGATAAGGAGCTCAGTACTGAACGATATGAGATAATGCACATCAACACCATTACTGCACAATGAATCTACCTCTCTCACTTATCATGACAGCTATGCGGATCGACATTTCATGCATGAATCCTGGATGTTAGCTCCGGGTCCCCGCGTAAAGCAATCGAGCGGTATGCCACGTTCGAGCCACGCTAATATTCCAACACGGCGTTTTAGCTGGGATTAGCAGATCCAATAGAAGGTGGCGAATTGCAGGATGACGCTGAATATGATCACAGTTGGCAGAAAAGAAGGACTAGTTTAGCAAATGATGTAGAAAAACGATTCCCACCAGACGACAGAGATCGCATCGCGCATATGCAATACTAGTCTGAGAACATTGAGAGTATGTGCAATTGAGAATCAGTTCCACGCCACCAAGAAGACTCAATGAATTAGTGTATGTTTTTTGCCACCGAAAAAATCAAGCGTTTGACGCGCAATCCCTACACACATCTCCTCTGTGTTAGCATCCAGATAAATTTTTCATGCCTAATCTTCCAGTACTCTCTCCGTGAGACATATGTATATTGTTTGATGACGAATTTCGGAAACAATCACTATTACTTGCTTATCTATACTCTTCCCGTCTTTGTACCTGTTCTTTACAATTACATCAAAAGGCGGCAAGTATAGTTAGTTAGTTGTAGACATTTTTGCACTTATTTGATGGTCTCGACTCTTCTTTGCTCTGTCATTTCGCTGGTGAAAAATCCCTTGTGAAAAGGCACGGGTTTTGTTTCTCACCCAAGTTTCATTTTTAAACCTCACCTTTTCTCGGCATCGTTATTGATTTGATTTGATTTGATTTGAACTGATTGAACCATCATATCATACAAATCTTTGTTACGCTTCTATTCAGCTAAACCCCCTTTTTAATACCAATACATCTTTAAACTTCTGAATTGTAATCGCAGGAACAGAGGACTTTCACACGCCCGAATTTATCCAACAAACAATTTGTGCAACATCTTATATAGCTCGGTAATTACCTACATGACACACATCATCGTATCAAGCCGATTGACTGAACACGTTTGAAGCTAGAAAGGAGAGCTCATCATCCGCCAAGATAAAAAGGGAGGATCAGCGTTAGAGACTAACCCGTGGAGGATTGGTGTGAATATTTTAGGCAAGAGAATAACAGAGGTTCTCGGTTGTAACGGTTAATAGAGGGTAGGACAAAGATAACAAAGCGTACGCAATACAATAATCAAGATTCAGATTTCTTATTTTCCACCTCGAATACGTTAGCAGAAGAAATAAGAACGAAAAGAAAAAAAAAGGATAAACGGAATAGTCATTGCCGTCGTCATTCATTCTCAATTTGTCATTGCGTTTACCTTATCTATCTCCATCAAATACATGGTTTCAGACCTTGATCAACTCAACAAAGTCAGGTTTATTTAGATTGGAGACAGAACATCAAGTATACTGAAATTAATCAGTTGTTTCATGTTCGTGGTATAAGGGAAAAAAGGGAGCGTCATCATCCTTAATACATCCGAACAGATAAAATCCCTTACATTCTGTTCACTTTTCACCAAATTATTCGTCGCACTCTGAGAGGAAATCTCCCAGATGATGCCGACGGATTCATCTTCCGCTTCCACTTCTTCTCCATTTTCGACCAATCCTTCTTCTTCTTCCCCCGAAGGTATCAGCAATAGCAATGGTAGTGAAGGTTCTTCAAGCAAAAATCATCTGTTAGGTCAAGAAGGTTATAGCAGATCACCCCACGACGTGATGATAGAAATGCAGTCTCTTTTGAGCGGCCTGTCAAGGTAAGTCATCAATCCTCTATCGAGGAGCTTCTTACTTACAGAATGGTGGATGATAGCACTTCATCCTATCCACAAAACCCACCAATATCGAGATTCCCTCTCAATCATTTCCCTTCATCAACACCTCAACTCGATATAAAACCTCGTATACCTCCTGCACCTCCTGCACCTCACGCAGACATCAAACCGCTTCTGACGACACAGCAAGATATGAACATGCCATACAAAACGGCGCCTTTCCAACAGGAAGAAGAACCTCAACACTCAATACCTGCTGCTGCGGATCCTTCCAGATCGTCCAATCCTCCAGAGCTACCTACCCCTGTTTCTTTGGCCGCGGTCATGCATCAAAGCAATCAATCAAGTGTCAATGGATCCCATAGTCATGGTGGATTACGATCTGACCCTCCGAAAAGATTGTATGAAGTGGACGAGATAAGACAGGTAGCACCTTCGTTAAACGAGCTTACGGCTGAACCCAAGTAAGTCTTCTAGTCATCGACTCGTGACAGTCTGCTAAGCAATTCCGTTTAGCTCTACCCAATTGCTCCTGCAAGGCGATCCAATCTTCTCCGACAAGTCCCGCGTAGAAACAGCCATTCGAGTGATCATTGACCTCTTACGATTCTGTCCCATCCCTTCGCCCCTCCCGCCCATCCACCCATCTCTGCACCCTCTCATACCGCGAGATACGAATGGAAACTTCTGCATGTCTCTGGAACGGATCACAACTCTCCAGGGATTGAAATTACAAGCTGGTACTACTACCAAGGCTAGCTCGAAGAAACAACTGCAAGCTGGCCCAATATCCAGGGAGCATCTGGCTTACATAGAAACAGCGGTATACATGAGTGGTGACAGCGGAAAACGAGTCTATGTCTGTAAGAGGTGTAGAAATCGAGAAGCCAAGAGAAGAGCTTCCAAAGAAGTTACAAGGAAAAGACAAACTAATTCTGATTCCGATACTTCATCATCCAGACCCAAGATGAGACACTCAATTGCCCCTCCCTCACAAGATTTTATCACGGGTGAGAATCCAGATCAATATGATACTCATAGAAACGGTCAAATCGTAGAGGAACCTCCCTGGGATCCAGAACACAGAGACTGGAGGCATGAGATAGTACTTTTCAATTCGCCTCCGGAGGTGAAAATGGAAGATGGGAGTTGTAATTGGTTACCTTTCAGAGTTGTCTGTTATGGAAAATGTCACGGGGAGAAAGTGGGATTCAAGTGAGTGTCATGGCACGTGTGAAATCGACGCATACTGACAGTTTGGTAGAATCAAATTCACCCTTCGTACATGGGATGGAAGGATAATCGCTACTTCCACCACCAAGCCTATCCGAATCACCGACGACCATAAAACCGAGCCAAAGACTAAAACCAAGATTGACGGGTTTACGTCCGCTCAAGCTCAGCCTGCTGTACCGAGAGCGAGAAAGGGTCGTCAAAGTACAGCTTCTTCACGTCGTCAATCGCCCGCACCTTCCGAGAGTGAGAGCGTGCAGTCATTCTCTGAAGCTGGAGCGGTCCTGCAAAAGCAAACTCCTTCTGTAAGAGGGGCCAAGCCATACGAGAGACCCCCTTCACAATCTCCCGCTATTACCACAGTCCCAATGGACTCGTTCGGCGCAAATGACTTTCAAAGACACAACTCGACGGCTTCTATTCAATCGATTCCCCAGCAAGACGTCATCTTGCAACAACCTGCACCACAACAACAGCCTCACATGGACTTCACACTTCAGCAACAGCTTACCAATACTGTAAGTCCTGGTATACTGAGAGGTCCTCAATTCCCTCACAATCACATGAACTTGGTCAACGGTCATCAAGCAAATGGGCAAGCCTCCATAAACTCCTCGAACCTCACCAGTCCTTCTTCGTCCCAGATGATGTCGTTTACTGGACACGATAACATGCTTTTCGCCAACTCGCTACAATCACCCAACAGCTTCATGTCGTCACTGAGCAATAATGGACAACAATCCCAGAGCATGCAAAACTCCATGCTGTTCAATCATGACAATACAGACGTTGAGATGTCAAGTGCGATGACTGGTGGATTAGATGATATCTTCACCGCCTCCAGCCACACTTCGATATCCTCCATGAGCGATGGTGGATCCGTCTACTCGACGTATGCAGAGGATAGATCTTCCGGGATGTTCAGTGATAGCGGCATACCCCCTACATCGACGAACGATCTTGATCAATTTCTCGATTATACTGGTGGAGATCACCAAGACGTTTTTAACCCCTTTCAACAACCAGATCCGGCAATGTTTAACACCGACTTATCACCGCCTCCCGGAACGAATATTCCACCTCTGCCATTCGATGCGTTACATCTTTCACCCTCGGCGAATAGAAACGATTTGTCGCCTGCTGCTCGTGCCGAACAAGATCAGTCGTTGACAAATATGTTGGCTGTCATTGGACAATTCATGCCGCCAGTCCCACAAGCTCAAATCACTGACGTTATACCCGGAGAAGGACCCACAGCGGGTGGTAAAACTATCGCTATTGCTGGTGAAAACTTCTCTCCTGGCATGGTCGTGCTTTTCGGTCAAAGACCCGCTCATACACAGCTTGTCAACAATAGTTTTGTCAAATGTATTCTACCTCCTTCTAGTCTCCCCGGACCAGTGGAAGTCAGCATTCAAGGTGCTATCAAGTTATCTGGACAAGCGACACAGATATTCACGTATACCGAAATGGACAAGGATCTGTGAGTATCCTTCCACTTGATGCTCTATATATGCGACGTAACAACTGACATGGCATAACAGAATGAGACTTGCTCTGGAGATACAAAAGAAGTTCAGTGGTTCTTCCAGCGATCCGGCTTATCGAATCGCTCACGGTGTCGTAAATCGGTCGGCTACAAACAGCGAATGGAGCGAGAGATCAAGTTCCAATTCACCAATGTCTGGTCCTTCACCAAACGATTCTGCGGAGCCAAATGAAGATGATGACCATTCTGATTCTACCAATGGGAGCAAATCATCTTCCGGAAACCTCCAGTCTACTGTCATCAGTTTCCTTGCTTCGTTGGATGAGAATGCCCCTGGTTCATTACGGGCTAGTGGAGCTATAAATCACCGCAACGACGCTCAACAGACGTTACTCCATATCGCGACCGTCATGGGATTCCATCGGTTGGTGCGAAGGTTGATCGTCGTTGGTGCTCATCTCGATCTACAAGACACAAACGGTTTTACTCCATTGGCATTTGCAGCTCTATGCGGACGACATACATGTGCTCGAGTCTTAGTTGAAGCCGGGGCATCTTATGATCGACCTACTTCATATGGAGAAATGCCCTTGGACCTTGCGAAACTTGCGGATCATGAGAAAGTCGAAGCTTTATTGTTATCTGCTGTATGGTCGACATCATCTGAAGCCAAGGTCGGTGCGGCACAAGACGCCGAATTAGCCTCTACCGGGTCTTACGATTCAAGCAGTGTCAGTGAGATTGACAACGATAACCCGTCTTCTGGATCCGAGGTCGATGACGAATTGGAATACTTTGAAAAACTACGATTGTCTCGAAGAAGAAGCAGGAGGAGCAGGGCGACCAAAGGAAAAGGCAAACAACGTTCCCTGTCCAAATCTGATCGTGAAAGGAAATCCCCGAAATCAACTAGAAGACCTTCGCTTACTTCAACTTCTACGATCAAGGAGATACAACCACCCGTTAATCTACCTATACGTGATGATCCACCACCTTACGCACCGTCAGAAAGCGATGAATCATCCTGGATGTCGAGAACCTTATCAACCATTCATCATCCTCATAAAATCCCTTATGCAGTATGGGATCGATTACCTATACCCCACATTTTTGGTCCGGACAAACCTTCCACTGTTGGCGAAGATCAGCATCATGGTTGGGTCGCTTTCCCTGCCCCTTCATGGGAGACCATATCTAAAATGACCAGTCCGGAAGAAGTGAAATTATTCACACAAGCAATGGCTGCGGCAGCATTCAATGCGGTAGTCCAATCTGGTATGACAACAAGTGATGTCGTAAGTTCGAGTGAAACTCGGATGACGTTTGCAGAAGAGGGATTGAGGAAATTCAGAAAAGCAAGAAGGTCCAATGGGACTGGAAAAGATGGAAAACGAAGTGGAAGTGTCAGTCCAAGTGAGAAGGTAGTCAAACATGTCAAGCGTGAGCAAATTAACACGATCCGTTGTGTATGAATGGTGAAAACTGATCCTGGAACACTCATAGGTGACCGAATGTTGTACCTGTTCTGGTTACCTATTTTACTTTTTGTAGGATTTTGGTTATTGGTTTCCGCTTTACCTTTGGCGACGGGTTTCTGTCTCATATACGCTAGACAGATCACCAAAGCAATCAAACAGCGCCTGTGACTATAGATCCATACAAAAGAACATTTTGAAGTCAAGAGGGGAAGGAGAAGCAGTAAGCTTTTTGCTGTTTCTTTGATTAAATCGTCGATTTTCATTATATGTTCTGCGCAATTCATGTTTTCTTGTATATACATACTAATATAATTACTTTTTTCCACTTGTTTGTTATTTTACTTTTCATTTTATACATTTTCACTACCAGATGAGTCACTGGTCATTTGTCTTACATACATGCAATTCTCATGTCACTTGAACCTGCTCACAGAAAGAGCATGGATAGGTTTTTGATGAATGGTGAATTGACACTGTGCACGGTGAGTGTGGCGTTGTTATACTGTGGAAGGTGGAGGGGTGGAGGTGGTCCAGGCGAATTTACAGTAAATACATGAAAACAGTTGAATGATCATCTACATTCTTACAGCAGCAAGTTGAAAGATCAACAACTGAAAGTGCATAGCACTCTTATGAAGGTCATAAAAGTATCTCCCGTCTTTCGATTTCTTCTTATTATTTATCTCCCAGTTTTCTCAATGGAAATCTAACAAAGACAGGTTTGACGATATCTTATTAACTATATCTCTATTTGATTACAACAGCTCCCGACGTTCTACCAGTGTCTCCACTTATTGTAGAGGTTTCAGTCAAAATGGATATTATCCACCGACTCAACCCATTCCATCGACCCGCTTCTTCCTTACGAAACAATACACCCACGCCCACCGTAACATCAACCATTGGTTCAAGTATACGACCTTCATCATCCCTCGAAAGTGGGTCAGCTCACCCCTCAATAGATTCAACCTTGATACCGACCTCTTATGACGGAGCTGAAATTCGGTATGATACACCTGCCTCTCCCATCAAAGGTCATTATAGAACTCCGTCAATCTTGCGATCATTAGCTCATCATCCCAGTTTATCTGCACTGAAAAACAAATCTAAGAAAAAGAAGAGAGTTAGAGGTGCTTTCGTTCCTCCCCTACCACTTGGCGAATACGACAAACATGAAATTGATGAACAGGGGAAAGTAAAACAAAATGGTCTGAAATTCAGTAAGAGTCTACCTAGAGACATGAGATTAAGTCATGATCCCCAAGGTGAGTACGATAAGTTGACATGATACTGCATCTCTTATATCTTATCAAAATAAGAGATAGTCAGTACAAGCAGCTGATCAAAGAGATCTTGATGACAGTCGACTCCCTACCACCTGTACCCCCTCATCCACTTGTACCTACATCATCACATAATCTGACTTACCCAAGAACAAGATCGATCTCACCAGACAAAGATGAACAAAGCTCAAATTCAATCAAACGGATACCACCTCCATCACCTAATCCACAAGATTACTTGAATGCAAATATCAGTATAGATTATGATCATTTTCCTACTCCCGAAAGTATGAGAATGAAAATGAGATTTGACAGTGACCTGACCCAGACTTTCAATGGTACTTCCAAGACTCACTTGGAAAGCCAAAGCGTAAACGCCAATTCCATCGACCAGAGGAACGGCCTCGGAGTCGAAAGCCCAAGAAGAAGATATATGAGTTTTGACCAGAGGTTAAGTCCTAGAAAAGCAAAAATTCGTGAGGTCATTGGCTCATCATTATGTTCAGGTTAATCGGTTAATGATTATCTGATTCATTAGGTCATCTATCAACTCCATCAGAATCACCCCCCAGACGACCTCATCCTCAAACTACTCAACATCCTCATCCCATCCCAATGCAATCCCATCTATACGCACAGTCACTCTACGCCGAATCATCCACCTTCTTCTCACCTGATTTCGGTGCTCCTCCACCCCAGCCATTCGATTGGGACAGCCAACAAGTTGATGATGATGGTTTGGACACGTTCATTGATAACCATCAACTACCTCCTGGAACACCTGGCGGGAGAAGAGAGGTTTCACAAAGGGGTGCTTGTGCACATGGTGTGGAACATAACAAAGATGGTTAGTAATGGCATCTCATCTCGTATATCATTAAAGTCGAACTAATGCATCATACACTCAGCAGTACGGTTATTTTCAAGAGATACGTATCCTCATCCGTCACCCTCACCAGAGTCAACACCACCTAAATCATCTCCTGAGCGATATGAATCTACACCAACTAGAACACCCAAGCATAGAAGATCAGAATCAAGTCCTGCTTGTTCACCAGTCCGAAAACAGAAAGAAGCATTTAAAAAAGCAGCTAAACGATCTTCATCACCTTTTGAAGTGAAATTATCCGCCAACGTGACCAAGAGGATGTCACTAGACGCTTTTGGTACACCCAGCCCACCTCGATCGGTTGAGGAAGAAGTAGTGGAAGAGGTCTTGTCAGAGAGCCACGAGGATGAACACGACAACGCAGATCAAGCGGAACTCGACCAGCTTCGAGATAATGGATTAGAAGGATACCAATCTCATGAATTGTCAAATATCACCGAGTCTCCCTCTTCTGCTGAACACTCTTTTGGTAATGACATGACTCAAACACCATCAAATCCTACAAGCGCTCACGGTACCACTCCGTTCTTTACTCCTCTTTCACCTACTCTCACTCACCAAGAACTCCCGCTACCCATGTCACATTCACCTTTGACTTGGAAAAATCACATGTCCGCGCCACCGCTAGTTGTGACGACCTCTCTACTCGCAGCTCAAGAGCAACATTCCAGCGGCCTAAAGGATCAACTGAAAGCTAGAGAAATGATGATGGATATACTCTATTCCGAAGTTAATGAATTGAGAGCGTTCGTCAATCAATATGAGACAGAGAAAGAGCTACTTCACAACGACTTGCTGAACAAAGAGGAAGAGATAGAGGAATGGGAAGAAAGATGTGAAGGTAAAGACACAGGTATGTAAGGTCTATAACAATTACGTTGTCGGATGACCGCTGACATGAAGTCGTGTCCAATCTCTCAGCTCTCGACCAGCTTAGACAAGCTATAAGAGAAAACGAAGAGCATTTTGAGATCCTTCAGGATACACACGACTCGTTAGCAGAGAGATGTGCACATCTCGAGCAGGAGAAATGCCTCCTTCAAGATAGTATGTTAGAGGTGATTGCAAATAATGGCAAGATGAAGAGCGACCTTGCGGACATGAGAGTACAAATGAATGCTTGTAAGGACAGAGAGGGTGACATTGAAAGGGAGAAAAAAGGACTCGAAGTGGTCGTGCTTGAATTGAGAAGGGAGATGAGATGGGCGGAAGAACAGGATGCAGAAAGGGACAAGCTGGTTAAATATGCTGAGGAAAGGGAATTGGAAGTCTTCAATAAAGACCAAGATCTCATCCAGCAACAAATGAAGGAGAAGGACTGTCAGATAGTCATGCTTGAGAAACAAATCTCGGACGCTCATCATGGTTACCAAGAAACAATCGCCACACTCAAGGACAATATTGAAGAAATCAGTAATCAGCTCATCGAAAGAACTGGGATCTTCTCAAAATCTCAAGGCGAACTCTCACGACTCCGACAGGATCTTGATTGCGAACAAAGCGAAAGGAGGTCTAATGAGCTTGACTTGCGTGAACAAGATTTTACCATCACATCTTTACGAGAAGAACTGGTATCTTCCCGATCTTCAATCGACTCGCTTAACCTGTTCCTGAAGGAAAAGGATGAAAAGATCGATACGCTCATTTTCGATGTATCTGTTCTGCGAGATCAGGTCAAATGTCTCAAAGCTGAGAACATCTCCAAAGATGCAACTATCTCCGTCCTCAAGGACAAGGTAGAATTGGCAAGATTTGAAACAAACGAATGCCGATTTGAATCTGAAGTGGAGCTGAACCAGCTTCGAGAACAGATGGAAGAGTTGACCCGAAGCAGTGCAGAGAGGGAATGGGCCGGCAGGCAAGGTACAGAAATGATTGCTAGATTGATGGAGGAGAAGAGAGAGTGGGAAGAAGAGCGAGATGAAGTGAGTGATATCATCCTTTTATCCCCAGCGACAGACATGAAGCTGAATCCCTACGCCTCCATAGCTTGTTGAGATGATCAATCGCAATTCCATTGACGAAGAATCCTCTGCCAGATTGCGAGACCAGATTGATTCCCTCACGTCACAACTCAATACTATGAGTCACCATGTAGAGTCAATCCAAAGTGAACTCGAAGATCGGTCATCTGCTTTGGCTCACAAGACAACATTGATCCACGCTCAAGAAGCTGAGCTTTCCGCACTACGATTAACGGTTTCTCAATCCGAAGACACACTTTCTTCCACTCGTCAATCTCTTGAACGGCAATCGAAAGAACAGGAGAAAATCATAAGTAGATTGAGGGAAGAAGTGGAGACTTTAGGAATGAAATTGAAATCACACGATAACGCATTAAGATCGGCAGTGGTAGAAGCTGAATCGACAAAAGTCAATTACAATGACTATAATTCGAGATTATCAGCTTATTTGAAAGAGATTGATCAGTTGAGATTATCAGAAAAAAAGTTGCAGTCGAGTCTGTCGATGTATCAAAGAGAATCATCTGATCAGATTATGAAATTCTCAGAGATGAACAGGAAGTTGAAAGCTTTGGAAGATGATAAAGAATTATTGAATGTTGCTTTGGAAAGTAAGATCTTGGAACTAACCTTACTACAACGAAGTTCCAATCACACTAAATCGAGGACGAATACAGTGACACCCGTGCCATCGCATTTGTCTACGCCGTCATTTAGCACCACTTCCAGACACAGTATCTCTTCAAGACCTAGCACGATCAAACCCTCAATGTCAATGTCAACTTCGAAGATACCTAGTACACCAACACCATCCACAGGTGATAATCACTTACCCAGGAGATTGACCACTTCAACATCAGCAACTACTCGTTCACGAAGAGATACGATCTCCAATATCACTATCGGAACTACTACTCCTAGGATCCCATTGGGTTCCTCTACAAGACATAACAAAGTTCAACTTCATCCTGAAATGAGGGCCGGTTTGGGCGTAACAGGGGACATCAAGAAGGTTGAAAGACGAACGAGTCTGCCTGTGTTGACAAGAAGACCAAGCAGTGTCATTGGACACAGTGCGAATGGAAAAAGAGATAGTTTACTCAGGGTCGATGAAGTATCACGAGTTGCTTGAGCTCGTCTTTCGTTATACTTATTCAGTAGTACCTTGGACATCTTGATCGATTTGGGAAATATTATGTCTAGACCTGCTCAGTCAGTGGATGATGTATATATAGGTCAAATAGTAATATGAAGTGTGGAGTACAGTCAGTCGTGCATTGCATCGGACGGACTGCAGTAAAGACTGCAGTAACACAAACCTCATTCAAATCAAGTGAGCTTGAACATGTTTATATACATATGAATATGCCGGGTATATACAATAAATCGAAGACATTCAAAAAAATCATAGTTTTCATATAAGTTTTCCCATCTTATCCGCTTGCCTTCTCACAAATTTCCTTGATTGACCTATTGAATCTTGATATCCAACAACGCTATATGACATCAAGACCGACCGGTCGATCCACATCGAAAACCTTTCGGATCACTGGTCTATATCACGTTACTAGCTGCCATTCCTAAAGCGTTTAATCCGTTCTCAGGGCTATAAGAATAGCTAATCGGGTATGCGATATCAGCAAGGATGGAACAACGATGATGACTGGTAAAAGATACGTGACACTCACTTGAAACATTGTTGTTGAAGTTGATACTCCGCTTTCCTCCTTAATGGATTAGGATTCCATTCAGGTCCAGGTCTATCTATCTTAAGTTCCAGTACGAGGTCGTATGATCGAGAGTCGTTTACTTTGAAGTGGATTGATCCGATCAACCTTTCTCCTTTGTTCGCTGCTAGTGGTTCAGGAAGTAGTAATCGAGCTTGTCTATACATCACATAATCGATCAGCTTTATATCGACTGCGTGGTGGTCGATGATAAGGAGTCACAGGGTGCGATGACTCACTGCCAATGTGTTCGGGAAGCTATCAACACGGTCAGCTTAATCCATCTTGGTTTGTAAAGACTTACCATTCGGCCCGGTAGAAAGCTTTACTGCCAGCCCGTCCTTTGGAGGTGCAGGTGTAGGAGCCGGATTCAAGGGTGCTTCTTGTGTCATCCATTGCCAGCCGTTGGCAGGATTTATAGCATAATTCCAATTAGGGTCTTCGGAAGTAGGCATAGGTCGTGGGAAGAAATCCAAGTCAAACCACGATGCGAGCTGGTCCCATTGTCAATTATAATCTAGCAAATATGAGACGAAGGAGATTCCCTAAAGAGAGTAATGGAACACTCACCCCATGTATCAATGCTGTTCGAGACACGACGAAATCGACCGGGATGGAGAACTCGAGTAAATCCTCTTTGGTGCAAGTGTAGAAATCGAATGATTTGGGTGCACAAGCAGTTGACACAAGTGAGTTGGGAGGGAACATCCCTACGACCGGTTGAGCTACGAGATAACTCGTCAGCTAAGTGTCACCGATGAAATTGGAGCTCAATTGTTGATAACGCACCAAAAACTTCTTCCCTTGCAGCGGGATACAGTTCCTTGAAATCGGTACCTAGAATAAGTGTCAGCTTCAGTACGCTCATTTGTTACGCCAAGATCAGCTCACCAAACAAAGTAGTATTGAAGAATTGAGCTTTTTGATCAGTCTCATTATATAATCCTTCATCTGTAAATGGGCAAAAGAAGATGTGTCCTGCTGAAGGGAGCAATTGACCACCTGGTTTAAGGAATAAATCTCGAGCTAAGATGAAAGATTCGACCTATACGCGATTTGATCTCAGTTAATTTCAGAGTTTCAGAGTAGAGGTATCGAACAGCAGGTCGGGAGGAGATTGGACATACCATTCGCTCGTGAAGTAGCATCACGCCTATGGGTTCCGATATGATAGTATCTACTTTTCCAGATTCAAGTACTTGTCGTTGAATCTTTTCATCTTCAACCATACCTCGTACTATACGTATACGGTTCTTGAGATGTGGGTTGCTCTTACTTGAATTGGCAGCTTTGACCAGCTAGACCATTGACAGTACAAGTCAGCGCTGCCGGCCCGTTACACACTGTTCGTCTTGATCATGCCATTTTCATCCGCACTCACTATCTCCATCTTCTCTGCCATCGACGAAGCCTCCAGAGCTATGACTTCCTTTGCACCAGCCTGTGCGGACATGTAAGACAAGATACCAGAACCTATATAATACAGTGGTCAGCTCGGTCTTCATCAGTAACAGCTGAAAGCACAGTAAAGTTCAGCTGTGCAAGTCAAAACGTACCGGCACCGACGTCCAAAACTACCTTGTCTCTAAAAGCGATTTCACCATTACCCAAGATGGCTTTTCTATAAGTCCCTGTACGGGAGATATCACCAATCATATTTGCTCTGTTTCCCATTTCATCAGTATCTGGCTTACTAAGTATGGTAGGTTGAGACTTACTGATTCTGGAGCGAAGAGTAAAAGTTGAAATAGAAATCATGATCTTTATTACTACTCTCTTTTCTAAAACACGTCGTTGCCGCCTGTCAGCGAGCTTTGGGGGTCGCAGGATGAGAGAAGGGGATAACTCACTTCTCTTCGTTTACTTTAGTGGCAACGCTCTCATTGCCATGCCCGTTGAGCCTGTTCTCACTGTCTATCTCCATCTTGATTAACGAGGATCTTTCTTTCTGTGTGCCTCGGGTATCGATGAAAGATATTTGTAGATGTAATCCCGCCAACGAGCTACTGGTGATATGATACCGAAGATAGATCCAAGACTGTATGCGAGGACGGGTGACTCAGCGATAGATGGTGAAAAGATGTTATATATCTTGTGCTTCTTTGGTGATTCTTTATGTTTTCATTTTAACTTTTTCATGTTTTCGCTCAGACCTCTTTCTTTCAACATTTTGCGATAACCGTAAACTCACGTGGTGATCCAATATTCTCGGTCTAAACATCTGTGGGGTCCCCATTTGTTAGACACCCGGTTAAAGGAGTATAGCTATGTCCGTAAGATGACAACAAGATGTATGGGGGGATAGAAACAAACGGGATGAGGTGGTACTCGAGTAGTGTGTTGATCTCCATACCATTCACCTCTTAAGACATCATCCCACATCCAGACCCATACATAAGATGGTGACCCGAGTGGAATCTATGAGCCATTCCCAACAAGGCAGCAGCGCTCATACTCCAGTGACACCGAAGGAAGTGATTCACGTCGCCACCGTCAACGTGTAAGACCACCTTCACTTGCACAATCAAGATATTAGCTGACACGGGTAGTCAGACGATACAACAATGGGACTACATCCGATGGACCTATTTTCGACATTCCATATCGTGAAAAACCGTGGTCTGAACGAAAAACCCGTCTGGTAGACTGTCTACTCAGCACGGGTGATTTAGATATTATAGGATTTCAAGAAGTATTACATGATCAATTACTCGATTTACAACATCTCTTAGGTCCGGTTTATGGTCATGTAGGTGTAGGAAGAGATGATGGGAAACAAGCAGGGGAATACAGTCCGATATTTTATGATAAAATGAAATTCGATTTGGTTGATTGGAGTACTATTTGGTTGTCGACTACTCCCGATATACCCTCAAAAGGATGGGACGCGGTATGTCAATCCTTTCATAGTGAAGGGCCAACATTAGAAGCTGAATCTGAACTAGGCTTTACCTAGAATAGCTACGTTGCTTACACTTCGAAGAAAGGATAAGAAAGGATGTTTGGTTCATGCGGTAAATACCCATTACGATCATTTAGGTTTACGAGCTAGAGCGGAGAGTAGTCTTTTGATCCGATCACAAATATGGCAATGGGTGAAACGAATAGAAGAAAGGGAAAAAGTAGAAGTAGAGGGTCCGGTGATACTATTTGGAGATTTTAGTGAGTACATCCCTAATGAATGAAGCCTTTTTGCCTATCACACTGCGATGCTAATGTGTCATGCCAGATTCGCCGCCGTCCGAAGGAGGATATCGCAATATCACCTCTCCTCATCCCCTCCCTTCAGGTCAATCATCGTTCTACTTCCTTGACTCATACACCCATCTGTCGCCGTCTTCAACCACACCACAGACAAGGCCATACGGACCAGAATTGACCTACACTGACTTTGCTCCTCCGGGAAGTCGAGATGCGACAAGGATAGACTTTGTCATGCTTGGTGCTGAACCTGCCTCAGACAAGGAGTACAACGTGAAGGGAAGGGGGGAATGGGAAGTGGACAGATATGCTTGTTTGGACAATTTCGTAGACGGGGATGTTAAAGGGTGGAAAGGGAGATGGAGTGATCACAGAGCTGTACGGGTTACTATCGTACATGTAGGATGAATGAGCCTGTTGTTGTTGTTGTAAGGACACTGCCGAAAAGAGACAACCTGAAACATTGATGAAACCTCCTCACGCCAATAGCATCTGACGAATCTTAAAATGCATAAATCGCACAATCTATGTATCACTACTCAAAAGGTCTCATTTTTACAGAAGAAGTAGGAATAGGGAGTCTACATAATTCACGTTATGAGGGGATTGGGCTTCGCCCCACAGGATCTGAGGTTGTCGGTATTCTTACTACTCGCTCCATTGACGAATTGCAAGAAGCAAAGAGGAGGTGGACCTGAATCCTCCTCATCAGGATCTTGTGACCAAGTGTCTACAAAAATACGATCCAAACTAATATTCTCATCCGGAAAAGTTCCAGCATTAATGATTCTGCGGGCCCTGCATCTTATCTCGTCCGAGAAGCACGAATTTTCAAGAGGGATTGTGTCAACGGGTTTATAGATATCATAACCTGGTCTACCATTGGTGCCTCGGCCGCAGCAACGAGATTTACAAGTGATTGATCTTTCAAGCCTGTTGTGATATCTGAGATCGAGTCCCGAATAAAGAGTACAGTTATATCGTGTATCAATGTCGGTACCATTTCGTTGGTTTGTGTCGGTACCATCTGGTAAGTTTGTATCGGTACCACCTGATGCGCTTGTATTGCTACCATCTGGCGAGTCCGTTCTGGTACCTTCTTGTAGGCGTTGGACACGAACATGGCAAAGGACAGTTTGGGGAAAGCTGGTAGGGGGTCTGTCGTTTGACATTGTATCGTTTATCACGCCTTGAAGGGATATGAATATGGGAGATGGATCTTGGGGATGGATTTCCGGAGCTGGAAACAAAATGATGGTCTCGATAACACTTCATTCAAGCTTTATACAAACACTCTTTTTGTAGGGTGGTAGACGCACTGGGATCGGCCATCTCTTTGGGCAAAGAGAAAGGATATCGATAAGCTGTGCGTAATTGAAAGGCTAGATCCCCACAATCCTTTCATTGAGGAAGAAGGCCAACGCTTTTCCCTTGATCCGTATAGCGCTTGTTTTACTCTTGAGCGTCATCCATTCGAAATAAAGTCAACATACGTATGGTGATAGATTGATATAGAGTGTAGCAAGCTCAGTTCGACAAGTCACTACGAAAATGGTTGCAACAATCCGTCCTGTCATCACACCCTGTCGTGTGAAGCATCCCCGTACTTGATCAAAGAAGCAGTCTCGCTTTGCATATCACGCTCGAACGAGCTCCACGGGAGACTATGAACGGCAGTCGGTATTATCAGCATTGTATAGAAACGACATTCATGATGCACCATTGTCGCCATGTCTGTAAGAATTAGCTTCGAGTTCATGTGAGAATGAAATCGCACCGGTGAGAATGTATATCCTCGTTTGGTATTGCTACTTAAGATCAAATTGACCCCTCCAGACCTAGGCTCTTGGAGGTCCTACTTCCTGCTACAAATATCAAGGCACCAAGGCGATCTCGGCATCTGGCATTCCGTCTTCAGAAATTATTCACGGACAGCGGTTCTCATATCGTCGGAGAAACATGAGTCATTGAGAGTGACATAGTCATCTGGGATCAATACAGAACCAGAAGGGTTGGCGCCTCTGGTCCTAGCGGCTGAAATAAGATAGCAGCTTATAGGAGTTTGCTCGAATGAGCTGTCACATTGATTATCGTTCTCCTTAAAGACGGTGCAATCGAGATGGGTAGTTGGACGATCTTCAGATGGTTGTGCTCTGATATACCCGGGGCAGATCACGGCGTTCGAACGGTGTGACATGTATGTTATGTAATTCAATGATTTGGTGATGATTAGTGAGAAGTTCTGTTGAAGTCGAAGATAGAATAAGAACCTTGATGCGTCCTCGATCGAGCTTCATATCCGCCTGAACGTATTGTGTACAGTAGCGCACACGTTCGTAATAATGCTAGTCTGTCACAGACAAAGGACATCTATGGGTTGTGTAGTCATCAGGAAATGACGTGCTCAGTATCCTTTCAATGACGACGAAGGCAGATGCTCTCCTTTACTCAAATCTCTCCTCACAAACGCAGGGAGATTGATCTATTGGACGGATCTTCGTATTCGCCAGACACATCCGTCCGTCAGTCGATATCGTCCTTGGAACGGCCTATGAAAGACTTCGTCAAGCTGGTGTCTGGCTTCATATCATCATCGGCCAGGTGATATAGAATGTACTGAACAGCCACAACGGGCCCAAGAAGGGTAAGACGAGATTGCTTAGCCACATGACAGTTCCAGTAGAGGTCGTTAATTCACACATGTATATGTATCTCGCTATTCGTCATGCATATGATCCTGATTTCACACGAGATCATCGCGGTTTCATATCCATATAGATGGGTTGCAAGATAGTCTTCGGATCTTTCCCAGTAGTTTTAGCTTTCATCTCGCAGATCGTGCTAAAGTCAAAGTCGAATCTGAAAATATGTCATACAGTATCAATCAGCTCAGAATCGGATATGCTGATGTGGATCAAGAAGGGTTGTCACCCTCGCCGTCAATCAAAGGCAATGGGAGATCAAAGAAAGGAAACACGACTAACCCGCAGAATTGTTTCTTCTTGTCACTAGGCATTTCACTCAAACAACTGATTTTCACTTTCTTGATCAAATCATCTCCCCATATCTCCAAATTAGGTATCTCATGTAAGGTCGGTTTCGTCTGCCAGATGTGAGCTAATTGTCGTATATTCGTTAACATCTCTAAACTTCTTTCCGATGATTCGGCTTTTTTCCCATTGATAATACTTGATCCAATTCTTGATTTCCTAGGTGAAGGTACGATAGTTTTCCCTCCCACCAAAACATTGTACGCCGTTGTAATATCGTCACAACGATCTGACATGATGTTCTGTCGAATGGTGTAACACGCTTTAACGTGGTTTTTGATCTTTTTCAAGTCTTCCTGGAGAGTAACATCTTGACTTCTTTCGGTGAGATTTCGCCACAGCTGTCTGAGATCTTTCCAGTCATCAAGGAACTTGGAATCTTTGACTCGGGGATCGTCTTCCACGAGACCACTCGGGAAGAACTGCATGATTTCGTTACGGCACTTTATGCCCTCTTCCATGAGGACATCCATCTATCCAATGTCAGAGACGTTCAGCTCTAGGATTGCAAGCATTTTATATTTACTCACAACAAAGGGACCCAACCCCTTCCCCCTTTTCAGCATGATAGGATTGCTTCCACGACCGCTCGAGTCATCATCTTTCTTCCATAATCTCCATTCCAACTCTCCACCGTATTTCTCCACGTCCCCCTTCCTCTTTTCCTTTTTGACTCGTAATCCGGATTTACGAGCATCTAGAACATGACAGAACATTCTGGCTAATCTGATCGTTTCAGGATGGGAATACCCCAAGGTGTACACAGCATTACCATGTAAATCAGAGTCTATGGAACGAGTATTTTTCTTAGCGAAAACTTGATATATATTGTACAACGTGAACTCACATTTTCCTGTCAACTCATCACCCATCATCGCGCCAAGTAACCATCCCTGCATCTCTCTAGTACTACTCTCTTCATCCAGACATTCGATCTTGTTCAAGAATTCCGTCCCTTTCATAATCTCCTTGTCGAAATTCTCCTTTTCAAAATCATCCGGTGTCTCAGCGTACATATCTTCAGGGTTTCGGAAATGCTCAACGATGTCTTTATCCCAGAACAGCTGAAGAGTATCTCCGTCGTAATCGCCTCCACTCATATAGCTTGCAGGTGATCTCTTGCACAACTCGCTCTTCGCCGAGAGGACTATACAGTCTTTGAGATGGGTTAACTCGGGGCGATAAACGGCTTTGAATCGTCGAACATCTGTTGGTACTTTACACGGTGATCGATAAGCTAAAACTTCGCCTTCAAGGTAAGCCATAGGAATTTTAGTAATTTCGTCAATCGGTCCATTACCGGAGAAACAGATGAAGATTTCGTCTGGTTTGAGTATTTGGAGGGTATCAGGGATCATGAATGCGGTGAGTGATTGTTCGACCGGGATCTTGAATTCTCGTATCAGTTTCCTGGATAATACGTCGACCAAGTGATGTAATTTTGACGCTGGATACGCTGATGTACCTGGATGGAAGCCGGAACCAACGGTTTCCATCAAACTGAGCAGGTATCAGCTCTCGCCCTACATAAAGATACTTACGCTTCGGCTATACTTCCTGGCTGACCACTGATAGGATCTATGTCAAATCTCTCCGACGAAGAAACGACCATATTGTCGTAAATACCATCACCCTCTGTCTCCTCATTCCCCCATCCCTTCACCAGACCGGATGCTCTGGCAGACTTGCCTTCATTCTTAATTTGTCTCTTTTTTCGGTCAGTACCGACCCCTCCAATCCGGTAGCAGCTGGCGTAGATCCTCCTTAAAACATCATCATCCGTCTCTCCTTCAATGGAAGCAGGCAGGAAAGCATTTTTGAGAGCCTCTAGACCATCTTTCGCCATCTGCACGAATAAATGAATGGGAACACCGTTGTGAACCATAGCTATTATAGCTTCTGAAGATAAGGAAGTTCTAACCTTCAAGCTTTCGACCCGAAGGACGTCAACGGTGAGTAGCGATGGATCTTCCTCGCAGCCAGGAGCCGGGAGCGCCTTGATCATAGAATCGCGGAGCAAGATTTCCTTTCCAGGATGTTGTTCAGCTTGCGAAGGAGACATGAGCGCTAACAGACCTTTGGATCCACCGACCCGCATCTGCACCACACATGGTCTTCCATTAGTCAGGGCAAGGGACGGATGATGAAAGATTCGTTGCGCTAGGCTTTCAGCTATACGTAGCGAACATCAGTAACGTGTAGGACAGAGTATACACAACTCACACATCAAACCACATCCGTCGGTGAGTATCTGCTCTGTCCTCGCATCTCCCGCTTCTTGAGCTTCTCTAGTGACGATATCTGGTATCTCTTGTATGGCTGATAGTTTGACGCGAGCAGCAGGCACCGAGTCGGAGAACAAAAGCTGAGGACGTGCGGCCCATCTAACCATACGGTCAAGGTAATAAGCAGATAGAACGTAAATGAGACAACTTACTTCGCCATCGGTTGATTTGGCTTCTGGCACAAGTCGTTGTATTCTACATTCCCCGCTCGTTAAATTGCGCACAAAGTCAATCCGCTCCACTCACGCTGCAAAAGGATTTGGAATGATGGCATATCCGGTTCATGATCTCTTCCTGCAGAAATGACTCCTGAAACCTGGTCGGGTGTCTCCACCAACATGACTCCCTGACCATCCGCAGTTGCCCACAGAGCCCTATAAGGTCTGCCTAGAACAATCAAACATCTCCCTAAAAGCATTTCCTTCAATCTTCTCCTATCGCCCGAAGGGACATCCTTGATCTTAAGGTTCAAAATTCTTCTTGATCCGTATCTTCTAGCCAAACGGTGAGACTTTCCAGGCATATCCGGTGCTCTCAATATCAACTTGAACGGAAAGTGGCCTGGTGAGATAGGTGAGTTCGTTCCAAGTGGCTTTGCTGGTTTATTCGAGAAGTCAACTGGTGCAGACTTTGATCGGGACATCGTGCGATAGGGATTGATGCCTTGACTGAGTTGTGTTTCGGGTATCACAGATGCGAATTCAGACTTTATCTTCGTAGGTTCCACCGAGATGGTGTACTGTATCTTACCACCGTATGGCCAATCCAGAGACTCGTTTCCGACACCCTTGAGATCCTTTCTCACTATTGACATTTCCTCTTTATCCACTTCATTAAGTAGGAGTGCCTTCCTGTCTGTGACTGCTTTGACCGTTTTGATCGATGTTACTCTGCTCAATGTCGTTCTTTCTTCGATCCCTTCCACAAAGTTCTTCAGTCGTGGCGCAATGTCTAACAACGGTCCTTCTAGACTCGCCAAGTCGGAAAATTCAAGATCTCCCCATGAAATGAGATCGCTCTCGGAGATCAACCTTTCAAGCTCCCATTGAATGTAGAAATTGACCCCTCGTCTGTGAAGATTTGCTCGATAATTGTCTTCAGTGACCTTGATTGGGCTGTAATCGACATAGGATGAGGTAGCTAAAGGCTCGTTTTCGCCGAGCAAGAATTTTGCAGCTGAAGGTATATTTTCCAGGGATGTCTGAGGAGTGCTGAGAGCGGACGGGGTGGTAGACGTTGAAGGGGAGATTGTGGTCGATCCGGTAGTATCGGTTGATGAAGAGGTGGTTCTCAAGAGGATTCTGTTGATGGCTGGAACGTGGTTTCGGACGGGTACGCTAGTAGTTGATAGAGGAGCAGAGCTTGTCCTCGTAATACTTCTAGTAGTAGAAGTGATATGAGAAGGTACTGCAGGAGGTTTAGGTGGAAGTGCGCGAAGCTTTTTGATTAAATCCGTGTCTTGATCGTTGCAGCTTGCGCGCTTGGCAGGGGAAGCTTGAAGTATAGGCAACCCTCCTTGAGGTATATCGGTTAGTGCGACCGGATCTGTAGAAGTGATACTCGTCAGCTATTTTGGTCCATCACTTCACTGCTGACTTACCGAAAGGGTTGACGTCTTGCTCAGAGCCCATATGCACATCGGTAAATTGTGTGAGATCGTCAGAAAAATTCTCTGCAGCATGTGCGAAATAGAGTAATTCAGCTTCTGCTAGAGCTTTTACCAGTCTTTGAGAGAAACTAAGTAGAGGATCAATCATCTTCTTGACTTTGCCTGGTATTCCAGAGGGACAAGACTCCTTGAAGATACTAGACTGTTCTTCGACAAACTCAGGGAACCCGTCGTAGTCACGCATGAAGTATTGTAGATTTTGGCGTATTCCTTGGATACGATTCGACTCATGATCTTGAGGAGCTCTGAACTGACCAAGAGCAGGTAAGAGTGTTCTTAATCTGTGATACTATGGCAAGGGAGAGTACATTCAGCATCAGTAAGTATGACAAGATGAGAAGTCTTATGGAAAGGCCCGTCGAGCGATACTTACAGCATCTTGTACATCTTGGGGGTAAGTTCTGAGATCCCAATCATCCACTTCTGACATATTCGGTACCAGATAAGATCCAAGATGTTCTCGAAAACAACAAGAACGGTTGGAGAGAAGATAGAGAGGTAAATGAGATCATCTCTCAGCACCGCGACGCGTTATTTCAGAAGTGAAGCGAAAAAGATCTGTTTGAGCGACACGAAATATACCCCGAACTAAGGGTGAGGAGTAGATTGATGATAGGCCAAAGCGTTCAGGTATGTCGCCGGTTGAATGATCCCTTTTCTTCAGGTTGCAGGTATATACAAGATAATGAGAGATGAGTCATCCCAAGCAAGAGATACCTTGACCTAGATGGATGAGAAAAGAGACCAAGTGTGAACAATATTATGAGCATTGATTTACGATCATTCCTTGAATCTCGGATCTCTCTCTCCTGTTGATGATATATAGATAGCCCCGTGCATTCCACGTGATAGGTGTACTGTATCACGTGATTTTACACCTACCTGACCGAATCTCGGAATGTTCAGCATTACTCTGATTCAAGGTGATATAAATTGCTTCTACAACTGAAAGAATATAACTTGTTATGCACAATAGCCAAATCTCATAAATAAAGATGGCTTCAGGTCTAGCTCCCCGACTGCTTGCCTCCTCTTCCCGCTTTTTATCCTGCCCAAAAGCTCGACCAATCGTTTCCATACGGCTCTTTACCTCAACTCGTGCTTCCTCATCAGCCCAATCCACTCCCGACTCATATATCATCAACGGTGTAACATATCCCAAAGATACTTATTCGAATATACCTTCATCCATCTTAGATAAATTAGATCGAAATCTACATCTGAAACCATCACATCCTATATCGATATTACGACAGATTGTTGAAGATCATTTTTCATCTTATACACCATTAGTACCTTCCTCAGCTATAGTTTCGGTCGATCAAAATTTCGATGAATTGGGTTTCCCACCTGATCATCCTGGTAGAAGTCTAACCGATTCATATTATTTGAACAATGAATACATGTTGAGAACACATACTTCTGCACATGAAGTTGAAAGTTACAGAAAAGGTTTAGATAAATGGCTGTTATCAGCAGACGTCTATCGTAGAGATGAAATTGATTCTTCACATTATCCAATATTTCATCAGATGGAAGGCACACATATCTGGTCAAATTCAGATCTTCATCTACTCCCCAAATTGAATGAAGAATTAGAGAAAAAAATATCAAATTATAATATTGCAATAGAAGATGAAACTTTTATATCATCATCAAATCCATTTCAATCGCATCATGATCCTATACACGCTGAACAGATAACGAAACATCTAAAACATTCATTGAATAGTTTGATATTTAGATTATTCGGCCATCAAGCTAATCAAAAAGGTGGTGAACCATTAAAAGTTAGATGGATAGAAGCTTATTTCCCTTTTACAACTCCGAGTTATGAAGTGGAAGTGTTCTGGCAAGGTGAATGGTTGGAATTATTAGGCTGTGGTGTCGTCATGCAAAAGACATTGGATCAGTCTGGTAGGTGATCTAAATTGTACTTGTATGGAACGACCTTGCTGATCATATATACCCTCGATAACACAGGCGTTTCAGATAAATCAGGCTGGGCGTTCGGATTGGGATTAGAAAGATTATCAATGGTGCTATTCTCCATACCTGACATTCGATTATTCTGGACATCCGATCCTAGATTCTCCTCACAATTCAAACAAGGTCAAATAACGACATTCAACTCGTATAGTAAATATCCACCTTGTTATAAAGACATGTCATTTTGGCTACCTCCTGCCTCCACAAATTCATCGAGCGATCAACATGGTGCATCCGCTGCTGGGGGAAAAATATCGTCACCCACCCACATGAAACCATTTCATGAGAACGATTATTGTGAGATCGTAAGGGACGTAGCTGGTGATCTAATCGAAAGCGTCACTCTGGTAAGTAGCACTATTGGTCGATATGTGTTCTTGCTGATCATATCCTCGATACTATAGATCGACGACTTCACACACCCTAAAACCAATAGGCAAAGTAAATGCTACAGACTAAACTACAGACATATGGACAGGAATTTATCAAACGACGAAGTGAATGAATTACAGAACATAGTCCAAAAGAGGGTAGTGGGAGAAATGGGTATCGAGATGAGATAGATTGTCTTGGCAGTATATAATCAAGTACTCAAGTAAACAGCCAAAAGTGATGCCATGTAACGATGTCACGCCATTCATGAGTAGGCTTATCTGCTTGTGTTAGTATCATTACTTAACAGACCATGCCAAACTAGACCTTTGTCCAGTGACGCGTGTTTTAACCATCTTGCATTCATTTTTATGTAAATTACTCGGAAAAAAGCAGAAAAAGAGCAGAGGGAACTTGTGAGAGAAGGGTGACGAGGTTGATGTATGGCGAGGAGAGGACTCTCGTGGTGTTGGAGGCACAGGGAGTAAAGTACTACAATTAACAGGCGATAAAGATATAAAAGGGAAAATGACCCAAAAAGAGAGATGATTGTTGACCACTTGATGAGCATGGTTCGAGTGAAAAAGCGAAAAGGCAAAACCGGACAAGGAAATTCTAAAGTATTGACATTTGGAAGAGGAAAAGGCCCGGACCTTGATGCTGTTTTTTGTAATAATCTAAGTTGATAACCAAAAGTGATTCCCAAACCCACTTTCCCATTGACCAATCTGGTTGGAACATCTAGGATGCAGGAGCGGCACCGACTTCTCCGACTATAGGACCTTCGGCTTCGTTGTTTGAGATGTCACCTAGGTTGTGGAAGTCTACAGTGATACCTGTCAGTTATGCTCCTAAGCAGAACAGACTGGATACTTACCTAAAATTTCACTGTACATCATGACTTTCCAAGTGTCCACAGGTAAATCGGCGTCGTTGAACGACCAATCGAATACTTCAGCAGCAGATGGCTCATCGGTGGGATCGTGATAAGGAGCGAGGTATTCATGAGATAATCCTTCGGGGGCGGAGATACGTGTTCGAGGGTCGAATACGAGCATCTTCTCTAACAAATCGAGGGCTAAACAGGATCATCAGTTCATGCTACCGTCGACATGGCTACAGTTACTCACAGAGAGGATCGGCGTTGGGGAATTTGGTAGCGAAAGGAACTTTCTCTCTCTTGGGCAGACTTTGGACGAATCGGAGGGTCTACGATAAAGATTATGAGTTGAGCTTTCTGGAACAAACTTGTGGCAAGCGATAACTCACGTTCTCAGAAGCGATGGTTTGGATAACATCGTCAGGGGGAGTACCGAGTAATTCGGTGATGATAGAGAATTGATTGACATCTGTGTGGCGAGATTTAGTAAACTATAACTCTTCGTTGTACCGCCAATGAATGATCACTCACGGTCTTTTCCGGGGAACAAAGGCTTTCCTTCTAACATCTCAGCAAAGATACATCCTGTACTCCAGATATCGACTGATGACAGTACGTAAGTCAATTAAATTGCTAGGCTAATCTGAATCTCGACCAACTCACCAGCAACGTCGTACTTTTGCCATGTCAACATGATTTCCGGTGCTCGGTAGTATCGAGTTGATACGTAACCTGTCATTTGAGGGTCTTGGATACGAGCGAGACCGAAATCGCAAATCTGGACATTTGGCAAATCAGCAAATCGCAAGAAAGGACAAAAGCAATATCTACTCACCTTCAAATCACAATTCTCATTAACCAAAATGTTTGAGGGTTTCAAATCTCTGTGAACTACACCAGCTGAGTGAACGTATTTGAGACCACGGAGAATTTGATAAAGGAAGTATTGGATGAATTGTTTTTCAAGTGGTCGGGAAGTGAGTAATCGATGGAGATCGGTACCAAGCAGTTCAGTAACAAAGTAGCTAAAGGGGGATGAGGGTAAGCTTATTCCTGCGCAGAGCTGTTTATGACACGAAGCCAGATTTGACACTTACATGTCTTCAAGGGGCGAGATAAAGATGTCGCTCAAGGAAATGATCTGAGTCATAACACAGTCAGCGCATGACAGTAGAATACAACGGGTGAACAGCTCACGTTTTCATGTCTTAGATGTTTGAGCAATTTCAATTCCCGATAAGTTCTCTTACTCAATACAGGTGTAGAAAAGGGTTTCATGATCTTTTTGATGGCCACGGAAGTACCGGAAAGTTGGTCTTTTGCGGAGCTGCAGACAGTGATTGACAGAACAGAATTACGAAGAGTGAATACAACGAATGATTTGCAGAGTTTCGGTGAAGGAAGAGGGAAGCATAATGCCGTAATTATAACGAAAAGCGTGAGATAGTTCAGAGACAACATATGCCGACGAAAAATCAGCAAATGGACTGGCATCAATAGGTAAAGACGACTGACCAGACAAGACCAAAGGCACCCATACCAACGGGTTGGAGGTCAACATAACGAGTGGTCACTTCGAATACCTATTGTTTGTAGTTCGCCACTGAATTAGCTGGAATTCGTGCACCGCGAAAGACAGGCGAAAGGTTGGCCCAATCAACGTGGAATACACCGTGCAAGTATAGATGATTCGCCTTTAAATGAAGATGTTTAAGGCAGTCTCAGATGGATTCACTCACGGTACCGAAGATGGAGAGTTTGACGAAATCGGCCATTGTATATAAGCTGTAATCTATTTCTGAGAGAATCAACCACATGCAAACGCGGATTTTATGAGAGATTTTTATGTCGGTGGGGAGAGGTGACAGGAGACATCAGAAGTAAGAAGCATAAAGATACAATGCAAGTACACGAGTCATCAGCTTGGGCCGTGCTATCACAGTGAGAAGATGGTTTACGCACCAGTGAATTTAGAGTAAAAACGGAAGTATTGATGGAAAGAAGCTCAGAATCGTTCCACAGTGTGGTGGTTTGATTTAGTTTTCACTGGGAAAGACAGGTGTTGAAGGATTCCGCGGGTTGAGGATGAAAGGTATTTGGAGCGATAGATGTAGGTGAGTTACCGATTTGTCTCTTGAACGACTTGTCACTTGAAGATCAACGCTTAGTGTGTCCTCCTGTAGAAAGTCTTGTTTGCGCAGGGCGATCGGTAAAACGAACAATGACCTATCTAGCCTAAATATCGGCTTTGATGGGATATCCGAATAGAAAGAAGTATTGATATGGTTGGGAGAGAGAGGAGCGATAAAAGATGGTGAATTGAATGAAAGGATGTTGAGATGAATGTAAGGTTTTGAGTACGAGTAAGTGAGTGAGTGTGGTAGAGAGTGAAAAAGGTCGTGGTTTATGGGATTTAAGGATAGTCACTCTACAGCGATGTTTTAAACACCTTTTATTACCCTGAGAAAAAGACAAAGATGAAAATCATAATGGATCACCGTATTAATTTGTAATGCCCATTAGAAATCTGTATCAAATTCATCCGATTAACAAGAATAACCATTCCTAATCGACCCGTGTGTGCTTTTTTTATACCCTAATTCGGCGTTTTACCCAAAGTGGCACAGTTCAAAACCTCACTTTCCCCCATACTGCAAATGGGATTTAATCTCAGTGGGCCACTCTGAAATCAAAAACCATCCGCGTCAGCGGCGCAACGAGCTTTCATTCAGCTGCTAGCGACTTATTAGAGGTGTGGATAGAAACAGTATCGTTGAGGTGGTGATATTCAGCAGAGTGTAGCGTCTTATTCTTTTTCATGCATATGACACGTCAAATGCTAAATGAAGAATCAGAATATCTAATTGATGAATGGCCTTCCAGTGTTTACTCCCCGAGGACATATCAGTACGCCAAAGTAAAAGCGTGTCTTAGATGAGGATGTCGAACAACATGCAATTAACTGAAATTGTGGACATGCAATGCAATGCTATGGTATTATACTATGCTACCCTGGGAGAACTCGATTTGTTCTACCATCTTCTGTCTAGATTGTGCGCAGACAAATTGGCCCCTACTGACGATTCGCATTATTGTGCTTTTGCATCTCCTACGACTCCCCCTTGACTCTCCTGTATACGAAACGGTGACTCGAGTCCTTCTTCAGCTCTTGACGCTTCCAGCAGTGGCAATATCTCGCCATCGGTATGCCCTAAAGATACCCAACCAGCTTTCAGACCATTATTTATTATCGTCGTTAATATTCGCTCAATATTCTCGTTCCTAGATGAGTAGACATAATTAGCGGACAGGCTCACATGAATTGATTCCATTCGCCTGCGATGATCCAGACCACAGCGGCGTTTACTGAGTACCATACGAAAACGTTCACTTACCTTTGCCTTATTTCCTCGAGACCACCTTTCCAACCCCCGTCTTCATCTCCATCTAGCGATTTAGTCAATTTCTTCACTTCATCTTCCAATCCGTCCAACCTATCCTGAACGGCATCACGTCTTTTTTCTTCTTTCCGCGAAGATCGCAGTGATTCTGCCACTATCAGACCGGCTCCTACTAGGAACAAGAACGTCTCTGCCAGTGTCGTTGCACCGTTCTGTATCGCTCTATCAAGGTCATATCAGTTCATGTCTAGGTGAAGGTGAAACAATGGAGCCAAATCCTGGGGACGTGTCATGGTTCTGCTTGGTATGACAATTCATGACTGTTTCATTCGCAGATAACTCACCGAGCATCATTCAATGGTTTGATCTGACCAGATTCAGCATTCAGTAATCCCATTCTCATCCTAGCTTCGGTGCGGTGCATCCTCTACGTCGGGAATTCCATATATTCCATATAATGTCAATTGGAGAAGTGCTCGCAAGTCGCAGATAGATACAAGCTCACCTGCGCTAGACCTATACATATGTTTTTAAACGTATCATGTCTGTTCGAGGTAAAGCTTCAGCTTGAGAAGCCAATTCCGATTCCTCAGCTGATTGACATAGACAGATTCTCACTCACTGAGCGGCTTGAGCCTTTATAGTGTTCGCTATTGGTTTAGCTAGTGTCTGAAAGATTCTCGTTAGGTCACCCATCGCCTCCACATTGAAGTAACAACGAGAAGGAGGGAACGAAACGTACTTTTACCGCTAAGCTGAATATCTTCACCGAGGCCATTTCACCACAGTATCATCAAGTTGAATTTATTTGAAGTCGCGTTTGTTGTGTCGTCACTGCATCAACTGTTCCGGTATGTGTATATATGTATATCGTCTCATTTTTGTTCCCAGAATTTGTCAACAAATCTAATCCTTGGTACTGATTCTATTCTTGAACCTCGTTTGCCGAGGTAAAACGTGTTGCATATGCAAGTAGCTTTACGTAACTTGAGGACAGTTCGGTATGCTTTCGGTGATGTCCGTCTTTCTGCGGTGCCCGGAGGTTTGTTACCCTGAGCTTTAGTTTGCACACCCCACCTCGGATGACACATGGTGAAAGATGGGGGAAAAGGTGGACCGAGAAAAGCCAAGAGGAAGGAGAGTGACTAATGAACCGATTGCGACTTCGTAGACCCCATAACTCTACTGTACTGTATCATCGCCTCTTCTTTTCTGCTATGCATTCTTTCATTCTTTCGTCGATAGAAAGAAAAGGAAACATATACATAGCGCCGGACGCTCAATAGTTACCTTGCCAACACGGAAGAAGAAGTCACCTGAAATACCGGTATAAAAAGGATCGGCGAAAAGAAAGGACGATCGGTTGACCCGAAAGAAAGTGAACTTTATCTTCTATCCATCTAGAAATCACAGAGACTCGGTCACATATCTACCTCACAGAGAGAATCAGTCAAGATGCCTACGTTAGTTATACGTCAAAGCCCATCCAGTACTACTACAAGTAATACTTCAACGCAAACAGCTCCTGTGTATAATCAAGGTCCAACCGGGTGAGCTATCATTCTCGTTCAAATGGTCCGAACATTTATCATGACGGATTACATCTCGCTAACCATAAACTGTTCTTTAATAGTGGCTCAACAACCCTCTATCTGTTCACATTCCTGATCACGATCTTAGTGCTCGGCTTAATATCATCCGGGCTATTAATCCGAGCATACATCCTTCGAAGGAGATTCCACCGAAGAGTGGAAGAGGCAATGAGAAGAGGAGAAGCTTTGCCACAAGACGCTGCTGCCGCTTTGGGTTTATTACCTAGACGAACGGGATTCAGAGGTAAAAAGGAAAAGAAACACGGTCTAATGCCTACGATGTGGGAAAGTGAGATGAGAAGAAGTGAGACAGGATTACTCGACGACGATGAGAATGAGATTGACTTGAGTGAGAAAGAGTGGGATAACTTGACTGTAAGTTAAATTGGAATCTAGAAGGATACATATATCAGTTCTTACTAACGAAGCCTTTATGGGTTTTATAGCCATTATCAGTACTCCATTTCACGAATACAGACCCTACACCACCACCAACCCAAGTCGTGATTCCTCCTCAACCCACTCCAGCAGCTTATATACGGTCCCTGTTCTCATCAAATGGTCTACCCACATATGGATCTAGACCACCTTTGACTCATCGTCCGACCTCGACTGTAATCCCAACTTCCCAAGCAGTCTTTGCAATTCCGGAACCGGGAGAGGAAGTCGTTGTAGGTGTGATGATAGCCATGCCATGTGAAGGAGTTATGGAGGAAAGGTGGAATTTATTGGAAGAAGGTGAAGAGAGAGAATTACCAGAAGTTTGTTTAGGTGTAATGAGTACAAGAATAAAAGAATAGATCAATTAGCCGTTCGTTGAATTGGGGTAATGAAATGTTCACTACGAAGTGAATCTTGTAAAACGTAGATAGTATGTACTTGGAAGTCGTTGATGTCATGCAATACACAAATGATTAAACAGTATTTTAACTGCACACTGATACATTATAATCAAAATAGCTCAGACATTGATGTCTATATGAGCATAGTCTTTCGCGACCATCCAAGTTAGACTACAGATCAAAAGAGGTATACTTCCTTTGTTTGAGGGTAAGACGGGATACTGGCTTGGTCACGACTTACATCTACTTGGATGAACTTTCGATCTCACCTGATATATAGTCTGGTCAATTATAATGTCAAAGAAGCTAACAGAATTGGAAGCAGCAGCGCTCACGTCATTTACGCCGGCGGGTCAAGCGGCGCTATACAATATCCACCTAGCACAGCAAGCTGAGAAAGATGAGAGGGACGCCTTGAAAGCCGCAGAGGAAAAGAAGAAAAAGTTGCTGGAAGATGTCAGACCGGAAGAAGTGAGGCCTGGGGAAGTGGTTGATGGCTGGGTGAGTTTCCCAAAATGTAACATCGTGAAGCTTTCTTCCTGCACCGGGTGTCACTCGTTACGATATGCTGACGCCCTATGAATGAACATAGATTCAAGAGTGGTGTCCACCTCTGTATCAATTCCTCGACATTTTCGCCGCTCCTCACCTTGCCATTGGCATCTTCATTCTGTTTCACATGACGTATTGGTAAGTCCTCAATAATATAACAGCTCATCCCTCACCACATATTGACTATTGAGATTAGGTATACGACGCCATGGTATATCCACTTCCTGATTCCATGGCCAACAATATACTTGATACCGATATATTGTACTTGGAAATGTATGAAGAACCCCAAGGACAGGGTATTATTGCGAGTCCGTCTCTTCAGCACACACATCTGGTACTGACCCGTGCATTGGATGAACAGGCTATCCTACTGGCCTATACTGTGTGTGCTGGAATACCTCGAGATCTTACTATTCAGGGATCAAGCTCGATCGATGGTTTGGTGGCCTAAAGTGAGTCTCCTCTCTGACGATTCCTCTCTGACGATTATGAGATCATGCTTACACATTCATGATAGCTGAAAGCGATTTTTTGCTTCGTCATCTATTGTGTTATTGATAATGATGTGATTTTAGATTCAAGAGGCAAACCAAAAGACAAAAAACCTGTATATGTGAGTTGATCAAAATATCTTTCGTTCAGCTCATAAGGTTGCCGAATAGGGAGCCGTCAAACTCATAGAAAGGTTTCTCCCTTCTCCGCCTGAAGAAAAGTCCAAGGATGCCAAAGAAAAAGATAGAAAAACCAGTGAAGACAAGGACAAGGACAGAAGATCAAGCAGAGAAAAGAAATCGAGTAGAGGTAAAGATGAAAAGGATAAAAAGAAGGCCAAATAATCATGAACATGGAACTACTGAATGCATATCGTACAGTTTGCTCTACTTATGCTAGGTGTATGCGATAATGGATTGCTTCACACAGTGAATTCTCTTACTCTTGGATTATCCAAACCAGCAGATAATCTCTTAGTTCTACCTTCACTTTCTTCGGAACTTGCCCTTATATCCCTTTCATCACCTTGTCCATCTTTCCTCTTGATTCCAGATCCATTCAATACAATAGCAGCTGAAGCCGAAGCCGATCTACTGTGACTGCCTTGCCTTTCCACACCTGCCGAGGAGAAGAATACAGGTGCACCTCTTCTGACGATACTTGCTGGATTCGAGTCGGAATTCGCAGTTCGTGAAAGATGACCATCACTTGTGGAAGAGTGGACACTCAGAGTCGACCCGTTGGAGCTTCTCGGAGCTCGCAGAGGAGGGAAAGGCGATGAAGTGCTTTGAAACTTATCTGCTATGGGTGTTGAAAACAACTTTGCCCGTTCATCGACTGTACCAGAGGGATAATGCTGGTCTTCCATCTTTTCTGAGGCGTTCGATACCGGAGTATCAGGGAGGGGCACTGCGGCTGCGGATGTATTTGACACCGCCTCCAGAGTCGGCTTCGGGGTTTTGTCGTTATCGTGAAGATCAGGGATAGGTTGTTGCGACTCAAATGTGGGCAGAGGTGATGTCGGCGATATAGGCAGATCTACTCGCGGAGGTTCTGTATTGATTATACTGTGAAGCGTGTCAACGCTCTTTTGTCGTGGTAAAGAAATATGACTCGAGGTGAATAGCTTCGTCAAGCTGGGCTTGGCGGGTAGCCGAGGGGCTTTCTTAGATTTAGCAGAGCCTATGATGGAAGGCGGAGCAGACTGATCTTCATGCAGAGCCGGGGGTATTTCGGAAAGCGGCGTAACGGGTGATACGTCTCCAAAGTCGATTAATGAGATGGCGGTTTCCATTCCTGTTGGTGAAGGAGGTTCTGCGAATAGGACTTCTCGCTTTTCGATCAGTTCATTTAGTATGCTGCCGGATATATTTAGTGAGGGGCCTAGGGACAGCATCAGTGCGTTTTGGGTCATTCTATTTGTGGCCGAGTGTCGAGGGATCAGGTCGAGCAGCATCACTATGGACGTGTCAGCTATATGCGTCAGTCGGTCAAGACGTTAACTCACCGATATCAGCAAGTAGGAACCAATGAGCTTGGGGTAGCAGGTCGACTAGGCTCTTTAGATTCTCCTGTTCGTCACGCTGTCCATCCTCCGCTAAGTCAGAGACAAGAGGTGCTCTATTCACAGCTTTTCCTTTTCCTTTGGCGTAAGCTTCGAAGCGAGGAACGAGGTGATTGGTGAGGAGTGGTGATGGCACTGTATAATTGCTGTCAGCTGATGATCTCATTCTGCGATCTAGCTACTTACATTCTCTTAGATATGATTTGAAAAGTCCTGCTACGGCATGAGGGTCTAAATCTCCTGGGTGGCATTGTACAAGATCGATGTCCGCGCCTGAGTATTGCAAGATGAGCCTAATCCAAGCTTCATTGAGAACAAGCTCACCAGAATCAAACTCTTTCCGCAACCTGGCGATATGACTACTTCTGCCGCTAATTCTGAATATACCTTCTTCTTTCGGTCCCCACATTTGCACTATTGCAATGTCAGCTTCAGCTCGATTCACAACCCGTAGAGCTGGCTGTACTCACAGTATTCAACCGATCGGATCAGGACAGCCGGCAAACATTTTCTCCTTCTCCTTTCCCACTCTGTCAAACCCTCTTCGTCCATCTCTGTCCCACCCCATTCCTTTCCAGCATCGACGATGTCCCTTCCAAACACCTTCCCAGTCTGTCCGCTACTCGATCTTTTTATGGTTATGATTTCGAATACCGGTCCATCAGATGACGGTATAGCTCCTGCACCAAACTCGTAATTGTCCGATCTAGATCTATCTCTACTTCCTCTATTCCCTAATCCTGATCCCCATGAACCCGACGGCTCGAACCCGTTCTTCCTTGATGGTTGTCCTAACGAACTCATCGAGCTGATACTTCCTCCGACACCTTTTGACCTCAACCCAGCCCAGCCTTTCTGCACCGCTGTCCCGGCATGTCCTAACACTCTTTGAGCGGAAGCAGGGAATTTTTGTGATTGTCCGATTCCAGATCCAGCTTGAGTTTGAAGTGAAGCTGAGGAGTCTGATCGGGTGAAACCACCACCGGATTGTGCTGCAGCTGCTGTCCAAGCAGCGATCTTACCTCTGATGTTGCCTATATTGTCTCTTGGCGGTAGGGGCGGAGGACCAGCGAAGGATGATGAAGATGTGGATGGTGAAAATGCAGGTCGACCTTGACCTTCTCCTAATCTGCTCCTACTTGGTCCGGCCGCTGTGATACTGGCATAAGAACTCTTTCTGGGTGGGAATGGTGGAGGTGCCATACTTTCTTCCGGTAACGATTGAGATGTTGGTACTTCTGCCATCGATTCTAATCCTTTACGCGGCGGTAGAGCGGGGGGTAGCGATGTTGAAGTGGGTAGGGAGGAATCATCTTTCGGTGGTGGTGTTCTAGATTTCGAACGTAGTGCTGCAGTACCACTTGCTCGTCTCAACCACGAAGGTTTCGATTTGGTCGTAGGTTTATTTGGTGTATCTGCGTTACTCTGTAAGCTTTCCAACGAGTCGAAAGCGGTAGGAACGTTCGTCGACGAGGTCGTATTTGGGGATGAAAGAGGTTTTGCTACTTCAGCGTAGGATATACTGAGTGATGAAGGCCGAAGAGAAGCTCGTTTAGCTAGCAGGAATGAAGACACACCGGACCGAGATGATTCGCTGTGTCATAAAAATAAATTAGTATGTGATGTGCAAAATGACAGAGGGGAAATTTTCATGCTCACCCAGTCTCAGGCAGTTCCTTCTCCACAAGCTTCGGTGAACCTTTCTTCTCCTTGACCGTCTCGTTCTCCTTCTCCTTGCCCTTCTTATTCAGAGACATTGACGATTCTGGTCTTCTAGGTAGTTGCGGCGGTGTAGGCGTAGGTTTTGTACTTGGAGAAGGAGGTGGGGATCCTCCATTTGTCGAATGGGATTGTATTGGCTGAGATAAAGTGGGCTGATGTGATTGCGATCGTGATTGTGATTGTGTTTGTGATTGGGGTTGCGATTTTGCATATTCTACCAAGTTCAAAGTGATAGTTTGAACAGGACCCACGCTCATTCTTTTAGAGCTGGAATTTGAAGTGGGATTGGGTGATTGTAAATCTTCTTTCACTTCTGAAACAGGACGTGATTTGTTTTTATTTGAATGCATACTTGATCTGTTTGACACTCCAGATACTACCCTTCTTGAATTTGATTCGTTCTCTGATATCTCAGATAATGGTCTGCTCAAACTAGGTCGTTCTCTTTCTGTCGTTGTTGACATTGTGATCCGAAATGAAAGGAGTTGATTAGAGTGAAAGGATATGTTTGGAGGGCGTTGATCACTAGTATTTGAAAGGAGTGTAAAGCAGCAGGTCTGCTAGACTACTTTATCCTATGTTTATATACCCATTGAAATTGATAGGATCTAATGTTGATGAGAAGCTGTCGACGATAGGAATGCTTTTCGTGTTGAAAATGGACGTTAACGTTACTGTTGATACAACTAACGTAAGAGAAAAGGGATCACTGCTGTTCCAAGATTTATGTGGGGCGCAAGGGTGAATTGGTCGGACGCCCAGGTCAAGTGTGTGGGAGACTCTTGGCGTTGTGCTCTTGCTCTTGCAGTGAACAGTGTGATATGGTAGATGTAAAATAGTATCGTGATATCAGTTAACGCGTGTAGACGACAAACAACGACGATTGCTAGTGTCAATTACTTGGGTACAACCCTAAAAACACAAAGTAGTGGCACAGTGGCAGGCGTCGTGATGTCAATTTGGACCTTGTGCATGCATAGTCTGAGGTGAATACAACAGTAGATACATGAATACAGACAAGAGATCACGTTCAACCACCAAGAATTATTCGACAAGCAATTATACGTTATCACCTTTGATACCCAATCCTAATCCTTCTGGTTTCTTCGGTATGACAGGTTTCTTCTTTTCAGGTGAGACCGACAGTCCACCATTCTGTATAGCGTTAGAGCTTAACCTTCTTGGTTTAGGTGGGATCTTCGGGACGTTGTTGTCTGGTTTGGCAGATTCTATCAGCCCATTCTGAGGTGTCCCATTAAAATCCAATGATTTCTTAGGCAACGGTTTTGAGCGTGGTTTGATCGTCGGTGTTTGCGCAGTTGAAGGATTCTCAAATTTGGCGCGCAATTGATTTAGTGATAACCCATCTTCCTTTTCTGGAGACGGAGATCTTGGTACACTAAGTCTCGGTTGATTTGTAGATGTTTTCGTATCTGTGGAAGATTGGGGTGTTAGATTGACTCTGGGTGGTAGAGGTGGAGGTTGTCTGGCATTTATTGTGGAATTAGGGACGATGACAAAATCGCCTGTGGATGAAGGTGTGATCGATGAAGGGGCTGTCGAGTTGGATGATCCAGTCCCATTGGGTAAGATACTTCTTGAGCTTGATCGTGGTAACGGTGATCTCCTATCTGGACTGAATGGAACAATGGGACTGCTTTGCATGTTGGGTGATAATGCGGACGCAGGTGCTGGTTTAGGAATGGCAGGTGGAGCTCGTCTTGCACTTTGCGACAACGAAGCGGCTGAGTTGGACGCCAGCGCTCGAAGAGAGGATGAAGCTGTTTGGGTGGAAAGCGATTGAGAGTGAAGTCTGCCTGTGGCTGTGATTGGTGAATAAGTCTCTTTCATAGATGCAGCAGATGATGGACGGGGTGGTAATCGTGGAGATGATGTTCGCAGTGTCGGTGTGACAGAAACTGACGTACTGATCAGTACCAGTCTGTCAGCTTGTTAGGATACCACTCACCCTCGGTCAAATCTTTAATCAAATCCCTCGGACCGCCGTGACCTCTCATTACACGTTCCACTTTCTCATCCATCTTTTTACCACCACCGCTAGACAAGATAGAATGGACGATTTCTTTTGATATCTTGTCTTTTCGAGCGTGATCAACCTCGCGGATTGTAGCATCGAATACAGCATAAACAGGTCGGTGATCCGAAGTCATCAATTCGGCTCGACTATATTCTTTCAGACGGAGCTATGTATACTGGTCAGCTGGTTCCAGCGCAATCGGTTGGAGACTTACAGCAGACCCTTTGAAGAGGATTCGATCTGATTTACATAATGTCAGCTGCAGGTTTCCATTGGCAAAGCTCCGGACTGCGTACCTGTCCAGGCAGGTACTCGTTGCTTCTCGCTGGTGTCATAATCATCGGTACCGTTGTCACTGCGGGGAGTCAGCATGTTATCATCATGGCAGCGGTTCAAGCTCAAGCCTACTACTTGTACGTTGGCCTATGACAACAATGAGTCAGCTATACTTTTGATACCTTGTGAACAAGAAGCTCACTTGAAAAGTATGGGCCCCTCGTCATACCCAATGAACGTTTCGCCAGCATCCATCGCGTTCAGAAGCTACAAAGGCAATTAGTACGCGAATACAATGGACGTCAATATCACTGACTTGATCTGCACCCAATAGTGAATCCATATCCCCCTGCTCGATCGCTTCTCGGACTTCTGAATTCGGTAGCGCGATTCGGTAATTCTACCCTTTGGGTCAGCTCGCATTTCTGAAGGTGATTTCTGATGTAGCTTACGAGATCCGCCGACCATATGATGACACTGCTCAGATTGATCAGCTTGATACAGACTAAAAAAGCGTGATTCAGCTCACTCATGGTCCTCTACCATTTTACCTCTGCCAAACCTCATTCCGTTGGTCAAGATTCTCCAATCGTTGTTCCTTTCGTTCACGTTACTTTGCCCAGCCGTCAAATGACTCGTGACGAAACATATATTCGAATCAAACAGCTGTAATCGTATAGCTACACCACCTTTATTTCCTGAAAGACCTGATAAACCGGTCTTTCGCAGGCGTGCGAGTCAGTCATGGCGTTGTTGCGCAGGATTCAAAACTACCTACCTTTTTAGTAGTACTTTCGACATTCCTTATATGTGGTGCTAGTTCCGATTTGATGATCATGATCAATGCTGAGCCGACGAGCTATGTATAGGCTTTCGTTAATGGTCGGCAGGGTGGCTTTCGAGAGCAAACTCACCTGTTCGCTCCGGAATAACAAGTAGTCTGACTTCTTGGTTTTGCGCATAGCAAACGTGTCCATGATGAATTTCTCCCACATTCGTCTACATATCCAGTCAGCTATGAAATGTTCCAAGATCACAAGGAATGCTCACTTCTTTGCTGGGTCGGTTTGCAGTATTTGACTAGCAGTAAGTTCGACTATTTCTTGGAACGCGATCATGTATACATCGGGTCTGGGAGGTCATCAGCGAGTTTGTCATCGTCAAGATATCATGGCTCACTCGGTCGTATCTATTTCGTAAACACCTGTCAGCTCACGTGATACACTGCAGTTGATGCGCTTACTTGGTGGGAACAACCAAGAATCCAACGCCTCGTCAGGTGCCTATTTCTTGTCAGCTCAGTCAAACAGATTGTCACAATATAGCTCACCTTGCCGTTCAGGTTCCATGTCCCCGAGAAAATGGATAAGAACTTTGGCTTGGAGTATTCGTTCATCCTGTGACATAGTGGATCAGCAGGAATTAGTAATGTATACTCCTCACTTACCTAGTCATCAGGGCAGATTGAACGGAGTCACTTATTGGGTCAAATAGTATGACAGGTCGTTGACCCGCCATCATTCCCTACAATCAAGAACAGTCAGCTGAGTTTCACGAGGTCATTCGGTAGAACCGAGCTCACCAACAACATATCAATCGCATTCTGCTTGCCCTTGTCTTGAAAGTTATTGATATACGCTCTAACGTCACCGCTCGGACATTAGCTCTTCCTCATTATCGCTAGACAGAACACGCACCGTCCAACTGATTTCGTAGCATCGCTTAGCAGTCCCGCCAATGTCTTCTTCCCGCTCCTTGTGGCTGAAGTGTTGAGAGCGCCAGTACCGGCGTAGATCTTGCTTAGTCTATCCCCGTTATCCGCCCATAGCTCTCTATGAGCCGACCAGAGTGTTTGCGATGATTGTAGGGGAGATCCAAGAGAGCCCAGGAAACGTGACAAGGTTAGTTGCGATATCACATCTTGTACGTAATTGGTCCTGTCGAGACTATACTTTTGTCGTCAGCTCGGCGTCCAGATTCGCTGGATCAACAGCGAAGGGGTGCTCACCAATCCAAACAGTTGGTCCTAAATATCCCCTGTTGTTTCTCAACCACACCACCGGTACCAGTATCAATAGCGGTCCAACCGAAGTCCTCCATAGAATCAACTACTTCATTCAACCTCATGGAGAAATCATATTTGACCATTTCATGTCCTCCAATTTTGACCACGTAGTGGAAATCATATGGGGTAAGATCTAATGTACCTCTAGCTTGATCATCTAGACTATTGTCTTTGTCCGGATTGGTTTCCAAGGTGTGTTTGAGCGATTCGAGGTGTTGAGAATAAGCGGAAGATAACATTGATTCTGCATCTTTCTGTCCTAGTAGGTTTATAGCGTGGACAGAGTGGTAATGATCTAAAAGTTCTAGGAAATGCCGATCAAACGCGGGTTGTGTAGCTTGTGGTGGCTACGTTGGTGTACAAGCGATCAGCTGGGAGCACGCTCAGGCTCACGCTGAAAGGAGCTCACCCTGGTGATCTCGACCTTCTGTTGCAATGTACCTAAACCTTGACTTGGTTGTTCCCAAAACAGAGGAACACTTCCTCTCACTTGAGCGTAGCTCATTACAACGCTGTCTGTAGCTAGGATCAATTCCGTTTCGACGAAATTGGCGACTTGACCATCATCATCTATGCCTCTCGTTCTAAATCTTGCACCTGCTCTTTTCCAACTCAATCTAGATATCAGACCTAAACTCGCTACCTCCGGTTTATTTGCATCATTCCAATTTCCAGTTGAGATAGGTAAGCTCCCTACGAACCCTTGAATAATAGGTAATAGTAAAGCTTGTGTGTCTAATTCTAATTTCATATCTTCAGATAAACCATTTCTGAATGATAAGAAAGTTGATAATAACGATTTATTCCATACAAACCTTTCATCGAATGTTTCTAATGGATTCAATCCTATATCCTTCTCAGATAACAACCAGTTCGAATCACTCAATCTACTTGATATATCCCATTTACAATCTTCTGCATAAAAGAATCCACCTGATTCAAGATATTTCTTCATTCCATTACATGGGTTTTCCAACCCCGCTTGTTGCGCCTGTGATTGAGTACTAGACGCTGATGCTGCACCAGATGGTACCGGATCATCGTATTCGTAATCCAGTGATGCCATTTGAGATGATGCGATCAATTCGGATGAATCCCAAAATGATGTGGATAGAGAATGGAATTCAACTCCTAAGACTTTTGCCGGGCGGAGAGACGAGGATGGGAGAAGAGGTGGTAAAGGCGTAGAATGCGATACAAGTAGTAGGAATATCTCTGGTATGGGTGATCGCTCTTTGACATACATCAGTCGGTTGTATACACAACCAGTAATGATACAATCACTCACCACTAGGGACACTGGTAACTCCCAGCACACCCTCGACCGCTCTACCTCTGCTAGCTTTGACCAAACCACCGATATCCACCTCTTCGATTGGCAGAAACTCAGCCACCACCACGCTTTTCGAAGCCTTCGATTCGGATGCATCCGGCTGACGGAATATCAATGCATGAGTTGAAGTCAAGAGAAAGAATGCTCGTGGTGAGGGTCGGAGGTAGAGTGTTGCTGGCATCGTGGTTGACTATTGGGGAGGGGCTGATGAAGAAGACGGATAGAAAGACTACGAAAGAACGCGCCCAGCTATACAGCTAGAGAGAGGGATGAGAGACAAGATGAGCAGTTTGATATGGCCATGCGACGAATGGATAGATATCTGCTAGATGAATGATACGAATGAAAACATTTACTTGTTTGAGCGGTGACAACACTACGTATGACGCCGGGGCACCAACGGGCGTCGTCAGGATGAAACAAGGAAAAAAGTGGTTTTCAGTTGGTCGCCCATTTCTTCATCTGAAGCTGTCCAATAGACTGGATATGCCTCAACAGTCCGACAACGGCATACAAGATCTACGAGAGCAACAAGACGGCTGGAGATGGACCAGTGACAGCGAAATGGTACAAATTAAGATGCTGGGAGATCGCCCTTTCAGCATATATCGATGATTATATGTTCCGCAATAAATGGGGCACCTTTTCAACATGAGTTGGGTTTCTTCAGGCATACAGTTAGATACTGCAACACACGAGATTTTCGTTTTCTATTCGTTGCCTGTTTATGCTCTGTATGCATGGTGATTTGCTTAAGTACAGTATCTGATCTACAAGTGTCCCCTTTCAAAGTCGTATATATGTTATGTGTCTGTTTATGATAATAAGCCTTGAAACCCAATTTGTGATGACTTCCCCTTTTACTTCTATTCCTGATGCTGTGTTATCTATATCTACAAGTATTCTCGCGTAGTTGGTCATACAATTTTTTCCTCTTCTTCATCATCTTCTCCCATGGCAGCCAATAAATCTCTGACAGTTTCGAATGTGTAGAATGATACAGCTATAGATGGTGTTACCTAAGAACGCAAATGATTAGTGTTCGATGAAAATAAGAGTCGAAGAATTGGTACTCACTTTGATGAGATTGGGTACTAATCCCCGACTACGTTGACATTGTCAGTGAACATCGAATCTAACTAGGAGCAAGACGCTACTCACTACATGCCCTTCCAAAACCCTTCCGTCTTTATAATCCACTTGATAGCATCTATCGCACCGTTATACTGTGGTGACATGCTTGCCATTCCAGCTACCTGTAACTTTCTCCTTATGACATCAAATGGGTGGGTGAATATCAACGATGTCGCTCCAGCTAACGCTCCACAAGAGAGTTTACGAAGGATCAATTCTGGTTCTGATATTGACGACGATAAGGAGGAAGGGAGTATTGATGTTTTGACTATACCCCATAGCTGGCGTCAGTTCCGCGACTTTTCCTATCGCTCTGAACGTGGCTTAACTCACGAGATTCGTATATGTAGAAGTTCAACGACACGTAAGGAGCAACTCCCACAGCTGTAGCCCAGCATCCGCGACTACACATGATTCCAATTTAGCACTACAATGGATAGAAAGCAAGATGTAACTCACTATAAGCCCCTCACTCCCCCTTCTGTATGATACACCTTCTTGGTCATTCCCACCATGCCCAACTTTGCGTCTTCAGCTGAAAATCCCCCGGAAACCGATTTGATTGCCATTCCAGAAGTAGCCACTGATAGTCTGGCTCGAACGAGATCCAAAGGGTATGTCGCGGCTGAGGCGTGTATATGAGCACCACATTGCGGGCGTGACCTGACGAAATACTCACCAACAGCTAATATACCCGCGCCAGCTCCTGCGGTCAACCGCAATGGCGTTGACAAGGTAGTTTCGCCCGACCATGTACCTAGTATGCTTTTGAACGCACCATATGACTAGAACATTGTCAGCTATATCACTCATACGATTAGGCGAATCAGCCCACAGTGAATTGGAGAGCCGAGTACGGTAGTATCTATATTTCGCATATCAGCAAGATATCCTTGAAAGGTAGGAGTTCCGACACTCACCCGAACGACATTTATCCCATTACCCTTCATAAAACCCCTCCATCCTTCGTTCTTCCACATCCTCCCTAAACTCTCCCATACTCCGCCATAAGCCTGTCCTGAGCTCGTAAGTGATGACGAACTAGCTTGTACTTGGCTAGGACCGTGGATGTAATTAGCTCGTCGATTCTACATCACATACGCGTGACCTACAGAATGATCTTCAACCTTTCCAGCGGACTGACAACTGTTCGACTCGCCGCACCTGCCAAGCCTCCTATGTATCATCATCGTTAGTGATCTAAATCTCACGAGATCAACTCGAAAAGTGAATACTCACCGGCTATGAAGGTATTTATCACAGCTGAATTATCCGACATGACTTCTTTTAACCTCGTACCAAAGCTGGTCGACTCGGAATGATCCAGGTCTTCTTCTGATATCTCGAACGTTGACGTTGCAGCTCCTATGGCTATATCCGCACCTGCATCAGCGCGAAGGTGGTGGTGGTGACTTGTTGGAGGTGAGGTCGATGTTGATGATGTATTCGAAACGGTAGGCATAGGGTGGACATAGCCTTTGCAAGGCTCGGGGTATAACGCAGAGAGTTGAACAAAGTGGGGATCAAGGTAGCGGTATAATCTCAGATAGATAGCGATAGAGAATACAAGGTGACAATCCGATAGTGAATCATCAACGAATCTCGACTATGGTTTTTAAGGTTGTCCCCAATGGAAAGGAATAATCACGTATCGGACTTATGATTTATCAGTTTCGGAAGTGATCGGGATACTCATCCGGCGGTTAATAGAGGCTGTCTGCTGTTCTGGCAATCCCGTAAGTTACCTTCAAGTGAGCTTTGGATCAACAAGCTGGGGACTGAAAGGACCACTGCATGCATATATATACATAGGAATACGTTATCAGAAAGCTCAAACCTATCCCGCTCTTTCATTTCCATTTCATCCTGTCGGTGAGATCTACAGGTTTTGTGGGTCGAGCCAGGATTGGCAAAAGATCAGATGAGTTTCAAGTCAAGCGAGCTGGCGCGTAATTCAACAATCACAGATCCCTGAAATGCGCCAAGTAAGCCCCGCAATTATTGGATTTCCTCCACTGCCCGCGTCCACCCAAATTGATGATGAAGGATGAAGATGAAGGAAAAGGGCGATAAGGAGGCTCAGCGGAAGTAGAGCGACATTTGGAGAGGAAGGAGGACATGGACTGTACAGTGACACCCAGAACAAGGTCTATGAGCGGGGGATTCGCAGTCACGAAAGAGCAAGGGTGGTATATGGGTAGAGGAGGAGAAACAGCAAGCGGAGAACCAGTGATGGAGATGATTTTGATATCGACAGGTATCAAATGAAAGACAACACGAAGTATACATACAGGCGTAATTGCAGGGAGCAGGGAGGAGGATAAGTCACGAAACGGCGAGTACGAAGCGGAGTGCTTTTCGCTGATTACATCGGAAGAAAAAGCTGATGATCAGGGAACATCAATGCCCTTGAGGAACACCCGGCACTGTATGTCTTGTTGGAGTATCGAAAGAAAGAGGGGGAACGGTGATTCAACTCATGCGTAGTTTGTTTTTGCCATTCTCCATGCATTTTGATGATCGATCTATCTTCATTAAGCAAATACCCCAACGCTTTTCATCCCGGCGAATCCAGCTCTTGACACCAATTAGAACGGAAGAGAAGAGCCGTTCCCTTCACTTAGTCTTTACCACAAATAAGCCAAGTCTTTGGCGAGCAAGACAAACACCTCACATGAGAAAGGAAAAGAGGGAAAAGCAAAGGAACACGTGAAGTCTCAACCTCCTATTAGGCATGTGAGGTATTCATATCGCTAAGCCTGAGCTACAGTACAGTTGTAATCAGGGTAGCAGCGAAGGGGTAGATGAGTCCGTCGACTTGAATGACGACGATGATAACTAGTTCATGCGGCTGATCTCCAATGACGCGTAAGGTAAGTTCAGAAAATGGACAGTGATAAGAGAGTCCATTTACTCCCAGAATCACCTTTTGGGCTCGTTTCCTCTCCATGTATTGCCAGTATCGCATCTCACATCAGGCAGAAGCAGAGTCGGAATGCTCATAGGCAATGTCGAAAAAGAAACGCTCGGACCTTGCGAAAGTCGTGGATGCTATATACCCAAAGATCCGGTGCCTGGTAGGTTTGCAAGGGTTGGTTGACATCAACTCCTATTTACATCCGAATCATTGATCTTTCCATTTTTGTCTTCCTTCTATTCCTTAAGCTTCATCACACCTCACCACCAAATCAAATTCAGCTTTGATTTGAGGTAGAGAGGGCCAGAGGAATAGAACATTCTATACAATACTCGTACGGAATGTTATCGGAAGGAAAAGCAGCCGGTCTCGAGGTGAGTCTCCTTTTTCTCATGATGAAAAGGAAGTAAGGAGCCGACGAAAGTGGATTTGGTGTTTATCGATCAGGCTTGGGTAGAAGGGATGGACAGTAAGAACAAGCTTAGTGAGTACGATGTTTGTGATGTACCCAAAACTATTGTGATGATCAACAATGTGGATGATGTTACATGGACAGAATGCTGATGTGGGGCTGCAGATGAATACCAAATTCGACACCATGATGCCATTGGAGATGAGCCCCCTTATACAGAATGCTTTTTGGAGACCACAGACGAGGTAAGCGTGAGTCTCCGATAGTATAGTCACGATCAATGACGTTTGCGATCATAGTCTTTTGCCATACAGGTGCGAAAGCTTCACACCTTCAGCGACACAACAGATCTGCACAGTGAAGCGTACATTGATGGCAATCCGATTGGTTCTGGATATGGTGTTCGAATTGGAGTCAAACATTTTAAGTGGGATAAACTGCTGATTAGGGAAGACGATCAATATCACAAAATAAATTTCAAGTTTTGTCCATTAGTATGTGTCATTAGAATACATCGTTCAAGTCAATTTCATAGTGCTCAATCAATTGAATCCATGTAGCCTACTACCGATGACCCGCTCAAGGTAACTATCGATCCGACTGCTATAAAGAGGCTGGGAACAATAGAGATCACCTTTTGGCCCGGATTCTGTCATCATGATGGCCTCCATGCCGAGGCTGTTACCAAACTTACCTCTGGTATAGCTCATGAAGGGCTGAAGAAGTAAGTATCGATCATCAAGCAGTATACGAATGAAGGTTGCTGACGGTACCCTTACAAATAGATTGTCTTACTCAGTTACGTATGTGTGTAGGTATTTGTCCACTAGAAATCTGTCAATGACTCCAGATGGGCTTTACAGGGGAGCAAATAAGATCGCTTGTGAACAGCCGAGAGTGGTAGGTTATCGATTTAGTAAGCTCGACAAGGAGAATTCGCCATCCTATCGCTTTGTGTTCAAGGTGGGTGGGTCCGTACTGAATCTGTATAGAAGGGACTAGCTCTACTAATGGCAAGAAATTTTAGTATCGTCCCCGACCTGTCCTTGTGCTTATGAGGATCATTGGTAAGCCCTTGATATCGTCAGTGGAAGCTGATTCTTCTTCTTTCTTAGATGAACCCGAACAAGAAGAACGGTCCATGCCATTTCAACCCCGCCGCAAACGAAAGATCCCTGCTGGAGCAGTTGATATCAGCTCAGATACTGAAGAAGGAGAAGATGTCAAACCTTACCGTGCTTTTAAGCGTATCAGATATTTAGAGGTAAGAGTCTCTGAGCGGATTATGTCGTGGCGCTCAAGGCTGATGAGAGAGTCAAATGCAGGATCAACTGAAGAATCTCACTAGCCGGATGAAGAAGGCTAGCAATGAGAAGGCTGGGAAAGCAGATATCGTTGATCTTACCTTAGACGATGAGGATTAGGCGTTAATTGTGGTGTTAAAAGCGCAATTCATTGACAAGTAGCTTGTACATGTTGTTTTACAGAGCACCACTGGTGCATAAGCATGGAAGGTGTGAATTGATTTATGTATGTAAATTTACACATGTATAAAAAGGGATCTTAAGGTGATGAGCACTACACTTTCGGCTGTATATCACTTTTCACACGATGAATTAAAAAAACCAATAAAGAAGAAACGCTCGGACCATCCGTGATAACGTACAGTATATGAAACGGTGCCTGAAACACACCGCGCAAGATATTGGTTGACATCAGCTCCTATTCACAATCAATCTTCGTTCTTTTTACTTTTCCTTCCTTTTCCAAGCTTTCTCTTATTCAGATATACAAGAGATACACGGTTGCTAAGATCATTGAGGCAAGATACTCGGGAAGAGAAACCCTACATCATCAGAAATGTTATCGGACGGAGACGGAGCTGGCTTCGAGGTGAGTGCTCTTCACATTCGTACTAGTTCTGCACAACGATGAGCTAACGAGAGCGAATCAGGCATGGGTGGAAGGAAAAAATAGTAAAATAAGATTAAGTGAGTATCTGGGTAAAATGATGTGCTGAGTTATGATGTCAGATGAGCATCAGGTGCGACATCAAGCAGGGAATGACGGCGGACCTCCTTACACCGAGTGCTTCCTTGAGACCAATGATGAGGTGAGTGCTTCAAATCATAATATTACATCACTAATTCGGCTGACACAAGTAAAGCCTTTCCGCATCAAAATACAGAAATCACCCTCGACTCACGGCCAAAGTGATTACCGATGTCGAGCTTATGTAGACGGAACACTTCTGGGTCCAAGTGTATGGCGGTCTGAAAATGAATCTATGGGTTGGGATCATATCTATCAGAAATCGGGAGGGGAACACTTCTCTGTTTCACTACAATTCTCTCCTATAGTGAGCTGGAACCTATCAGCATCATATTTTTTCACTGCATGGGGCTGACTTTGGCAAGTACTGCTCACGCGTGCCTATCCTACAACGGACAAGTCTGATGAGGTTACTCTTGATTTGTCAAAAATGAAATCTATCGGTAACATAGAGCTTGTCCTTGAAAAAGGTGCTTTCAGGTTCAAAAGAAGAGGTAGAGATTCGATTACTGATCTTGTAAACGGCACTGCTGATGAGAAGAGCAAGAAGTACGTATATAATTACCCAAAATTAGGAGACTTAACTCAACTAACCTGAGTGATGATGCAGGTTCGCCATGACTGTGTCGTGAGTCAGGCTTGTAGTAAGGAGTATGAGGAAGAAGAAGCTGAATGTTGTGGTTGTTACTAGAGGTACCATACCAGAGAAGACTGAAGAGTCACAAGTCGATTACTACACATTTATCCCATCGAAACGGGACAAGCATTTTTATCGATTCGTGTTCAAAGTAAGTACATGTGTTGCCTGACGTTGTCGCCCGGGCTGATAATTCGCCTTCGTCCAGTATAGACCCAGAGTAGTACTTGTTCAAACGAGGATCATAGGTAAGCTCGGATAGGTCGACCAAGCCATGTGCCGTGACCAACAGACCATGCAGATGAACCTGAAATTGAGGATTCGGCCACTGCTCCTATGATCCGTCCCAAGCGCAAAAGGTATTCAGGGGTCATTGATATGGTAGATACGGACGAAGAAAAAGTGAAAGAAGAGGAAGAGGAAGAGGAAGATACTAAACCGAATATCAAAGCTAAGCGAATCAAATATCTCGAAGTAGGTGTTATCCCTTCGATTCTGCTGTGCTGACTTCCACCGTCTTGTGATAGGATCAAGTCAGATTACTCAGTTCTGAGAATAAACAACTTCGAGAAGGTGGAAGTAGTATCAGAGATCCTGTTGATCTCACTTTTGACGAAGATGACTGATCTCCTGTTCGATCGTTTACGATTGACATGATTGGAGATAGACCAAAGTGAACAGAGGTCGGAAGAAGTGAGGGGTTACTGTATCTCTATTTGGTTGCTGTGTATTATAATATACGATAGGAATACCAGATCTGCGCCTATATCAATTCCCAATAACGCCTGATGAGGTTCATTCATAGAACACTACCGACAAAGAGTTTGATATTGATCCTAGATCAACAGTGAACAGTCAACTCGGTACGATTGAAGTCAGGATCTCAGGAGGAACATCTAAAAGACCAATGGTAAAGGTTCACAACCCGCAACGATCAAGAATGTACTTTGAATGAGAGTAGCAAAGAGTGTGTGTGATACTCCTATTGTACGATCTGTCCGGGACTAACGATCTACTGTCTATACTATATAAGAGATTCCTACATTGTAGGGCAAGTGAACATCACTCTCGCTTGACAATTGATCAACTGATTTATAAGGTCATGTGCCTCTCCTGCAGGCTCCTTGTTGCCCTACCCTTACTGTACCCCTCTCCCTTCCTCCTCTCCCTCCTTCTTCGAACTCATTTCTCCTTGCGATCCTTCACTTACTTCCACCTGGCCCGCCCGGTATGAGATTCCATTGTGGCAATGCCATTTGTTTGACAGTGTATCAATCACTTGTGCATAATATACAGACATTAACTTCTTTATCTCTTCTACGTGAATACAAATTGTCCATTTTCAATCAAACGGGATACAAATCAATGTCTCTAATAAGTTTATCAATGCCTTAGTGGTGAAGTTTCCGGATCGAATTGTTGTAAAAGATGTTTCAACTGAACAACATCTTCTGTACGTGGTGCACTTGCCGATACACTTGGGGTGAGTTTTGATCCTGGATTCGAGTTGTTGAGGTCTTCCATTGCCAGCCAGCTTATTTTAATCGTATTAGCAAAGCCCAGAATCCATGAGATGACACACTCACTGATCAAGTTGTGATCTCAGACTTTTCGCTTTCAGTCTGAAATGTGAATAAACAGCTTGTTCATCTAAGCTACAAGTGAGCAATCTGTCGGATTGAGAAATGAAAGAACACTTACACGGGAAAATACCTTTACCGTCTAATCCAGCTCCTTCTTGTAACTTGTCCATTTGCTCAACTAGGAAATCTTTCTCATCCTGTTCGTCTTCTAATTGTCTCTTCAACGCATCAACTTCCATCTCCAGTGCTCTGATCTTTTTCGCTGAAATAAGATCTTGAGTTTGTTGAGATGGTGTACCGTTTGAATTGATGACAGATTGTCTTTTCGTCGGAGTCAGAGGGGTAGCTTCGTTCAATCGTCTGAGTTGATCAGACATGTCTCTTCCTAACGCATCATGAGATTGTTGTAAGCCTCTCAGCAGATCTTCCCGCCGGAGGTTTTCATTGGAAGGGGTCTGCACAGATCTAGACGATGAGGATGTCAAAGTCTTTTGTAAATCGTGTAACTGATTTTGTAATCTTTGATTCTGTTCTTGTGTTGCACGATTCTCAATTTCCAATCTTGATAGATCATCTTGCGATTGACGGTATTTGTTCTCCAGTGCTCTGTTGGAGGAAGATGATATTGACTGTGTGGAAGATTGTTTCCTTTGATCTTGTAGATCTTTTTCTAGCGAATTGATTCTTGACTCTAATACTCGTCTAGTTTTCTTTTCTTCTTCCAGCAATTGCGAAATGTCTTTATCTTCAGGTGATAATGAAGCTCTTGCAGATCTAGCTTCTTTTGATTTTGATGCTTTCAATTTATCATATTGCCTCGCTAGATCTTCCAAATCAGCATTCAATCTATTCCTGTGCGTTTCCAAACTCTTCAACAAAGTATTTAATCGATCGTTCTCTTTGATTTGTTCAGCGAGTTGTTGATCGGTAAATTTCTTTGCCTTCTCCAATACGTGGTAATGTTCAACTACCGTTTTATTCTCCCTTCCACGCAAGAAGTCAATCTCTTTATCTCGTGCTTTGATATCCGCTGCAGCTTTTGCTAAAGACCGTTCGGCTTGTAGTGCCGTGTTTCGATGTTCAGCTAATTCCACTTGATTATTGTGTACTTCTTGCTCAAAGTGATGTCTCTTGGCTGATTCCTCGTGCAGTTGTCGGGTTACATTATCGAGTGATCTCGCCCAATTGGCTTTTTCACCTTCGATTTCAAGAACAGCATCTTCCAAACCGTTATACTCGTCTTGTAGCTCGTGCAGGTGTTTTTCGGTATCCTATCATGCTGTATGAGCATCTTCCCGTATGAATCACTTGTCGGACTTACATCTCTCGCTTGAGCGGTACTCTGTAACCTGCTCTCAGTGCCACTCAACTTCTCTCTGATCATCTCGAGTTCTTTCTCATCTTTCCTCCGCTTCTCTTCCACTTCGTTGATCCTGCTCTGCATGGTGATCATCTTCTCCTCTTTCTCTCGGAGCGCCGATTGAGCGGCTTTGAGATCTCTTTGTGCGGAGGTATGACTAGATTTCAACCCTTCGACATCCACTCGAAGTTTATTTGCCAGTTGTTGAGCGGCGTCTCTCTGATCATCTAATGATTTCTGGAGGTGTGACACTTGTTCTCGAAGACATGACATTTCTTGTTCTCTTGATCTATCAGCTTCTTGCTTCTTTGAATCTTCAGATGATTTGGCAGCCATCACTTCTCGCAGATCATCTAACTCCTTTTCAAGTTTTTGTCTTGAAGATATCTCAGATTGTCTCTCTTTGTCCTTTGCAAGGATTTCAAGTTTTAGACCGTCAATCCTAACGTTTAATGCCGTTTGAGCCTGATCAGAGAGTTCTTGAGCGTTGATGCTTTTGGTGTGTTGAGATTGGAGATCGAACAGTTCACGTTGTTTGGTGGAGATGGTGGATTCGTGTCGCTTGATGGTCGATTGCAGCTCGTCAAGTTGGATTTTGGCTCGTCTGAGATCCTCACTTAGTGCCGAAAGCTGGCTGTTACCGGATTCACTACAAGGCAAACACATTAGCTTGGTACGGGAGACTCATGGATCAACTTACGCTTTTCCTTTCTCGAGTTGTAACCTCTTTTCTAATTCCAGATTATTAGCTTCGGCTCTATCTTTAGCCCTTTTAAGTGCGTCTTCCTTTTGTGTGACATCTCTTTTCAACTCGTCCACTTTATTCTGCAGATCCAATTTCTCCTTTTCCAGTTCAGAATAAGTTGTTGATCTTTCTTTCGAATCTTTCAATAATTCAGCTTCACGTTTTTGCCATATTGTACCTTGTTTCTCCAACATCGTAGCTTGTTCCACTAACGCTTCGAAATCAGCTTGAACCTGATTCAACTTTTGTTTTGCTAAATCAGCATTTGTGATTGCTTTGTCCCTTTCAGAATCCAACAAATCAATATCTCCTTCTAGCTCTTTGATCTTTTCTTCAAGTTCGGCTTCACGTGCTTTTGATCTCTCCAACATCCTATCTTTTTCTCTACCCAATTCCCTTTCAGATGACAAGTCACCTTCCACTCTGATCTTCTCCGCTACGAGAGAAGCCTTCAACTCTTCCAACTTCTTCTTTTCTTGTTCATCCCTTTCTGCTCGTTCTTTCGCCATGGTCAATTCAGCTTGTTTACGGACTAACTCCTCGTCTGTCCTCGTTGCTGCTAGTAAAGGTCTCACTTTGACATACAAACCCCACCATGGCCAATCACGTAATTGAAGGTATACTCTTGCATTCCGTTGAATGATTCGTACAGCTTGAGCTCGATTGATAAGTTTCAGTATCCTCCTCCTGGCAACATGCATTCTTGCAGCAGATTGGAATCGTCTGAACAAGTCAGTCAAAAGATTATCCCTCCTTTCCTCTAGTTCAGCCAATACGCCAGCTTTGAAGAAAATCTTGGTAGCTCCGATCTTGTAAAACTGTTTATCCAGATCCAAAGCTTCGGCTATTCTTTCTGCTGCTTTGCGGCCGTCCATATACCCTTTGGGGATGACACCAGGTGTGAGAACCTCGTACCGTTGTCTGAATTCGGCAAAAGAGTGTCTATTTGGATACCCCAATCTAGCGATACGTATACCTTCCAAAACACCATTACATCGGAGTTGATCCAATACTAAATTGACGTTCACCTTGCCTGGTCGTTTATCGGAGTTGGGAACGATGCATCGCACGAAATGCGGTTGGGTACTTGATAGTTGTTGCATCAATTGACCAAGCTGTTCCTTGTGTCGTTGACCCACAGTTCGGAATGCACCTCGTTTGACTTTCTTCACAACGCCAGCAGCAGCTGGGTCTTCACCGTATTCGGAGAACAGTGAGGCGATGGCTGGGATTTCAGAAGTCGCTAATAATCTTGCTACCGCTTCGTTGATGGGGTCTCTGTTTTTCTCTAACCATCCCTGGGTCCTATATTCCACATCTCCAGCGTAATGCTTGATGACAAAACCCGCTCCGAATCGAGTTGACTTGAATTTGGCTGAACCAGGATGTCGTGGACTGGACCCTTTACGTGTTTCCCATCCATGCTCAACTTTCTCCGTGAACGTGAGATCTGTTGCTCTAGGCATAATACATTCTTCGTCGAGGAGGGACAGTATACCGATGGGTTGTGACGATTCGATCAGTTCGATGGTTGGTTGAAGATCCAAGCCAAAGTTGACATAATCCCATTCAATACCCTCTCGAGCATATTCTTCTTGCTCCAGAGTGAACATGTGGAAGTTGAAGAACTGTTGCAGCTTTTCGTTCGTGAAATTGATCAAAAGCTGTTCGTAGCTATTCTCTTCGAAGATCTCAAAACCAGCGATATCCAACACTCCAATCGACAATGACTTGGCACTTGGTCTATCCAATGCTGTGTTGATTCTGTCCACCATCCAACCAAACGTCTTCTCATACATGAATTTACACAATGCAGCTAGTTCGTCTTCCGCTTGTTTCTTTGTTCTAGCGTTGGTGACCCATTCTCGTCCAGCTCGTACTTTTGGCTGCAATACGGATTTGGTGAATTCTTTGACAGATATACCTAATAAATGACATATACGATCTGCGACAGGTTGCATTGCAGGCGGAAGGAAAGCTTGATCCGTTGCTGATCCTGTCAGGAGGAGGTTTCCAATGTGCAAGATTACAGCAGGTATTCTAAACAGTTCAAATTGCTCAGGCTCTGTGAATCCTACCACCGCCAGTGCGTCCTAGGTCGCAGATCAGCTGGTGTTTATCTTTTCAACGGCTTGTGACATACCTTCAACAGCCTCCACTCTGTATGATCATTCACACCGTCGATTTGCAGCCTGGTTTTCTTCAAGAACTCGTACTTCTCAGGTCCACCATCCAGTAATAAACGGTCTGCCGTTACATCAGCGTATGACATGGAATTTATGGGAGATTCGCTTGGAACGTGACTCACCCGCTAACTTCGCTTCTTTTGCTCCTTTTAACAACTGATAAAACACATGAAAATCCCTTTCCCCCTCAGCTCTAGCAGTGACTCTACTTTTCTCCAACAGGTACCAATCTATATTTGCTCCTGCGATCGCACCCGTGGGCGAAAAAAATATTCGAATGAATTTACCGAATCTACTCGAATTGTTGTTTCTCATCGTCTGAGCGTTTCCGAATGCTTCTAATATAGGATTTGCCTGTAGAATTTGCTGTTCCAATAATCCCAAAGAAGGTTCTGATATAGCAAGGGAGGAGAGATCGATCTCAGAAGCTTCTTTCCCTTTGAAGCTTGATGATCTCGGTAGACCCGTTGAAGGTGCTATGGAAACGGATTTCGAACGAGATAAGGACGACGAAGGGTTTGAAGGTACTTGAGAAGTAGCAATTGCAGCCAGATATTGAATGACCTTTTTGGTATTTTCAGTCTTACCCGCACCTGATTCTCCACTGTGCAAGTGTCAGCGTTGTCACGAAAGAGTTGAAAGACATCAACTCACGTAATCAGGATACTTTGACTTTCCCTCTCCTCTCCTATTTGCTGCCATGCCCTTTCTGCTACTGCGAAGATATGCGGTGCGTTTTCTTCCCTCCGCCGTGTGCGATACTGAGCGATATGTTTGGGAGTGTAGATTGGTAGAGGTTGGTACGGGTTGAGTGAGATCAAGAACAATCTGAAAATTTGGACGATCAGCTGAAGTCCGTCTGGCTAGTTGAAGCAGCTGAAGATGCTTACCCAGAGTACGTCTATGGTTGATATACCGTTCCATCAGCTGATCGTCCAATACCGAGTCACAAAAGCTGACTCACATAGATGTTAGTTGACTGATACCTCGTCCTCAGATTATTTATCACACTAGCTTCATTCAGATGCGTCAAATCTGCTATATCTTCCACACCATCAAATTGAGGTGGATTCATCGGACTGAGTTGATATAGCAGTACGGTCCTGAGTTCATTCGTCGTTGAAATCTGCACTTCTACTGTTGCATCTGGTGAATTGTCGTCTCCTGATTGTGAGCGAATCCAACATGGTAAGAATCCTTCCACTTGATCAGGAAGCCACATTCTCCTGTGTGATGAAGATGGATGAACATCATAAGGGTAGACAGGAGGACGAGGGGTAGTCCGACGAGTAAGGGAAACCAGTCGGTCCATCGTTCAACGAGTTCAAGATTAGTTTTCAAAAGGTAGAGTTAAGGTTATAATCAAAAATTAGCTATTACCTGCAAGTATACTTCTTTCTATACTTTCACCGAAAGCTACCACTCACTTCTTCTCGTTGAACTCGGCTTGAGCCGCTGCTAAAGCACCCTGATCCCTCTCATCTCTGTTTACTCTTCTCAGCAGAGATGAAGGGTCCATGCTCGTTGACTTTCTTGCGATCCAGACCGTTTGTATAAGGAGAGAAGCTGAGATTCGAGCAGTTTCACAAGGGCCAAACGTCCAAGTGGCCAAAGGAGGTTGATCGGAAGGCTCGGACCAGCTCAGCTGAATAGATGGTGAAGGGTGTTGATGATTCGAGGTAGCTGGTCGGTTGTTGTTGACTGACTGATACAAAGAAGTCGGCGCAGTTGTCTGACGCAGGCGGCACCACCCTTTATTGGCTTGACCAGCTGGTGAAGTTTGATGCTTAAGGGTATGATGAATGTCAATCGGTAGTGATTATTTGAATGTGATTGAAGTCAAAGAGGTCTGTTGTTATTTTGCTCTTTCTCAGACGCGTTTCACAATTAATTACTATCAACAAAAATCACACTCGCATGGCATATATTCCCATTTGATCCCGTTGTTACTTCGCTTGGCGTGATCATTGCCACATCGGGTTTTGATTTCACTCACTACAGTGCTTATTACAACGAGAGCGGCGTTATCTCTTCCACGTGGTGAATCCTCCCCTAGCTTCACTTTAGCTCATCCCACAATCATCCACCACCATCTTGCTCATTTCTCTCATTCTCCTTCTTTCCTTCCTTCTTTCACTCTTTCAGCTCACATTTCCACTTCTCTCTCAGTAGTCCCCCAGTACAGCTTAGACGGAGACGCAATCACTTCATCCAACCTTCAAATCAATCTGAAGTGAATCCACGTATAAAGTAATAAACTAAGTAAATCAACACACATAGCCAACGAACAGTCAATTAAGCGAACTTCCATCCCAACGTCTACACCAATTCAGAAGCGTAGCGTTCTCACCTTGTTTAGCGTCTGCATACGACAATACATACGTAATAGTATCACATACCAACTTTCACACCTAATTTCACATCCTCTCAGCTCGCAGTCACTGAGCTCCCCTACATCCATCCTCCTTCCAACCTTCTCTCTCATTCATTATGGCTTCCTCATCAACGTGAGTCCGATTCATGCTTTTCTAGAAACCTACTGACGACTTGCGATGATAGATCGAATCAGGACTGGAAGCAAGGGCTTGTTGCCCCTCCCAAGGATTTACGCCCTCAGACTGAGGTAAGCTTCCCGCTTCGTCAACTGTGTGACCCGGCTTACAATATTCCCTTCTAGGATGTCACCGCTACTCAAGGGTCATCATTCGATGATTTCGATTTACGAAGAGAACTACTCATGGGTGTTTACACTGCTGGATTCGAAAGACCTTCCCCTATTCAAGAACAAGCTATCCCAATGGGATTGACCGGCCGAGATATCTTAGGTGAGCTCCTTCACTGTCGGACGCCGAATTTCAGCTCATAAACTTGTTCACAGCTCGAGCGAAGAACGGTACAGGAAAGGTCAGCCTTGATATTTTCCACGCGTTGGGCTATAGCTGATACATTCCCTAGACCGCATCATTCATCATCCCCACACTTAATCGAATCAACACAAACCACTCACATATCCAAGCAGTACTCCTCGTCCCCACCCGAGAATTAGCATTACAAACATCACAAGTATGCAAAACACTCGGAGCTCATATCCCAAATTTACAAGTCATGGTCACAACGGGAGGAACAACGTTAAGAGATGATATTTTACGATTGCAAGAACCAGTACATATATTAGTTGGTACACCTGGACGTATTTTGGATTTAGGTGGTAAAGGTATAGCAGATTTAAGGAAATGTGGTATATTTGTGATGGATGAAGCAGACAAATTATTAAGCGAGGAATTCACTCCTGTCATAGAACAACTGTTGGCTCTCTGTCCTCAAGAAAGACAAGTCATGCTGTTCTCAGCTACTTTCCCTTGGAACGTGAAGGAATTTTCAGTGAGTTGGGGATGATTTATTCCAGGGTGTTTAAATGACACTATGTTAGGACCGACACATGGTGCAACCATTCGAGGTCAACTTGATGGACGAACTGACGCTAAAAGGTGTCACACAATATTATGCATATGTAGAGGAAAGACAGAAAGTGCACTGTCTCAATACGCTGTTCTCCAAGGTGAGTTTCCGTTGTATTGTTTAGTGGTCATGCTAACATATCCCTCTTAGCTACAAATCAACCAATCTATCATATTCTGTAACTCAACGAACCGAGTCGAACTTCTCGCAAAGAAGATCACTGAACTCGGCTATTCATGTTTCTACTCTCATGCCAAAATGCTTCAAGCACATAGAAATAGAGTGTTCCACGATTTTAGAAATGGAATGACACGTAACCTGGTCTGTTCAGGTGAGCTATGAACTGTCATTGTATGCAGTGACTCGCTGACCTGAAACCACTCAGATCTCTTGACTCGTGGTATCGATATCCAAGCTGTGAATGTTGTCATCAACTTTGATTTCCCTCGTACTGCCGAGTCATATCTCCATCGAATGTGAGTTCTTTACTATGTACGCGTAATGCTTCTATTGACAATCACACAGCGGTCGATCCGGTCGTTTCGGTCATCTTGGTCTTTCCATCTCCCTTTTGACTGTAAGTCTGCGATTGACTTCGTGCTCAACGAGAACCTAGCTAAGCATCACACAGCTCGAGGACAGACACAATCTTTATCGAATTGAATCTGAATTGGGCACAGAAATCGCTCCCATCCCCGCGGATATCGATCCCGTACTATATGTAGCTCCGTCAATGCCTGATGAGCCATCACCCCCACCTCGACCGGCAGCAATCAAAGCCGCTCAAGCACCTTCCAAGCCCGCTGTCCCCCAACAAGCATACTCTCAGCCTCCCGTTCAACAGCAACGAATTCCTCAAGCTGATTCTCCTGTACCTCAACAACAACAAGATGGTGTGACTGCTCAAAACGGTGGTCAAGATGGTCGAGGTGGTAGACCTAACAATGCGCCTCGAGCGCCTAATCCTAATGGTCGAGGTGGACCACCAGGCTCAGGAAGAGGTGGTGTGCCAGGAGGCAGGGGTGGGCGTGGTGGCGGAAGAGGTGGACGAGGAGGAGCACCAAGTCAGCCAGGTCAAAGCGGACCTGGTGCTTCACCCGCGACTAGGGCGTAGAGTGTTGGTATGATGGAGTGGCCAGGTCATAGATTGGGAAGAGCCGAGGATCATCCGATCGAGAAGTGATGAAGACTTGATGGTATAAGAAGATCCTGGTAAGAAGTGAAACCTAAAATAAGTAAACAAACGTAGAAAAGGAAGTATAGCGTAGATTCAACTCTAGGCAATCAGTGGAGAGCGACCATGGCAGTAGGAGGGGGAGACCTTTATGATCTGTAGCATAGTATATAGCTCAATATCCAGCTGAGTCAATGCTATGTATGATGGTCGTAAAGGCTTTTCCCGGTGGTGATTGCATTTGTCGTCTGATCTGACGATCACTTTGGAAGCGTCAGTCACATGTAAAACCAGATTTGATTCTGGATACTCGGCATCAAAGAGGTAATTGCGATGCATCACATGGTTTTGTATACTGATGATTGTCGTGTATGCATAATCTTTGGGCGAGTAATGTCAAACGATTAGGGCGGGGGGAGGGGGAGGGATGTTATCCGATCACCAGTCAGGGTATATATATCATTATTACTTAGAATGAGATTGAAGAGTGTAGGAAGGATGATTGGTTGATAACCGGGTGATGATAGATTATGACATGATGTGAGACCGACTCATTATTATTACAAGTACGGTAATAATCAGCATATCCCAATCCAAGCCACCATTTTGTATAACCCCAATCATACCATCACATCACTTCAAAGCAGATCATCTCGATACAGATACAGATAATACTGTCATTTTGTTCTGTCATTCACGTACAAAGACTTGTTCAACCGAGAGATATCGTCGCCACCTTGTTCTAAGTTATCCACGTCGACAAGCTTAATTGGCGATTAAGATTTGAACATTAAATCTATTCATTCTTCGCGTGCAGCCAATACACCAATACCAAGACTCGTCTCAGTACCATAAATCAATACCTGCTCATCTCTCCGTGTCAAGGTGAACATCCTTTGATATACCACTCTACGCGATAATCACTGGTAGGACAAGGGGAATTATCATCCTTCCCTCATCCTTTGTAGTTTCAACTACCATTCAGTCAACTTGTCAAACCCTCGAACAACTTCTATTCATTCAATTCCCTTACTCTTCACGCGTATCTCCAACTCATCGCAAACAGAGAGAAGACTACGATGTCAGTCCCATTACCATCACCGTCACCTTCACCACTCACACCTAGTGGAGGAGGTAGTGTAGCCAAGAGTATACCTAGATCTAGACCTACACCTATATCGACCGCATCTCCACATTCACCTTCTTCTCCAGGTTCTTCATTGAAAAATCGCGATAGACCAGCCAGCAGTATCAGCAGATCATTATTGAATGATGATAATTGGCGTGATCGTTCTCCCATTCCAGCACCAACACCTTCTACAGCTACTCTTAATGGTAAAACTCCATCCACAGCTACAATCACAAAAGGTCCAGAGAGGACTGTGGGTGGATTCGAGAAGAGAGAAATCAAATCTGCTGTGGGTGTAAGTGGTCTTTCAGCCGGCGCAGGTTTGAGCAAAGAAAAAGATAAAAAGAATAAAAAGGAACAGGAGGAGATTGATGATAGTAAAGGTATGTTCGGTGTCCCTCTGAATTGTAGAATCCTGCAATCAGTCATCTTTCTCATGCGATCTGTTTCTCTCCTGCTCAAGTTGACGAGATTTCGCACACAGCATCACTTGCACACGTTCCATGTAGATTCTTCAAAGCGGGAGCTTGTACCGCTGGTGACAGTTGTCCCTTTTCTCATGCCGCTCCTGATTGTGAGTAAACGATGAGGTATCATATAATTAGCTGCTTCTAACGGTGCCTTTCTGCCCCCAGCGGCTAAACGAGAAGTATGTCAATGGTTCTTGAAAGGAAATTGCAAATTCGGTCACAAGTGTGAGTTTCATCTCCTTTGTTTCACCTTTCACAGCATCATGGACAAATATTGATTCTCATTCAGGCGCCCTTGCTCATGTTCGACCCGGCGAACCCATGTCTATGGACAGGAAGAATAAGAAGTCCGCTCAGCTGGAAGCCCGAGAACGTGGTGATTCCGTTGGTGCGGGTTCTGCTCCTCCTGCTCCTTCTTCCGGTACTGGCACTGCCAACAACGGTCTTGGAGAATCGCCTCGACCATTAGGTATCATGAGAGGTAGGAAGAACAGTACATCGCCTGGAGAAGATCAAGTCGCGTCACCTGTACCTATCAAATCAGCACTTTCATCTTCTATGCAATCTCCTCAAGGAACAGGTCGATTACCTTCTTCACCACTAAGAGAACCGTTCGGTCCACCCTCTGGAGCTTTACCGAATTCGCCCAATTCAGCTGGATTCACTCATCCTCGTGGTATTCAAGGATTCGCTTCTTCCCCTTCCAGACCTTCACCACTATCCGCTTCTTTCGGTGCGAACGGTACTGTTCCTGGGCCATTATCACTCAAAGCTAGTTCCTCAAATCCATTGGGATCACCATTACGACCACCAGTGACCACCGCTCCTGGATTCTCATCATCATTCTCTCATCCATCTTTATCACTGGACAGATCGTCTCAGACTATCCCATTATCAGCTTCTTTCGCTGGCGATGGTAAGATGAGATCCATTTGGGCAAAGACGGATGGACCGGCAGAACCGTTATCACCTCGAAGACCAATTCCTCAACCATCCAGATCTCAAGCTGATGTATTCATCGATGATGAAGATCATGGTGAAGATTTCTTGCCATCTTCCCTATCAGATTTGCTAACACCAAGGGAAAGAGCTAGAAGGATGTCAAGAAGAGATTCTCAAGGTGCAGAAGATTTCTCTCAATCGCCAAGTGGAAGATATGGCAACGCACTATGGAATGGTGTCGGTGGCGAAAGATTAGCTCAATCTGCTGGACCTACAATGGGTCCAGGTGGCTTCCTTCAATCGCTTTGGTCAGCTGAAGGTGAAGATGTAAGGAAAACCACGAACGATGATGAGGAACAAGGAGAAGGAGAAGTGAATGATCAAGAACAGAAACGAAAAGATGAATTCACTTTTGGACCTTCAACTGCTAAACCACAAAGGCAAACTTCTTTATTGACTCAGCAGAGATCACCTATAACCTCAACAACCCTTTCACCTACTTCCCCAATTAGACAAATACCAAGTTCAGGCGTGACAACTCAAGATCAACCTTATTTACTTCGAAACTTGAATGATCCTTCTTCCCCTTCCACAAGAGTCTTGCAGGAACATCTACCAGGTCAATCTTTGCCAGGTGGTCTAGCAAGTGCCTTGTCAAGGTTACATATGCACAATTCTAATTCAAACTCCAAGTTATCGAATGACGAATCAAAGATAGTTGAACACGATCAAGGCAACTCGAAGAAATCGACTGGCGAAGATGAGGAAGAAGCTCTATTCGATATGGACGGTTAGATTTCGTGGCTTACATCAAGTAGAAAGTGGGAAATAGAAAGGTCATTTCTGTCTGTGAATAGAAGAAGTACATGAACGGTGTGATAACAAGAGAAGAGTTCTTGCATTTTGAAGAAAAAGAAAAAAATGAATAGATACAAACAAAGTATAAAGACAAAATGAAAAACGTGCTTATTGATATGAAGATTTCTGTCTTGTTTCGTGATACAATACAGTAGATAGATACTTTTATCATACACGCATTTGGAGTTAGATCAAAAATTGTTAGTATATATATACTACTATACCAAAATTATCAATGTAACATATGCACACCTTAGCAACGATTTGGAATACACATAATTCACATGTAGTTGTTGGCGATGCGATTGACAATTAGATTATATCAGAATACATTCTTCTTTGTTATATATTGAGCTACACATATTATAAGATACGCTCGTTCCACTTCCTTCCTCCATTACACTGGTCTACAACCCTTGACCTACTAATCACTTTCTTAGATCATTTGGTTCTGAACGAAGGAGATGATTTGTAGATAAGCTTGATAAGCTGTGGTGTGGTAGTTGATACCGTGAGCAGTGTCTGGAACAACATAAGTTTCGAAAGCTGATGCACTTGGGAAAAGAGTCTTGGCGGTATCTAATTGAGATGGCATGCTGGTAGAGTTTCCAGAAGAAGTAGAGTTTGAAGAAGTGGACGAAGTGGAGTAACAGTTTGCAGCGCAATATGGTGCGTCATTTTGACCTGTAACGACGAATACTGGGGAAGTGTAGTTGTTCATGAGTTGTAAAGGAGCAGAGATCGTGTCTATGAGTTAGGTGTCAAGAGGATTAATAAGAAACTCATATGTAAAAACAAATGAATCACTCACTCTGTTGACCCAAAGTGTATTCTCCTTTGTTCATCGTGAACATCTGTAAAGAACTATTTGTGTAATTTGGATAATGGAAGAAGCCAGTTTGATCTACGTAAACGTTTGGCGTGATAACATAATCATTCTTTTCACTTGCGAATCGACTTGGATAAGCGACATTTGCGATTGTTGATTGGAATGAGAATAATCCTAGTGGACCTGTAGTTGCGTTATTGGTGAATCCAGTCAAGACCAGTCCGTCAAATGCAGAAGGTGAGACTGATGCTACTCCAGTTAAAAGGTTCGATCCATATGCTAAACAAGTTTTGCAGATCAGGATAGCTTCTTTGAGATATAGTACACATAGATCCAAATCTGACTTACAATGACCAACGCCGACGATCTTGTTGAATTGACCTAGATCACTTAAATTTCCAGATCGCAGTGATTCAGCAATGGAAATCGATTGGGCAATCTCGTATGAAATTTGAACGATATTCGTTCCGTCAGGTTTGGCTGATCTACCCACACCTAATCTGTCATAGGACAACGTAGCCCATCCTGCTGCCGCGGCACTTTCAGCGAAAGAGTTATTGGGAGAGTTACTATGATACCAAATCAGCACAAATTCGCTAATATAATCAAGCTACTCACTCCAATTGAACATTCCAGTAACCGGCATTACCAACTATACCATGATGGGTTTGGAAGATACCAGTTGCATTCCCGTTCTTAGGTTCACAATATTCAAACCATAGATTGTATGATCCGTTGACTGGGATCTTGGGTGCGGCCATGATCTGTTGCATTACTGTTGATCCAGCTGCGAATTGTTCGATCGAAGACTCGACTAAAGCTTGTTGATTCGCAGGGCTACCATTCATTACGACTATATCAGCATACACATCATTGTTTATTGCTTCGGTTTTCAGCTCACGGTGCACCGATGACAGAAGCCAAGTCGATGTTCTGAGTTGTCTGCGCATAGACATCAGAGTAGAAAGTTCGACAGTTGGCATATGTTCCCGAATCCCTCTTAGTAACTTGAGGAATAGCAGTAACTAACGAGCCTAGTAAGGCGAAAGTGGTGAGAGCACTTAACATCTTGTTATAGTGTAAGTATCAGATGAGTAGGAAGGAATGATAGGGAGATAGGGTCCTCAAGAATCAGTCAATTACTCTTCTTGCTTATATATGTATCAAAGCAAGGATGCGTCTTGAAGTGATTCGAACGATGACATCGTCATTGTTTATCCAATGTTCATAGACTTTCACCAAGAATGGTAAACCCCGGGGAATGGATGAGATTAGCTGATCACACCATTTTACCATTTCTAGTATGGTACCACTCAGGTGTTGAACCTAGATTAAAAAAAGGAAAGTCTCAACATTAAAAAACAGGAAGCCAGCAACGTCAGTAAAACCCCCACTTGTCGTAAGTGTATATACCGGTGTTATCATGGCAACTCTTGTGCATCAAGATAGGACGTCATATGTACCGGGAACCCGGGACAATCATAACGTAAATCTGCGTCATGAAAATGTGGAGACTTTATTCCAGCAATAACCACGTAGTTACGCCTTTCCGTTTGTTGCAATTTCCTCTTACGTTGGTGGAAAGAAGTACGACAGTGGATTTGATTGGGGAATAAGAGGACGAAAGACTGCAAAGATGATGGTTCGATGAGGTGAAAGAGATTAGGCAAAACGATTTCGGCTGTTTTTGAAATGGCTCGGACTAGAAACGTTGTAGTCACCGAATTCGGATTGGTACCTTTGGGTGATGTGCGGAATAATTGCAATTGGTCATGAGTTATGTTATTCCGGACTAATCTCGTCCTTCACCTTGCGATTTCCACTATCAGATTCTCCAGCAATGTTCGAATGAAAGAGGTATCCAACTGAACGACCGACAACTATCAGCATGGATACCTTTATTCGAGCTCGGGGGACTCACTGGGATAGCAGTTCCATCATGGAGCATCTTAGGGTTCAGCTCCCCGTCGATCAATTGCCATTCAGTCTCTGGCAAGATGCGATCGTCCCACTGCATAGATGAAATAACCAGTCAGGGTAATTCAACTATAGATATAAGGTAGCGTACAATGGCAATATGACGATGACCGAGGGCATGACTTAGGACTTGATAGTCTCGCAAGAACGAATTTGGGACGAAGAGCTATTGCACGTCAATCAATACCTTGCATAAAGTAGGAAATTGATTACTTACTTCAATCACTACACCTCCCTCTGGCATCCACATTTGATGCGTCAGTCCATTCCCGTGAACGCCAATGATGATCTGTTCATACTTTGGTAAACTTATAAGCCCGGTATTGTGCAGGAGAAGGCTCACATCGGCATCTTTGACGGAATCCACCTGTTCCTTGAAACTCAATTCCGGTAAGTGAGGTAATGCGATTATAGCTTTTTCCTCGGATTGGAACTGCTCAAGGACTTGTAATAATCCTTCATACGCCACCTTATCTAGTCTACGATTGGTCTCTTGTCTTTCCACAAAGATGATTTTTGGAATCACCTTCAGCGCTTTATTAGGTTGTACCCTTGATTCCGGCTTCAGATTGAGACTCGATAGGAGATTATCCCGATAAGGTTTGAAGAATGCAGGAGGATGGGAAGGTAAGAGTGAAAATATGGGTAATGCCATTTTGTTCCATTCATTCGCTATGGGATTATATCGATGTGATGCGTATCGATCTACTATGACAACTGTGAGGAAGTGAAGATAGTGAGCATACTCTTTTCTTTGGTGTGAAACATGGTGTGATTTAGCAACATTTCTCACCTTTCTCGAAACCTATCCAGTCTCCGGAACGAGTAGCCATATCCCACTGAGCTTTCTCGACCACCATATCACCGAATATCCCTTCAATCATAGCTCCGTTTAGCCCATATTTGTCCCTCCAATTTTTCTCGAATGGGATTATCAGTCGAGGCAAAGTGGATGTATTAGTTGTGGAGGGATAAGCGATGGAAAGGGATGTGATTCCCCCTAGTAAAGCTTCTGCTGCAAAATGGTAGAACCAATTGAGGTATGACCGTTGACCAGTATCCGCTCCGTCATTCAGGAACACTATATCGATAATCAGGTCAACGTTACCGTCCGACATTATGGGAACTTTCGGGGAAGTATTGGAACTCACTCGTCTGCCCATCAAGACATCGTATCTTACCTTCCTGCTCAGCCATAATATCTTCTTGGTCTACGAAACGATGGTGTCTTTGTTCATGATATCCAGACATGATTTTGTCCTGCTCTGGAATGAGCTCATCCTCAGTGAACAGGTCTGAGGACGTACCCTATCGTTAGCTTGATGTCAGGTATCTTGTGGTCAACGGCTAATTCACTCACGAAAAACCCCTTCACGATACCACAGGTTTTCCAAAACGTAGAAGCCTGGAACTCCACCGGCGAGTCTGCTTGCTTTTTGGCATGATCCAGGACTTGAAAGTTGAAGACTGTCAAACGCATCCGCGGGAATCTGTACAACAATCAACAAACAGAATAATATACGCTGTGTCCCATGAATTGCTCAACTTGACCACTTACCGAGTGATCCCACTGAGAAAGAGATCGATGTAAACAAGACCAAGTTGATAGCAGGAACAAGCTTAGTCCTCCAATGATCAGGATGTTCTTGCGCTTCCACCACGCTCTGTCCATCATGCAAGAATACAGAGAGCTACACTACAGGAAGTAGAGTAAACACTATGATAATGACGATTCAAAAGAAGGAGATGAAGTCAACAAAGAGGATATATACCCAAGATATAGTCATTAACTTGACGAGAAGCTGTGCTTAATTCAATCAAACCCAACACAATCCATTCACACACAAACACACACACACACACACACACACACACACACACACACACACACACACACACACACACACACACACACACACACACAGCACTGACCTCCCACTTTCTCTTCCCATACATCCTTTTCATCCACTTCTGATCAGACGATAGTCCTGGTATCGTCCCTATCGTTAAGCGATTCGAGGATGTTGAAACTAAAAGTAGCTCGAGCGAATATGCTCGATGAGACGTTTATTGCTGTCCTACATGCTATGGATCAGCTAGCTTCTTGCTTCCCTGGACGAGAATGCTCACTTACTGGAGGAAGTTTCAGCTTGGCTTTCAGAATATCCAGTTGATGTAGTATATCACCCTCTTCCTCGCTATCGATATCGTACGCATCTCGTCGTCTCTTTTTGGGAACACGAAGGCTCGGTAAATGAAAAGCTCGCTCAGAAGGGGACGTGGATTGTCTTCTGCTACAACCCGACTATCATTAAACCACCCTTCAAAAATCATGGGGAATGGATAATCACGGATCAAGCCTTGTTTACAATATCGTCTCTCGCGATTGAAGCTACCAAAAGTCAAGAACAAGATCCAACCTCGAATTTGTGTGCCTCACGTCAAATGAAACGAATGGAAAGACGATTCATCTCCTCGTTCAGCAAACATCATCGCTTTCGTAGGACGGTATTGCATCCTCACCGGATCAGTCGCACTATCTGTTAACGATTTTGGATGATCATCAGCGATAGGGCTAGTTGTGAAATGAGCAAAACGTCCCAACTATGCTGAGCGAGTGGGACTATACTCGTGAAGTCAGTTCAGCTTGTTTATCCATATACCATCAGAAGAGGACTTACCCCTCTCTATCGCCTTCCTTTACTGCTGGTGAATGATCATCGTTCAAGTCATCGGTCAGGGAAGGAAGAGGTTCAACGTCTCCAAGGGCTATGCAAAGACCTCACGAAAGTACGTTATCGACTCTTCCTAAATGGCGATGATCTCCTTTGAGGATTTCAACAAATCCGCCAGATGAATTCGTCTTCTTCCACCTTACGAGTATACTCTGCTTAGCACATTATTTACTAGTCCAGACATTAATCCTCATTTACCACACTTTCATATCGTAACTTGCATTCGACCGCATCCCACCCTTTTTCATATCACAGAACCAATACGATGTTCTCTGGTTTCAGACCCGTAACTCTTCAGCCTTCTTCCATCTATGTGACATAGCATGATTCAAAGAATGGATCTGAGGTATTAGGAATAGTAAGCGATACACACCCTAAATGTGAGAGAAGCTCGAGTCTGAGATATCATTGTCACTGGTACGAGTAATCAAGGAGTACAATGTCCAAGTCAAGAGAACAACGGATGCTGGAAGAGTTTGCCATTTCATCTGTAATATATTCGTTTTGACGGGAAACAAGCATGATAAGTACCACGATGACGAGCGAAGAGGACACATTGTGTCTTTGTATGGGAATCATGTGGATAGATAGCAGGTTCTCTACACGATCAATGCTCTCCCAAACATACAGAAGCTTCTGGAAGTCACCGACTTATCTAAGCAGTGAGCAGTATCACTGACTAGTCATACATCACATCAGTGATTTAAAAAGGAGGCACTTTTGCAAACACTTATGGGTGTTATCACCATGTCATGGGTCCGTGTCAACTCCCTTCCTTTGAATAGTGTTGGTCTGTTTACATCACTTGTTGTTGATGATGACGAGAAGTGTACGGAGGGTATTATCCTTTGATACTGATAACAGCATACTTCCCTCTCATTTACTCCTCAGCTCATCTTTGACAATATTCGACCCGTTGTTTCTGTCTATATACACTATCTTTACTATCATATTGTCGATTGTGTTCAATCGTCACATCTTTCTCCAGTTGACCAACGACCATCATGCCAAAAGCCAACGGAAAGAGGTTCAACCCTCCGTCCCATTTTTCCCGCCCGCAGAAATTCGGAGATCAATCAGCCAAGATAATCGATCCTTCCCTCATCCTTCCTCAGGCTTTGTTGGGCGGTGAAGAAGGTATTCAACGGTTACATTGGTGCAATCCCGACGGCAATCCCGACGGCGCACCTACCGAAAAGATAGCGCTTAGATTATGGCGAGGCTGGTATTTCGATTATAGAACCGTGGTAGAGAGAGGCAAGAAGTCTAAGATGCAAATTATCATGTTGAGTGTTTTTCCACTCCACTTTACAGAGTATCACGGATTCAAGCGAAAAGCTATGGATGTGAGATCAAATGTAGGATCGGGTTCATTACTGACTTGTCTGTTTAGGGCGTTCGAAGCAGCTATAGAAGATCCCAAACTCGCTACTCAACACTACAAAAGAGCGATCCAGTTTCACGACGAATACGTCAAGTGCGAACTGATCAAAACAGTTCGATTCGTTGAATCCGCTTTGAACTCCATCGAGAATAGTAAATCACCTGAACCAGTCGTTGACAAGTTACTCAGGAAGAAGGAGAGTGGGACTATCATGAGCTTGGAGGAAAGTGTAAGCCAAGGTGAGGCAATGAAGTTGAAAGGTAATGCGCAAGTACTTTTCATGCATGCTACTGTATACGATCGTAGACTGTTTGGAGCTGACGTGAGATTGTATGAACCATGAAATCGACCGTCGTCGAACTTCAGCGCTGGACATATTGGGAGACATGAAAATGCAATTCGATTTTACCTGGAAGCACTGACTTGCATTTGGCCATGGACATCAACTGATACTTCGATGACGTTTGACCAAGCTTCAAGTACGGGTTTGGTAAAACTGTCAGTCTCCATTCGGCTGTTGATCCAACCTCAACTGATCAGTGAATCTGTTCGTCATGTAGTGAACAAGCATTACTCGGTAACATAGCTTCAGTCGCACTGTCTCATCCAGCTAAAACAGGGTCGAAACGAGCACTATTAGATAATACAGTTAGAGTTATCTGTGAGCTTCTGTTGGAGATTAGATATATCACTTTGGGTAATTTAGCGAAATCATTTGAGCGTGAGTTTGCCATCTGCGTCGACACTTCCATTGGTAGCCGCGTGCCCGACACCGCTGATCTTTTCACTTCTCGCTCTAGGCCTCGCTCGACTCGACGAGAAAGAGTATGGTGATCAAGGAAAAGTAGGGGTGAACAGTTTCATGGCTGAGTTATTTAGAGACAAAAAAGGGGATGATTGGGCTCACAGACATTGCGTTGAAGGACATATGTGCCATGAGTAACATAGCGATGTGTGGGAGTCATTCTGTGACGATCAGTAGATACGATAGGCTACGAATTTCCCTTATTTCACATACAATACATGTATTATGACTTTACTATTCATTAATACCATTCTTTCCCCGTTGATTTTTTGTCTTCCAAATTTTCGAGCGCTGCTCCGTCCGTAAAACTTCAATTACATTATTCAGTTAATCCCTTCGACGACGAAATACATTTATGAACGGATGATTACTTCATTGCTTTCTTGACTTCACCTTTAGCTTCTTCGTAAGATCCTTTAGCCTTTCCAGCCAGTTCTTCGTATTGACCCTTTGCCTTTCCGGAAAGTTCAGATGCCTAATCGAAACAGATACAATCAGCGGGGGTTCTTATTGCATGTACTTCGGGGGAGATCATGGATCAAAATTAAAAGCGAGTCACTCACTTTACCAGAAGCTTTGTTCACTAAGCCTTGGGATGTTCCCTCAGCTTGACCAGCGAAACCTTTTACATATCCTTCACCTTGGTGCATTGCTGCTTCAGCATGTTGGACCGGTGCACTTGCCCTTGAGTTCAATGATCCTCCACCGAAGAAGTAGTATCCTAATCCGACGAGAGCGATTGCTCCACCGCCGTACATGAGTGCGGGGCTAGTGTTGGCTATCCACGCGAGAGTGACAATTTAGTTGAAGCCCTTAGATCGATTCTGAGATTCTTTGGGTAGATTACTCACTGGTGCTTCCTGCTGAGCCTGCGGGACCTCCTGGGCCGGATGAAGGGGGAGTAGCTGGACCATTGGCTAAGCCGGAATTGGGTTGAATCGGTTGATTGGGAGTAGCGTAGAATCTCTAAGTTAAGGATGTCAAGCGTTAGCAATGTGATCTTTATATGTCAGACTGTAGAGTATCTGGGATGAACTTGTACTCACAACAGATACCGCCGGTCTGAGAGAGATAGGGGCTTTTCGAAGCAGAGAGGTGGATCGAGACATCATTTTGAGTAATTGATACTGTTGATGATACTTGAGGAATCTGTGAGGGGATGCTTTTTATTGAATCAACTTGATTGAGGAAGAGCAACGATTGATTATGTAGACGTGTTCCCACTGGTGGCCAAAAGGTATGTGTGGTGATTCCCACGACTCTCTCTATACGAGATGACATCACCAACAGATTAATGCATGTATACACTCTGGTATATAAAAACATTATTCGATGTGAACCCACCACTCATCTACTATGACGTCGGAAAGGAGAAAAGGACTGATATATACAATAATAACATGTCGCTGTTTTCCCCAATTTCAGAGTGTGGTCAGATCGGTTATTCAAAATCTCGATCATATGATTGAATGATGATTATGATGATTGTAATTCCGATGGTTGTTATTTTCATCCGGATGACGATCATTACGTTTATAACCGGGATCCGATATATGAGGAAATGTCATTCGTTTGTAAATACACATATGAGCATTATCAAATAAGTTAAAAGAGGTCGTTGATATGATTGAATCCTTGTTTTGTCCTTACGCCTTGACCTATGCACGAGCAGTTCCTTCTATTACTGTATTCCTATATTCTACCCCTATCAGAGTTTTCTCCTTTCCCGCTAATTGTCTATGTACCAACCGCGATACTTCCATATCATGAGACCTGTTGGCCTTGTTCGATCTTCGTCGCTTTAACAACGACAGGAATCATTTCACCCGTCGCTAGAGGATAAGGTTGATGATGTAGCACAGCCAGTAGATTTCGTAGGATAGCAGAATGAGACGTCACTGATATGACTGAAGAATTCCAACGGACACTTGGATTAGCGGACGCTTCGATTTGAGCATTAGATACTTACAGGTCTCTCCCGATCCGTTCTCACCAAATAACCTATCCATAGCCCTTTGAGCTCTCATTTGCATATGAGCGTCAGTCTCTCTATCGTCCGGTGTCCAAAGTTCGTCCTCTTCCGCAAATCCATCTTCGATATTGAACGTTGGGAATCGTTTCTGTATGTATGACTGTCACATCATGGTCAACATTAGTGTCTAGATCATCGCGATACTTCACTCAAAAACTAAAAACCGAGCAAAGACCTTGGGATACTCACTTTCGTACTCCTTTTATCACAAGTGTGACTACCATAAATCTCTCTCCAATCTTCCCATACTTCCGGTGTACCAACCAATAAATCTCCCCATGACTCTAACATTGTTTGGCCTGTTCTAGTTAATGGAGATACGAACCATTTCATTTCTTTCTCGGTTATAGGTGGATTAAAAGGTATTTGTTCTTTCCAGCATTTTTGAATGGCTCGAGCTTGATTGACTCCCAGTGGTGTTAATTCAGGATCTGGTCCCCATGTTATTTCTCCGTCTCCATTGAGAAATGTCCATTTATCTTCCCATGGCTGATACCGTTTAAGAGGTCAGTTAGCTTGAAGAATCAGTATATGCTCGATCACTCACGTCAACTCCATATTTACTAGCACCGTAATTATGCCATCCTTGACCATGTCTTCCTGCAAACATGCCATATTAGCTTGACTCGTCTCAGATTGATCATGGATGTAACCCTCATCTACACATGGTATGACCACTCACCCAGGAACATGACTTTATATAGAGTCCCTGCATCAGCTTCATCTTGTAATTTCTTCACATCCCTTCTGAGGTTATTCCATCTTTCAGCTGAGGAGTCGACTAAGCCGAAATTCCTTTCAAGCTGGGTGAAATCAAGCAGGTATCAGTATGCAGTCAGATGTCATTGAATGTGAAAACCCGACCTAGATCATATTCATATAGGAACGTTTGACTCACCATATGTTCAAAATCCAGATGCTTTGGTTCAGGCCCGTTTTGAGTGAAGAAGCCTTGTACTACCTGTTGACGAGTGGATCATGATCAGAGTGCGTTTCAGACATGATTGTATAATAACCCTTATATGACGTAGCGAGTGTTCGTATATGCCTCGTTCAAAATGATGCACTCACATCGTATCTATAAGAATGCGGCTTCTCCTGTAGACGAGGTGATGTAGGGGGTCCACCATCTTCTATGGAGGCGACAGGAGGTTCATCGTGGGCGTGATGAGCATTGACCATCTCTATATCGGGCTTCACCTGGTACCTTGTAAATTGACTGTAAGGTTGAGGAGAATAATATCGCCTAAAAAGATCAATGGGTTATAGAAAGAACGTGTTAAATGATGTTGATTTTAGAACCTGTTTGAGTCGACCAGATTCGGGGACCAGATTAAAGGTGGCAAAGTGTAAGTAAAAAAACGGAATGACGGCCCGAAAATCGATTAGATAAATTTAACCTGTTTAACCGTACTCCGTTATGAGTTTATTTACTGTAAGATGATTTGATTAGAAATTGGGATAAATAAGTATTGAGTGAAGTGAGTGGTGGTGATGACTTCTTGCGAGAGTGACAACAGCAGTACTTTATATAAGTTGAGGGATATCTTCAAGAAGGACGTTACCACTCATGCATTCAAATAAAAATCGTCAATTTCACCCCACAAATCGTGAAATGATACCCTAAGGAAAAAAACATGAGGTAAAGTCGACTTGTATGTGCTGATTATGCTAACGCCAAAGCCACGAAACAGGAACCAACTGATCACGGATCACTACTACCAAAAAGAGCATACTATCTCAGTTGAACATGATGTCAAGGAGAGGTCGTCAATGAAATACACGGGGTAAAGACGCACGTCTCTTTAATAAAGAAAACGTTTTTCCCTTAGTGCTAGCACACATCAATCAATCAATCGAGGGAGCGGCATTGCCTTGGATTAACAGTGTATCCGACGTGCATAAACATATCCGAATGTTGAATAGTATTACATATTACATGGCGTGCGACTTCCACGCTCCTCACCATATACCCTTACTGTATGGGCTTACAGGATTTATGCTATCCATGAATCCTGAATAATAGTTTGATGTATTTCCACAAGGACTAGCGGCCCTTATTGATAACGCCTAAGACATCCATGTTAGCGCGAGTCGTGAGTTGTGTCTCCATAGCTTCGTTTATGTAGATATTCGAATGCAATGATTACAGAAAGGCGTGATCGTTTTTTGGTCGCACTTACATCAGGCATCCATTTCTCCAATTGCTTAATCCTTTTCTCATTCGCGGGATGAGTCGATAAGAAATCAGTGGGTAATCCACGTCCTTCTTCAGAAGCTGACATTCTTTGCCACATCCTGATTAATTAAATCAATTAGCATGTCGCACTGACCACGAGAAGGATAATCAAGGGGAATGACGCATAGACCATTTCCCCTCGAATATGTGTGAAAAGGGTAAACTCACTTTGTCGATTCATGAGGATCGAAACATGCTTTCCTGGATTCCAATCCACCTGTTAGCCAAGATTCGGAAATGGTTGTAAGGCGTGATGAGTGATAAAACTCACGACATCAGTCGGAGTCCGATAAAATCTGCTTCCGATTCGTTCTTCCTTGAATTAGGTAATCTACATGACAGGTGTCAATCCTCGAGAACTTGAAAACTTGAGCAAATAGGAATGACCCACTGAAGTACAAAGGTAAGAAGCAATCTGGTGATTCCAACGTCCAATCCCAATGATTCGAGTAAGAAACTGAGCGCAAACAATACCTGCCAATAGCTTTAGCATGTCTAGATGGCCCAATATGATGTCATTGGTATGTGCTCACCTTCACAGAACTCATTCTTTCGGCAGGATGCCTAGCCACTTGATGGGCTATCTCATGACCCATGACAGTAGCTAACCCATCATCATTTGCAGATACAGGTAATATACCTGTGAAAACAAAGATTTTTCCACCTGGTAATACGAACGCGTTTTTCGTATTTTTATCGTCTATCACGTACACCTAGCACACAGACAATAAGGTAAGCTGATATACATATAGATCACCTGATATACCATTCGTGGAAATGGATAAACTCACCTCCCACTCAGTCTCTTTCCCTTCTCTAACCTCCTTACCACCTTCTCCACCGCCAAACAATATCTCGCCAACATCTTCTCCACCACCAAACGCCGGTACTTTGCCCTCCACAGCACCCATTTCTCCACCTGATTTGACCCTTCCGAGTCCTGATGATTCTATTATTCGAGTTGCTACTGCCCTCACTCGTTTCGTCGTAGGATGATTTGGTGGTAAGACGGCTCTCGAATACTCGGACAGCGTTTGTAGTTGTGTTTGATGGCCCAGCTATGCGAATATAACATGAGCATCCTTCACCCTTCACCGTATCCGATAGGTTGTCTCCATTGGTTCCTAGATGGAGTGCTCACCTCCCTCTCTTGAGCTTCGTCGACATCCATAAATCTCAATCGACCAGTTTCAGGTACTCTTTCCAGACTATCACATCGAATGAATCAGCTTGCTAGTCCTGGTTCAAAATAGGCTTAGCGAATTTACTGAGTCACATAGTACAATCCTCCTCCACCTACTCCAATACCATACACCCATACTGCCCTATCACCTCCTAAACGTCTCTTGAAGTACTGCCATACATCAGGACCACCACCACCTCCTCCACTTGAACCAGGCGAAGACGAGTAGCCACTTGGAAACCTCTCGTACTTGGCCGAGCGGGGTAGAGTAGTATTGATAGAGCGTGATAGAGGAGCTCGAAGCAAAGCAGGCGCTCGTGTCGTCCGAGTTAGGTGAGGAAGTGATTGTGAGATAGTCGGGATGGTCGTTCTTGGTAGCCGAGAGAACATGTCTATTTGCAGCACTAAAGAGGGCTTAGAAGAGTGGGAAAAAGCTCGAGGTTTTATGGTAACGCCTAAAGATGTGGAGCTATCTATCTACCTAGGTTGATGACTGTTGCTATGACGTCGAAGATGCGTTCTGTCTGGTAAATCAAACTTTATAAGTTGTTGCATGTATGAGATTCGGCTCTATGGAAACAGCAAAAGCAATGACGGTTCCTCGCTCGGCAGATCCCATCCCATCAATGCAGATGAGCACCCATGCCGGTCTTCCAGCGGAACCATCAGTCTCGGCAGGTGGGTCGGCGCCGGTTAGTTGCGCTTGGGTTTGCGCGCGCCTTTCAACAAAGCATTGGGGATCTCGCAACTCTTCAAAGGCGTGCATCACATCAGTACCGCTTGAGCCCGGTATAAGTTCCAGATATCATCATCATCACATCAATTCATTATCTGCACTCGTTTCATACTCCCTTGTTTGATAGCACAGGCATAGATATCTCGTACTCCTTGATAGATCCACCTCATCACATCAGCCAAGATGCCTTCCGACCTGTCATATTGGCTCATATCGTCTCCATTGAAAGATGGGGATCCTAATATCATGCTCAACGAAGTGACCAACGCTATTGGGAAGGATGTCGAGGCGGCCTCATGGGAGATACCAGAATTGAAGGTGAGTAATTGGAATACAACTACTACATAACAGCCCTATTGGTATACTCCATCTCTATCAACTCGGCCTCCTTGATTGAGAGAATCGCCGCCCTTCGCGTACAATATATTGATCTTTTGTACAAATGTAGGCAGGAACGTTATCATCCCTTTTAACCCTTTCAGACACTTTACCGAAGCTAGACTCCCAATTCACAACGACAGTCTCAAAGTTATTGGACACTTTACGTACACTCGTCTCTGAAGATTCGGCAAAATTGGCTCAACATGCTAGAGTCAACGATAGACCCGCCGAGGAGTTTCTGTTAGGCGGTGGAGGAGGATTCAGATGGGACAAAGGACGTTGGGGAAGTGGGGGCAAAGTATTGGAAGTGGTGGATGCTCTGACCAAGGTGAGTTGATCATTTCCGCTGGATTAATAGGGGATGCGTCGAGGATGAATGTTGTGGTGTACTGCGGTACACGCCGTCTCGGACAAGAGGTCAAACATGATATTGATTTGATCTTCATGTCACAGGAAATGAACGCTATAGATTCAACTCAAAAACAAAAATCACAATCATACAATCTCGCAAAAGGTAGTTTAACAACTCTCCAACGTAAACAACAGTAAGCTCTTCGTCTTTTTGTGTAACAAAGATGAGCTAAGCTGATTCGTGTCGAGTAGGGGAAACTTATCGCAAAGATCTTTAACCGATGTAGTGAAGAGGAATGATTTGGTGGAAGATAGCGAGTTCTTAGAAACCCTTGTCGTAGCTGTGCCCAAGTGAGTGATCAAATCGCCCGTATTCCGGAGCCGATGGATCGAGGTATAGAGCATGGAGTACCGGACTGATAGCGCGCGCTCTTAGGAATCTTCAGAAAGACTGGGCGGACAAATACGAGAGACTAACTAGTATGGTTGTACCTCGAAGCTCACAGTAAGTACATTTTAGTGGTGTCTTGAGATCGGCAGCATACTCACCCATACGCGCAGACAAATCGCATCGGACGATGATTATTTCCTTCAAACTGTTACTGTGTTCAAGAAGATAAGAGATGAGTATATACATAAATGCAGAGAGAACAAGTGAGTCAGCTTCCCGGATGAGTGAATACCACACGTGAGCTGACCAAGGTCGTTCTCTAAAAAGGTTTATCGTGCGAGATTTTAAGTGGGATGAAAGCGCCTTAGAGAAGCAGAAGAAGGAGATGGCGGAATTAGGTGTTGAAGAGAAGGAATTATGGGTGAGTGTTAGCAGGGGATGAGAGACCTGATTTGATGTCTCACCGGAATGGTGGCCACAGATATATGCTATGTTAACATATACTGACACACACGTCTCCAGACCGAGCTCCTTCGACTTACTCGAATAAACTTCTCAGAAGCGTATCAAATCCTCGCTCACCTCAAGACAGTCAGACTGTTCGTTGAAAGCGTGTTGAGGTATGGCTTACCAGCAGATTATGCAGGTGTCATCGTCAAGGTGAGTGAATACTTTTCTCGTCGAATGGCACATCAAAGCCGAAGATCTTAATCGGGTCAAAGTGTCTTATCTTTCCCGATTAGAATTCGGTAACCCCTCTGATCTGCCCTCTAAGTTAACTTTCTATCTATGATATATAGCCTGAACCGAAGACAGCTGTTAAAACCCTCCGATCATTATCGGATCATTACAATTATTTAGCATCTTCATCTCGTGGACCATCAACCAAGAAAGGTAAATCAGGTGGTGTGACTGCTGGGGGTGAGGATGTAGGTGGTGAATGGGCAAGTGTGATGGAAGCTGAATATTACGATTTTGTATTGTTTGAAATACCAAAAGTTATTACCTGATGTGTTTACATAAGACCATAGGTTTTAAATGCATGTATACGTTGTTAGATCACATACCTTCTGATTTTTCCGACTCTTCGTCGCGCAGTATGATTGATCTCCCGAAGTGATACCAAAAGCGACATCCAGATATGACTAGAAGATTGGAACCCGGGCATTGCCGGCTTGCTTGGTATTCGGTACCGATATAATTGTTCGGTTGATGACTAGTCGGTGATTCGGCCCGATCGGAAGTGATCACCTCGTCTCTTACTATTTCGTATAAGAACCGGTCTCTTGTCAAAGTAGACATGCATATTTATGTATGTATATACCTACAGCTTGAGTCATACTGTATCCCCATATCCTACCCCTTGTGTAGCCCCATTTTGAACCCCACTTTCCACCTGGAGATACCTATAAGCACCGTGAAAATGGCCGATTTCCACTTCTTGAATAAGATCCAACCTCCTCAAGTAACCTCATTGAATTTACCTGAAAACCACTCATGTAACTTAGTTGCTAAACGAAAAATCATAGTCAGACCTAATGACATGCCAATCTTACAACCTGATGGAGTATTGGTCAGAGTAATTTCAACAGATGAGTTTCATTTCTTCTCCCTCATTTGGCTACCTTCAAACTGACATTCGATTATGGGTTTTACGTATCTGCGGATCAGATTTACATAATTATCTAGCTGGAGGTGTAGGTGGTAGACCAGTCAAATATCCAATCGTAATGGGGCATGAATCTTCAGGTGAAGTAATCGCTGTTGGAGACTTGGTCAAAACGCATAAAATCGGTGACAGAGTAGCCAGTAAGTCAAATATCGATTCGCTCATATTTTGGAGCTATACTAAAGTCAATTCAGTCGAACCTGGCCTTCCTTGTAGAAGATGTATAAACTGTAAAGAGGGCAAAGTGAATATCTGTCTAGGTGAGTATGATCCTTGCCATTTGATTACCGTAACGTTATGCTGATTCAAGACCACACGAAGATATGAGATACTGCGGTGCACCTGGATCGGTCGGATCGTTATCTAGATTTTTCGCTTTACCAGCTGATATGGCTCCTCATATCCCTGATCACGTCTCTTGGGACGAAGCGGGATGTATCCAGCCTCTAGCTGTGAGTGGTCGCTTATTTCACTGTGTAGAGCTGTATTGATCAGAATTGTTTGACCGATAGGTCGGTGTGCAAGTTGGTAAAAGGGTTGATCTAAGACCTCATAAAACACTAGCCATCTTGTGAGTTTGTCTTCTTTTCGACTATACAATCTGGGACCAACGCTAAAGAACGGATGGATGCATAGTGGTTGTGGTCCAATTGGACTTATCACGGCAGCGGTCGCACACGCTTATTCAGCTAGAAAGATCATCGGATTCGATAACAATGCTGTCCGAGTCGAAAAAGCCAAAAAATACATGTCACCTTTGACTGGAAAACCAATATACGATCATGTTTTCCTTATATCAGACTTACCTACTGATTCTCTGAGAGATCAAACTAATGGATCAGATGAACTGGCACATAAATTAGGTGAAGATGGATCCGGCGCAGGAATAGGTGATGGTGAAATCTTAGATTCCGATCATGATGAAGAAACTTTGGGAGATAAGAAATGGGAACAAGCTAAAAAGATAGCAGCTGAATTCGTTGAAATCGCTGGATTGACCGAAGAAGAAGGTGTTGACAGAGTCGTAGAAGCTACTGGGGCAGAAGACTGTATGTTATTGGGTATAGCTATTGCTAAACAAGGTGGAAATTGTAAGCCGCTTTGGTTTTCTACAAAAGGTGAAAACGACCATGGCTTGTTGATACCGCACGATATCATATAGACTTAGCTGTTGGATTGGGTCATATTCAAACCAACTGTTTCCCGACTCTGGCAGTAACGAATAAGGAGATCAACGTTATGGGTGAGTGAAGGCTCCTTGATTATGTGCAATCTCAGCGGGCCAATCATGTCATGTATAGGTATCACACGGTACACAGCGTCATGTTTCCCTTCCGCCCTCGATATGCTCACACGAGGAGTAGTGGATCTCAAACAGTTGATCACAAAGACTTTCCCCTTGACTCAAGCTACTGAAGCTTTCGAAGCTGTTGCTGCCGGTGGCGATTTGAAAGTCGTCGTCAAAAATCAAGAGGGTTTCGATGATTAGATCTAGGCAATATATGAGATGAATAACTGGGGAAGAGGAGTAACTGCGGGTGATAGTATAGCATCTGGTAGAGTCAGGACGATGTGAGGTTGTAAAAATAGTGGCATGGTGTGTGGAACCGATCAGAAGCATGCATTACATGTGCTCCCACTCTGATGGACATCGTTTCGCGACTCATCTATCAGTCTGCAAGATCGACAGCTTAGTATCTTGGAAACTGATCGAGCCAACTGAATATTGATACATGATCGTTGAGTTGGTGAATCTACCGTATGTCTGAACGATTATGCTATGAAGAATCACGCTTCGTAGCAAATGATCGATGCTTTAAGATCTTAAGCTTTCCTGCCATCTTTCGATCATATGCTGTGCCTTAATCACTATTCCGCCGGGAAAAGTAAAAAAAGGAAAGAAGCGGAAGTCACCGATTGATTTGTTATGCGGAATGCACAGTCAGTGAGTAAGTTAAGTGTATAAGTCATAATCACAACAGAGCAAGGTATCTTGCTCACACTTTTTCACAAAACATCGACTCTAGCTCTCACGTAGCAAGCAGCAAGCACAAGAGTGGTATCCGGACTATTAATGGCGAAGAACGACCTCGAGTCGCTGCCTGCATCTCCTCTCCTCAAACTCCACTGAAACACCTGGTCAATATGGAGGGACTGAGAAGACCTCGGTCCGTCCTATTGTTGATATTAGGTGAGCTATGTCGTGCACTTCAGTGAGTAGTGGAAAGCTTACAAAAGACTATACATGTAGGCCTTATAGCTGGGTCCTCACTACTGACACTTCATGTCTCGCCTTCGGCGAAAGAGTACGCTGTGGGTTCACCTTTTGATTGTTGTAGCAAGGAGAACACCTGCTAACCACAATTTATCATGACTTTCGTCAGTCGGATAAGATATCTCTACCTAAAATATTCAAGAAGCCATTATCATCTATACCACATTACACGCCGTCGTTATTCTCCCCTTCACTGCACTCAACTCCTATAGATTCTTCCACCGAATCAACCTCTCCCGACCCGCGAATCAGCCAAACGAGGTATCTTGGAGGTGTACCAGGACATCAAGTATTTCAAAATATCTGGATCAAAGATAAGACTATATACGTGGTGAACCCTAGAAGGAAGACTATGCCAGGTATGAGTAGGGTAGTCAGCGGTGAGACTGAATGGGTGGTTATAAGGGATCCAGAAGAAGGTATGATGAAAGGTGCAGAAAAAGCTTTAGTGTTGGAGGGATCAACGAGTAAGTCCCCATTGTATGGAAAGGCAAAGATCGTTTTGGCCTGGTCAGATAAGCTGATGCCGAGCACACCATTCAGTATTCATCAACGATGGAGCCAAGACAGATACTTGGCATTACCTCTCTTCCTACTATCCTTTTATTGCAGAAGTCTTCCTAGGTTCAATAGCGGCATTGGCGTCTGTACCAGCACCGAGGAAAATGGTAGAAGAAGTGAGACCTGGAATAGACGTTCCCAGTATACCGACAAGACTCATCATTCCTTGGAAGGCTGCCGATGGGTGGAGAGACGATGAAGGGATGAACGAGCTGGTCCTCAGAGGGGTTTTGGGGAACAGTGAGTGGTATTCAACCTCAGAAGCAATTTTCGAATGATGCATGCTGATTTGCACTTTACCTAGTCAACGTGATGGAACCCCTGGAATGGCATCTCGTTAACGCGGATTCTGCCAAAACCCATGATGGGTGGATCTTCTTCGAAAGGGGTGAGTGACAGCCAAATTTTGGCATCCGTTATCACGCAGACTGACTTGCATATATAGCCGTAATAGCAGATAGATGGGCATCTCATCGACACAACCCATTATCTGACTCCTTGAACAAGATGGCAGCTAGTATATTCTCAAGACCTCATCCACCGTTCTTTTTCACTCCCGTCCGACTAGCCCTTCTGTCTCACCTAGAAATTCCGTTACCGCCAAACAGGATTGATCCACAAAGAGCATTAGGGAGATTACCGAAGATCGTTTATGTAGATAGACAAAATACAGATAGGAAACTGAGTAAGCAAGGTCATCAAGAATTGTCGGTCGTGCTGGGTGAAATGGAAGCACTGGGCAAAGCAGTTGTAGGACATAAGAAAATGGGTAAATTGAACGGAAGAGAAAAGGTGGAGAGTGTACATGATGCAGATGTGAGTACAGTCCACTTGAGTGAATGAGGGCGATTGCTGATGAAATCAAGAAGATACTGATTGGTGTCCATGGTGATGGAATAACAAATCAACTATGGATGCCTGAAGGAGGTATAGTGATCGAGGTGGGTGATACCGTTGATGTCGAGCTTATTGAGAATTACGCTTATATTGTCCGGATTTAGCTGTTCCCGAAAGACTCTTGGTTACCTGAACATCAAATCGTATCGGATGTACTGAATCACGAGTACATACCTATTGTAAGTGCTTTCAATGACGTGAAGAACGCTCGGAACACAAAAACGTTGATGACATCTACATGAATCACAGTGGAACGATCAAGCTCTGTCACGAGAGGAATGGGATAAATTACCTAGGCAACATGGCGAGCATTTGTTGAGTAACGGGGAAGATATACCGGTGCGTCTACTCCTGTTGTTAAATAGCAACCATGCTGATAAGCTGGTTTATTGATAGCTCGATGGGACATTCTTAAGATTACTACTAGAGGAGATAGTTCAGAGGGTGGTATCACCATGAGGCGTTATCGGAGCAGGAACAAATAAGACGGAAAACACATGTTGTATAAACACATCTTAGAGATCAAGCTTTGGCCAGTGAGATTGGGGATGCAATGATAACGGAAGGAGAAGCAGCAAGTGCATTATTTGGGTTTTGTCTATATTCCACATGCAAGCATATATCATGATTACAAAAAGTACCATCTAAGTAGGGAGAACGTACAAATCAGTACCGCTACATAAGCTGGTCACACAGTATGGTTACACCATCGTTCTACAAGTTCAACCCAGATTTCTGAATGGGCTTTTGAGATTACATTTATAATTCAAGTCACTTATGGAACCAACCGCTCTTCCAACCGACTATAGCTAGACTGACACCAATGACTAGTACACCAAAAATGAGAAGAGGGGGTAACATGTATGAGCCATAGCATTTTATCTCGCTATATTTTATCAGTCTCAGACTGTGTTCGTAAAGATTACCTGCATTATGTATGCAAGATAGTGAGATGATAGGGTAACTCACCTCACCAAGCATTCCCTCGACAGTTTGGGTAAACCAGGTTTCCTCTCTCCTCCAGCTGTCAGCGGGCTGTTATCCCATGGTCTACTTTTACCTTGAGGAGAAGATACTAATGTCTGATCATCATCGGGTGCTCCTAGTGCTGAAGTGGACGAGGACGGGAATGATATTCGATTGGTCGATAATTTAGATGAAGATGAATGATTCACATGAGGTCTTGAATGCGTAGGAAGGAGTGGTTCGCGATCTGATGATGATGACATTACGCGTATGTACTTTAAAGAGGTCTGCAAATGAGAGAGAGAAAGTGAGTACACGAAGGATGAATAGATAGGATCGATCGAACGATGTGTGGAGAGGTTAGTCGACTGGTGACGTAGGGAGTTTGAGTTTCCGGTAAATAGTACTCCTAAATTGGATGATACTCGTTTTGCTGATTCTTGTTTATCCTCATCCATCGCATGCATATAAGGCAGAATCCCACGAACAGTACAGAACAAAGCGGATGAGTACAACATATTCGAGAAAGAATGTATAGATACACCAAATGGCCTGAAAGGGTCCAGATGATAAATACCAGGGATCTCGTCAGCTCACGAAAGGAGGGTGGTTGGACAGTCACTGATATAAGTTACCTTGACGACCGTTCAAATAGGTCATTATGAGAAGAACTACTGAGGTATATATACTGATTGCTCATTCCACTTCTTCTCTGCTTTTCTATTCCGATCCTTTCTTCCTTGATACTCATAATCAACCCCGCCTGGCTAAATTGTATCTCCGACCCATACAATGCTCAGCAACGTTCAACCTACCAATCTGATCGAAATCGACGATTCAGACTCAGAGATAGAAGTCATCACTCATATCTCTCAGTCCTCCTCAAGCTCTAATATCTTCGGTAAGTCGCGATCCAGCAACTCAATGCTGGACACCTCAAGCAGATGTCAACTGATAAGAAGTTTTTCGTATAAGAATCAAGTCGACCCAAACGAAAAAGGGATGACAATGCATATGACGATGCTCGTTTGAGAAAACATACGAGGGAGTTCTCGATCTCTGTAAGTGTATCTCGTCAGCTCAATATACAAACACTTTACTGACGGTATCACTGATAGATTGACGAGAGACGCTCGAACATACCACAAAAGCACAGAAAGACAGCTAAGGCCTTCTATTCATTTAGCCCATCAACACTTCCTCTTCAACACCAAGATAATCACCCTCTTCGCAGATCTCGGTATAAATCTCAGCCGTCTGCAAAGAAGGGTACATCTACTCTTATTTGGATCAAGGGAGAACCGCAACCATCTGCACGGTCGTCCTTCAAGGTGAACGCAGTAAAAGAGCCATGTACCAAGATATTTAGGACAGGTTTCGAGTACAATGGCGTCGAATTTAAAGTGAGCTTTGCCGTAGAACAGCAGGGAAATTTACCAGCTGACGACAGGTGTGAAGGTCAATGATGCCATTCTTATATCTACCGGTACTCCATTTCACGGGCTCATTCGTTCTATATTTACTGTCAAATTTGAAGACGCAACAATCCACGACCGACACTTTGTTCATGTTCATCGCCTGAAGACCTCTGTTTCCGCCAATTCGCCAGGATGTAGAAGGGGCAAACTCTTCTTAGAGCATGGGCAGTGTCAAGATGTCTCGATCAAGCAGGTAATAAAGGGTAGCAAATTGGACTTTGAGCGTATTGGTGGAACATCGGGTGCAGCCCGAGGCAATGCGAAACACTTTTGCCAGTAAGTGGATATGTCGTTTTTACTTGATCTGGAATGAAAAGCACAATCGGGATGCCAATTGTCTCCTCTCAGATTCGTGGACCAGCCAACTCATTCCACCATTCGAGAACCCTCACTTGCAGAAGCTCAACACGGGTGCGATTCGTGCGAGTCTCGGCATGAAAGGGACAAATACAACAAACCTTGCCTGTCGAATGGTGTTCTCCAGTTTGGCGACAAAACCTTTCACTCTCGTGACTTCGTCTTTATCGATCCCAAAATTCGTGGGACAGCTTACATCATTGGTCAAATTCAGGAGTGGACGCAGAATGCTCACGGAACATTAGTGACCGTAAGGATATTAAAGAGGCATCAAGAGGTCGTTCAAAATGATTCTGCTGGATTTGTTTCCAGTGTGAGTGCTATCTCTGTCAGTCATCGTTAATTGAGATTGACCAAGAGTGTAGCGTCGACTTGTCGCAACCGACCAGACTGACATGTATCCTGGAAAGCTCCTTATGGGTAAAGCTTTCGTCATGCCTTCAGAAGACGACGGTCAAGATCTCGACAAGAGTAATTCCTTTTGGTGTTCCGAACGGGTAATCAATGATGGTTCACGAAACCGCATCGTTCCCTTGAAAAAGCCTTTACCGAATTGCGGGACTTGTCTCGATGTTGAGCGCAAAGTACAACAAGAATTTTCGGATTACTTGGATGTCTCACGCTTTCCAGCTGCCGATTACTATTCTGGTGCTGGCGGATTCCTCCTTCCCGGTTTGAGTATGTTCAAATGGATTTCTGCGATCGATTACGATGAAGCAGCTTGTCAAACCCTACATGAACTGAGGTGAGCTGTACCCTTGCGCCTTGTGATGTGAGCTGACTGTTCGCCGACACAGGAAAAGGTCTCGAAGCTTGAACGTTCACCATGCCAAGGTATCTGACAAAATTGAGTACACAACGGCTCGACACACGGAAGATAAATTAAACTCCAGATGCCTTCCTGAACCTGGCAGTGTCTTTATCATGACTGGAGGTCCTCCTTGGTGAGTAAGAATTACAAGCTGCATGCACTGCTAAATCGTAATGGGTTCGGCTGAAACATTGGTTTACCTTGCCAGTCAAGGCCATTCGAGAGTCAACCATGCGAACAATCCTTCGCCCGTGAAGCAGAGGGACCCAAGAAATGACGAGCTGCACGTAATGCTAGCAGAAGCATCTCGACTTAGACCCTATGTCATCCTCATCGAGAACGTGTCTGCTTTCAAGGATGACAAGTTTAATGAAGGTGGCGAGAATGGGGAAGAAAACTATGGCCGAAAAGCTATGCAGGAATTGGCTGAATTAGGGTGAGCTCTTTGATTCCTCCCACGATTTATGTTTAACACCGCTGAGGAAGTTGTGTATATGGTAGGTATTCTTGTCGACTAGGAATTATTGACTCCCGATCATATGGGACACCTCAAAACAGATTAAGATGTTTTATTCTAGCTGTCAGAGCCGGGCTTCCCCTTCCTGACTTCCCGGCGCCCAGTCACTCAAACCCGAAGGTGACTGCAACCATCTTCAAGGGTGCCGCCAATGTTGGACAAGTGATGCCGTTTTACATTGGCGCACGAAATACTCCAGGAACTGGTCCTCATCCTGCTGTCACCATTCACGATGCTATTTCTGATCTCCCTGGTGAGTGATCAGAACAACTGGCCAATCTCATCTGCTGATTGGACCCAATTCCACAGCCTTCAGCTATCTCCTGTGAGTCTTCTTCTTGTACCTACCACGTTCGATGTAAAAAGCTGACCAGCCGGAATGTTAGACCATCGAGCATCTCCAGGCCCATTCGACGACGAGCTATCCCGGTATTTAACGGAGCTCGTCACGCACAGCTGGGTAACAGCACCAAGGTTGGCTTCACCAGCCCAAGCCCATATGCTTGCGATCCACGCAACGAATATCAACGGGAAAAGCGAGAAGGAGTGCAGGCCCTCAAGGACCATTACACGTCCTACGTCACAGACGGGGCAGCAGCCATGTAAGTCTACCGTTCAACGGTTCAGCCTCCGGAAAGACTGATGTATATGTGCCAAGTCTCTTCTCCAAGTCCGATCAACCCAATCCTCGAGGTGAGAAAGTTTACATATACAACGCTATAATGAAGCTGATAGTCGTTGTCAGGCTGCGAACGACGAGCAACATTCTCGGAAGGCTTTTCAACCTTGCTCACGAACTCGTCTCCGGGTCAAAAGGGGACAGCAGTGATTCACCCCTCGGTGAGACATAGCTTCAAGCGACAACCTGGTATCAATCAGTAGCTGACCTCTAGTTTTTATCCCTCAGCAGGATCGAAAATTCACCATCGCCGAGAGGAAGCGGGCGATGGGCTGGCCAGACTGGCATAAACTTGCTGGAACCCCGATCGATCAAGACCGACTTACCGGCAACGGCGTCTGTTTTGAGTCAGTGCAGGCGATGTACACTGAAATCATCAAGACGACCATCGTCCCCTGGTGGGTTCAAGCTGGTCGGCCGGTCGAGAATGTCTACGAAAAGTTCAAGAACGATTATCCTTGAAGTGACCTTCCCCTTGATTGACACAGGCAGGATAATTCATCTTCTGTTGTCTTGATTGGTTTACTTTGATTTGACACCTAAGATTCCGAGCAAAGGGCGAAAACCCGTGCTTGATCCTGTTACATACAACATATTCGATCCAAACCAAAAGTCTATATAATCAATGTTTTGCGGTAAATTTTATCACGGATCTCGGCTTTTCTCAATCTCCAATGCATCTGATCGTCTTGCTTCGCCTTGTTCCAAGCTGCTCTGCTCACTGGATTCCACATTTTGATCGGGTCTAGCTCGATGAGCGAACAGGTTGTCCGGTTTGTCATTCCATTTCTTGAAGAAGTATACTAGTATCTGAGCAACAGCAACTTGTTGACCTATGACCCATTATTAGAGATATTTTCCATGCGCTACATATAACTCACCTTGATATAGAACTAACGGTATTGACAAGATAGCTTTTTGTTGATCAGGAAATCCACCATATAGAATACTCAGTGTGGGTGCACCGACTACCATACCTTTTGCAACTGCACAGAAGCATATAGCGGTGGATTCCTTCTTACTAAATCTAAGGGAGTGGATGATTGTTCTCCATTTAGGTGATTTATCTATGTGATCGGTCGAAAGAGATGGTGGTAGAAATGGAAGGCGGGTGAGAAAGACGCAGATGATGGTGAATACAGCGTATAAAGCTAGGTTCAGAAATACGAGGAAGATTATAGAAGCTGTTGAGACGGCTTCAAATGCTTGTTCTTTGAATTGAGTCGAGAACACGGACCTATATGTTAGATAGGGGATTCAGTGATTTGGTTCCTCGATAAGCAAGGCCATGATCGACTTACCATATTAATAAAAGCAGAAAGAAAGTGGATATTTTAGCTAACCTCAATTTGTTCGAAACCCATTTGGTTTGTTTAGGGAAAACGCTTTTTTTTTTTTCAATATGCGTCAATTCCTGGTTCCTGCTGATTGAAATGCTGACTGTGTACTCACTTCTGAATCACTTGACCGACGAACTAAAGCAAGATACCGAATTAGCATTATGGTGTCACGATCAGAGATCGGGTATGACCACTCACAAGGGGAACGAACAGGGCCAAACCTAATTGTTTTCCTAATTGCCTATAGATCTCTTTCAGTCCATCTGAACTTGATCCTCCGCCTTGTGCCACTGGTCTAGCAAATGACCAAGTATTCGAAGAAAAGAATGCTGAACATAGCAAGGGGGTTATAAATGTTCCTAGCAGATTACCTATCCTCCAATAATATCAATCGAGGTTGACATGCGGTGTTGAAATTTGGCGATACAGATACACTTACCTATGCATACTTCTATGGTCGCACTTTCAACATTCCCGCCTGCCATTCTAGTCATTGATATATTTGATGCGACAGTGGTTGGCATGACTCCCATGACTATCATACCAGCCAACACGAATTTATCAATCTTCCCACTTCCTTCCGAATCATCACCTTGAGCCGCATTTACTATACTGACAATAGCAAAGACGATCGCGGGGAAAAACAAGAAAGAGAATAGTTGAGTGAAGAGATGTAATTTGAGATTACGAAACTGTCGATATAAAGCTGAAGTCGATAATGTAAGTCCTGTAATTAAGAATATGATTGATATTGCGCCGTATTTGATTGAATATTCAGATCGAATCACTGAGTAATTTGACATCGGTCGCGAACGAGATATTATACGTCGGTTCGGGTCACAGGAGTGAAATTGACAATAGTGAGGAGAAGGAAGCAGAGGAACTCTTCGGTATTAGCCTCAAATATCTTACAATTTTTGCTTGACTCACCCCCTCCATCAGCAGCGACATTAGGAAACCTCCAAGCTAAAACTATAGATACCCCAATCCCAATCAAGAACCAATTATCCACCAAAATCCCGAACACCTTCAGCGGATGATACCATTTCTTCTCTCTCACTGTCGGCTTTTCCTCGAAGCCGCCGCTCTGTCCAATATCAGTGGGTAGAGTTGGTGATTTCGACATTGCTGGGACCAACATAACGAATGTCGGGAACTCGAAGAAGGGATCTATCTAGACACGTTTTCTTTAGACCATTTGCTATAAGGATAGAGTCCTGCCTATGCGACTCATCATTGCTGTCTAGCAGTTTGAGAGTTTGATCACACAATCGAAGTGAAGACGCAAGGATGAATGAATGCGGCCAACGATAACAGTGCTCGGCCAACTATCACGAATATCGACAAAACATGGAAATGCCGTGATAGTCAAAAAGAAAAACCATTTTCATTTTCCCTGGTTCAGCGGATACGACCGAGATCTCGTCTACTGAAGAAATAACCGTCTTCCTACACTTCACGTTTCGATGACACCCAGTCATGCAAGACAAGATGCATAATGCAGTATGATACAAAGGTATCCCTCCTCTATCTATGGTTCCTTATCCGGAGGTGGGGGAGGGTTAGGTGTCTCCTGATCATCATATTTCACAGTCTCTTTTTCTGGGAGAGCAGGTATACCCATATTGTCCTTGTCTACTGGTGTAGGTACAACTTGTTCAATTTCCTTTTCTGGAAGATCAGGTTTGACCTCTTCAGAATTTGTAATTTCATGCTTGACATCCTCATCAACTTCCACTTTCTCCTCCATTGTGTTGACATTCTCATTTTGAGGCGTTTCCCCATTCATTGCCTCGCCCTTCTTCTCTACATCAACGTCCGATACTTCATCGTTATGCTGCTCAGGAACAGTTTCAGTCAGACCAGCTCCATCTTCATCGTCCTCCTCGTCATCATTCTTCTGATTTTCGTCTTCTCCTGTGGTTGTCGTCCCTGTTTCATTACCTTTCTGTGATCCATTCCTCCTTAAGAACCCACTCATGGTTTGCCCAATCGGTTTTCGAGGTGTAGATTTCTCTTTCACTATAGTTTCGAGTTTCGAGACGTCTTTGCCTGATTCGGACAGTGGTGTCAACCGTATTGAGATCAAAGCTACATCTTGTAACATCCTAGAACAAGCCAGTCAGCTTCGGCCCTATCATCCTCAATTGACGCAATATACACACCTCTTTTTGGCTTCTTCGCTCTTAAATTCCACTTTGCCGTATTCTTCGCTCAAGCGATGTACTATAGCGCCGATGACTTCGGACATGACGACCTTCACAACCAAAGTCGTCAGTATTCGCGTTTTACCGTTAGGCGTATTGCAAGAGCGCTCACCTCTACAGTGGAACCCGCGAGATATTTTGATAACACTTTATGTAAAGTAGCAGTCTCTTTGACCAGCATCTCAGCATACGGCCTTGGGCCATCTTTCGATGATGTAGCTTCCCAGTCGATCTCCTGTGTTGATATTTGTCAGCTGTGTCCCAGCCGTGGCACTCTGTGAGCTACTGGACGACTTACTCGAAGAGAGCCTACGTGCACAGCTAATCTGTCAGACATGATGGCGACCAATTTCGCGTGAATTTCGTTTTGATGCTCTTGATAATCCTACAAGACCACATGTCAGGAATGGATCATCCACCATCGTGAGTGACTCAGCTTACTCTCTTTAGTTTGTCGAATTCAGTCAACATGACGGCTTGTTTGGGGCTTAAATGCCTTCGGACAAATTCACGTATGTAAGGGATTAGGGATATTATTATGGATAAAGATTGCGACGCAAGTGCTAAATATCATCAATCCAGGTAAGCAGGTATATTGCCACCGATGTCAATGAGAACTTACCCAGATGCTTTGCGGTGATATTTTTCAATCCGGCCGATCTCATTGCACCGGCACCTAAAACTACCTGACAGGTTCTAGAGTTGAATGACTATGTCAAGGGCATGTTAGCCGCCCAAAGTTCCGACAACGTTTCGTCAAAAACAAACTCACTTTCATGAATTCAATTATCCTTGACATGACATCGGTCACAACCAACTCTAAATTGATGACGATTTTCAGATAGTCTCCAAGTAGGACCAAGGATTCAGCAGTAGCTTTAACCACGAAGTAAGTCTTATCTTCGATGTCAAGTTGTTTCTTCGGTATGGTCTCGTCTGCGCGCTCGCCATTTGTATCAGGAGAAGATGAAGGTATCGTACATTCCGACGGATCAGATACAGCTGCTTGAACTAGCATGTCGACGACATGTTGAACATTTGGCGAAACGTCTATCTGATTCCACTGCTCTTCTTCTACCAATCGGGCGGATTTAGTGAGTCTGATGGAATGATAATTGACAAGGAATGATCGGGCCTAGGGCAGGAAAGATCAGCATTTGCGGATGCGCCTGATCGACAGATTCCCTCGCTCGATTGTACCAGATCGAAAGGATTGACAAGCCAATTCAACTCACTTGAGAAGCTGTAACCCCTCTTAACCCTACTATCATCCTCCCAGCTACTTTCTCGGTATTCAAGATAAACTCCCAATTCTCCCTGAAAATCTCCACGAATTCTTCTAATCCAAGCGAAGCATGTTGTTCCGCTCTCACAGACAATATCTTGGACGCCCTGGTGTGAGCGAGTTCACATCCAGAGGTTATCACATCGCTCAGTTCTGGAACAGTAGGCGCGGATATCGGTGCAACGGAAGCGGTATTGGGAAGGTGAGATGTTATTGTGAATTGGGATAACGATCTGAGCAGATAATAAGCTTGAGTTCTTCTCGAGCATGAGAAGGAACGACCCTTACATGGTAGACTTTAAGATGCTTTCAATTTCCTGACCAATTTGCTGAGACAGCTTTATCCTTGATAGAAGAGTGCCGTACATTTGCGCTGACAGCAGAAGGAACGAAGAATGGTCCATGGATTGGAGTAGCTGAGCGAGACTTGCACTATGAGGTGTAATGTCAGCTGTCCGTGTCTCGATGCAATACTGCTCGATGACATACCCTCTGGCTTCCGGAGGCCTATCGCCGTCATCTTCTTCCTGTTGTCCGACCGGTAAATGCTGAACATTATACAAATGAGCTTCTTGAAAACACATAGATACACATACCCATGTATCGCTGAACACTCACATTTCTCGATCCTTCTCTTATGCTTATTGTTACCACATCCCTCCAAACGGTTTCGACAGCCTCTGATTTTCCGCACCTCACTAGTCCCATCAACATAGGTTCAGCAGTGGAAGCAAAAGATGCCTTATCTAATTCAGGTGTTTCTACTGAAAGAGTCGATAGGAGATATGAGGATAAAGCTGATTCCATTTGGATAGATATCAAGCTTGTGAGGTCTGATAATATCGTCGGTAGGTTTGACAGAGCCGGTAAAGTTGATAATGGTAATGCCCTATCTTTCGAATGTTCCTCTGATGTCGTTGTATTGTATTTCTCCCACCATCTGACTATATCTTCGATATAGCTCAGGCCACCTGACCAATCACCCTCATTAACCAATCGTTTTGTAACTGCTAATAATTCATCCAATTCTCCTATAGTCCTGATACCTTTTTCAGTGATTTTCAGCACTCTCAATTCCTCTTGTGATGTTATCACTTCTAATCCCTTCTTAGCTTGCTGTTCTCCTATTTCTTTGAGCGAGTCTTGTAGTTCTCCTATGCGAGATAGACATGACGATGATTCAGAATGTAAATCTTGTAGATTCGATAAAGCAGAAAAGAATGAACTTGATCTCAAGGATATTTCATGAACTAGATGTCTTTCTAGTATATCTAAATGCGTAGAGAGAGTATCTTGTACACCTGACTCCGGTACACCGCCATCGAGAGGAGAAGATATCAGTTCAGACCATGTAGAGGGATTTGATAGATTGAACTGCGGATCAAAGAACATCGACGGTACTGAATCTAAAGATGGTAGATCACTTGGACCCGATTGCGTGGTGCGAGTATCAAAGCCGCTCAACAGAGGTGACTTGACCCTTTCTGGACCGCCAGAAGATGCTGTAGATTGGGAAGCTATAAACGAATCATACAACGGAGTGATGGTTTGAAGGTATGCGTCGTAATGTGACGGTGGTGGTGGTTTGAGTAGGACTGGAGGAGGCGTAGATAAAGGTGGTAATGGTTTGCGAGATGATCGAAGAGGGTTTGCTTTTTTAGTCGGGTGGTTGAGAACCGTTGATATGGCTGTCAGGTTACTGTTTAGCGGTGAATAGCAGAGGACTTCTGCCATAGACGACTCTGCGTGGACATACCATTGAATCCTCTCTTCTCAACCCCATCTTCGCTCCTAGCATTGACATCTAGTTTCCAGCTAACAAGGTTCAATGCTCCTCCGTCTACTCGGCCAATATCATATGAGGACTCTCCGAAAGAGGTATCGAGGATCGAAGGGGCAGTACCATCTATATCTGACAGGTACGACTCTGACGGTGGAGGAGGGGAAGAAGGGACCGGGGTGGGAGCGGAAGTCGGAGGTTGGGAGGGAGGGACAGACATGATGCCAATGTTTTACAAGTGGTGTGGCAACGTTATATTGGCTCAGTCCCGAGGGACTCTCGTGGTAAGCTTCATGGAGCAATGGTTGTCAATTATGGGACAATCTGATAAAGAGTTCTTCATGATGATGGTCTTGATTTCCACTGTAATCAACGCGTTGAAGACAGGTGGTATGACAAGACACGTGTTTGCCACATGTAAGCTCCGGGTTCCCACGTGGTATATTATCTTCCGCGCGCGGCACCAACAGAAAAGCGGTCATGCCCGCCATATGGGGCAATCCACCACCTCTCCGAAATAATGTTAAAAAGGCCTTTTAGAGCGTTCCAAATCAATTTCGACCTGTTTGGAAGATGATCCCAGAGGTCAAAAGAGTCAATAGAACGCGGCAAAAAGACTAGGCGCTCTCCCGGGATTGAACCGAGGACCACTCACAAAGTTTTGGAGACCCAAAGCGAGCATGATACCACTACACCAAGAACGCCGACGATAAGCCACCTTTTGCGGGAGCTATTAACCTCCCTCTGTTTGACGGGGGCACTTGTTATCTTGAGTCCACCTTGAACAGTCCCCGGTATTGGGATTCTTTACAGAGAAGCGATACAGTAGTCAAAACGAAATGAATGACGGACCGTTGGAAGAACAAAGCCACTTCGTTGAACAGTCCGGACTGAAGATTCTGCCACTAATACCACTTGTGCCACTGTCGACTCCGAGCCCAGCAAATCACGGCGAAATTCATCGTCAATTTGACTCTGGAGGTAAAGTAGATGGTGGTGCCGACTTTCCTGAAGTGCACTTTTGCGAAATATATAGAGGTTTAGGCGTGGGCTCGTCATCTATTCACTAACAACTGCGAAGTGGACCACATTGCTATCTTAAGTTCTCCGTGTCACAGCGATGGACAGTAAAGAGTCTGGGTATAAAATGCATCCCCACCCTCTATCACACGTGTACAAATCTAAATCTATTGAAACTCGGGTGAACAGAACTCTCCAGGACCATAAGGCTTCGATGTAAGACTAAGGTAGTCCACAGTCAGCTTTCATCAAGAACCACAGGAAGAAAGCTGTACTTACGCAGTCAATCCAGCAGAGTTTTCGGAAGTTTGTCTACCTGTTTGAGGACCTGGTTGTGGTTTTTCACCTTTTGCCAAAGCGTCGAGTATTTTCACAGTAGTCTCCGGTGTAAGATCCTCGTAGTATTCATCGCCAATTTGCATCACTACATGTCAACCCAATCAGCGTCGACCTTCTATTGATGTGTGTTTCGTGATGAAGGGAACAGCAGATTGTGTAGAACTGATGTCCAACTTTTTCCAAATGCCAGACCCCTTTTCGACCGTCTACAATGCCAGTACATAGAGAGGACGAAACTCACTAGGTGCATTAGAACAAGCACCCAAACACTCAACCTCGATTAAAGTGAATTTTCCGTCTTTAGTGCTTTGTCCAGCGTGGATACCGAGTTTCGATTCGATAGTTTCGAGGATTTTGGTTGATCCGCAGCCACCTAATTGACATGGGGTGGTGGTACAGAGTTGGATGAAATTCGGTGCGACGGGTTCTCGATTGTACATTGTGTAGAAAGTAGCGACCTGATCAAGGAGTCGAGGTGTAAGTTATAGTCAAGAATTCGACAATATATCTATTTCCGGTCCATGTTATCCACGGCGAAGTCTGTTGCACACTTGGACCAGCTCTCACTCCCGATCATGCCATCTTTATGAACATGACACCACACCTCGACGTAAGTGTCTCTATAGCAACACGATGTTCCTGTCGTCCCCATGAGTGCGCTTTAACATATAAGACAAATCCGCCTGCTTGAGCTTATCTGTCAATCCCTCTTTCACAAAGTTCATTTCTTCTCCTCCATTGCATAGTATGACCCTATCGCATACATCACACCAACCCATGGAAGAGAGCATGCTCACCTCGTAAACCCTCATTTTAGGCATATCCAACAGTCTAGCAACTTCGTTCATCACGCTGATACTTGTCCAGCCTTTGTTCTGTCTCTGCCCCAGGTCTAATAACGGCATACATGCTCCTTTCTTGTATTGAGTTGGATATCGAGAGATGATTTCGTTTGCTCTTTTGAGGTTTTCAGGGGTGAATTGGAATTTAATCTATACGCAAGATGTCAGCTAAACCCTGTGCCCTATGAAGGGGGAAAATCGACATACAGATGGGTTGTTGTAGTCTGTGTCTCGGTGCTACAACATATGATCAGTGAATTGGTTCTAGCGAGACGGTAAAATTACTCACCACGAACAATGACTCTGATTTTCGAGAGCTGGAAGATGTGAACCCTCTTTTTCCGGATCGAGCAACAACAGCTCGTGTAGAAGCGATAGCTGATCGGGCAAATGACATGATGGCTATAAATAGAGCGTGAAATAAGGTGATGGACGGTCTGTTTGCGGTGGGCGAGGTTGTGGATGGTCTATATGCTTATGAAGGTATCCCGATGTATCGTTGCAATGCTTCAATGATTGTTGGTGGTTAGATGGGTAGAACTGATATTGATGAACGATGGTTGGTGAATGATTATTTGTCATCATACATTTGTTGCATTTTATCCCAAAAACAGCATGTCGGATCTATGGAGCCCCGCATATCTGTATATATCGGCAAAAGAAAGTTGAATTATAACCAGGTTGATCACCATCGAAAGCATCGAGAATATCATCACTTTTGACAGAGTGCCCAAGAACAAGGCAGAGTGTCTGAGCTTATCTGATCAACGACACATTCAAAGACACCAAGGGAGTATTGGAGAGTATTCAAGCCGCAAAATAGTGACTGGCCAGGTCGTTTCTGTCAACTTACAATGTCATCGTCAACCATCCGCCGTATGACTTCCCGATCACTCCCTCTAATCGCCGCATCCGCCTTATCATTCACCCTTTACACCGTACATACATCCTATTCCCCTTTACTCTCTGAAGCACCTGATTCATTCTCTACATCTGTCAAGAAGCAGAAAGCCGCTTTAGCTGCTCCATTCACCTCGTATGGCTGGGGATCAAACAAGAACTTGACGTTATTTCCCGATGGACAAATTACCAATGTCAAAAGGCCATTACCACTGGGACAGCTTGGGTCAACGCCTCTACGCGACTTAGTGTTAGCAGAAGATTATGGAGCTTGTGTTGATGCAAGAGGAGATCTGTGGATGTGGGGTAGCGGATATGATCCCACTGGACAAGTGGAGAAGTCGCTAAAAGGCAAGGTGAGTGATGTGTTTCAAGGAATTATGTGCATTCCCCTATACTTCCCTTGGACGGCAGATGAGCTGCTATGCTGTGAAGTGCGCTTACACTTCCTTCCTACAGAGCCTGAGAACGCTTGCAGCCGGCCCTGCGAAACTATTCGCCTTATCGAAACATGGTCAACTATACGTGGTTCCCTCGTCAAAATCTTTGCAAGCTGATCGACAAGATAAGTCAAGTCAATCTTGGTGGTCTTATCTCTTCTCGACAGATCCAGGGGTTGATTTCGTCGAACTGCAAGTTACAGGAGGGTTGAAATGGGGTGAGAAGTGGGATGGTCTTTCAGTTGGTCGAAATCATTTATTAGCAGTGACAAATAAAGGTCGAACTTTTTCATTACCTTTATCAACCAAGGCAAACTCTCACAGACAATTAGGTACTAAAGAGGAATTTGAAACTCCAGAAGTAACTCCAACATTATTTGGTCAACCTTTCCCTGCCGAAAAGGACATTCGATTCCAAACCACCCTAAGTGAAATACCATCACTAAGTGGAATAGCAATTGCTCAAGTCGCCGCATCTGAAAGGACGTCATTCGTTAGAACCCATAATGGACATGTGTTAGGTTTTGGTGCAAATGAAACTGGTCAAATTGGTCTAGGAGCAACTTCATCCGTTGATATCATACCTGTGCCGGTAGAAGTTGTTTTAGCAAAGTGTTACCCTTCTGGAACGAAAGTCGAATGTACAGATATCAAAGCTGGTTCATTGACAACTTTCTTTACAGTCAAAAGGTTCTTCCCAGGTAGACAAGGTGTTTTTGTGGATGTATTAGGCTGTGGAAGTGGGATCAGTGGTGCTTTAGGTACGGGTATGTATACTAGCGCTACTGGTATGCCTGTAAAGGTAAAGACGTGAGTGTATGCTGTCTGAAGTGGCGAGACCGGTCGCTAAGCTATTTTGAAATTCAGCATAAGTGGAAATCAAGAATATTCAGAAAAGGCCAAGACCTTCTTACCCATCGGAGTTCATAATCTATCCATATCACCATCACCCAACACGCACGTTTACGCCACTCTCGATACAGTCACGCTAGCGGACGCCCTAGGTGTTAAAGAGGGGAGATACGGAAAAGACGTTATGGCTTGGGGAGCGAATGTGGATTATCAAGTAGGCAATGGCAAAAGATCATCCACTGCTATACCACAACATCTACCGCCAATAGGTCCTAAAGCTATTGACGCGTTAGGCATAGATCCAAAACAAGAGGCTGCCTTGAGTTCTGGAACCGTGAGTAAGGATGTCACATGAGTTCAAATTCGTCATCTTACTGATTCACTATATCTTCAGCAATCCCCTATGCCTCATTCAAGGCTGCAATTGCATGTGAAGAAAGCCAATGCCTATGATTTGAACGGTAAATTAATTAGCAGAAAAGTCAAGTGCGAGGAGACTATCGTAGCTGGATACAATGCTTCGGCCTTGTACAACAAGATCATTGACTAGTGGTCCCAATATAGTCTACTTTGCACGGAGACAGCGGAGTGATAGTTCTTCGAGGCTTCTTGGCAAGCTTTGAGTAATTGTCATACATAGGAAGTTGACAATGAGAGGGGTTTATATGGTATGCTAGGTATATACAATTATTTTGTACAATATAAGTTTGGTAAATATGTCAATATGCTGGGTATATGTAATGATATCATCCCTTCTCCGAGCATGTCTTATATATATTCCTGTTGAATCTCTTGTCTCGCTTCGATGAGTTTGATACCATGTCTCTCTTCCAATAACCTTTCCACATCCTCGTCATTCCATTCCATTTCCTCTAATTCGGTATTGCCTTCTTCTAAATATTGACTTGTTGGAGGCAATTCGGTAAATACTTTTCTGGCATTATTAACCATCTCCATGAACCTTTCTTTATCAATTATCCTATCTGCGATTTTGGGTTCTTTCTCTAAGATCGATTCTATGGATCCATGCGATTTGATCAATTTGATAGCGCTCACAGGTCCGATCTTGGGTATACGAGGTGAGGCGTCTGTTCCTAGTAAGACCAGGAAATCGAGATATGCCGAAGGAGATAGGCCTGTCAGTTGACGTAGATCGGGTCCAGTGATCAAGGATAGATGGGATGTTATAGGGGATAGATGTTTGAGTAGCGGGCCCTACGAATGTATCAGTACGAGTATTCTACTTTCCACGTTAGAGAACCAGCGTAGAAGAGGTGTATATCGATGAAGGCAAAAAGTCTTACCTCATATGCCAGAACATCACTATCTTCCGTCCCGACAAAATCGACGAATCCGTTCTTCGCCAAGGCAGAAGCTAGACCTTCGGCTTCGTAAGGAATTTTCGCTTCCAATACAGGAACGCCCATTATTCTCAGTAATTCTTTGCAATCTTCATGATCTGCCGCACTGGGTATATCCAGTGCCCTTTCGTATATCGCTCTGACTGATGGTAGATCTGATATTAAATCATCCAGTCTTTCCAATGGATCAGGCTCTATCTCAGGATATGTCTCGTCGATTGTAGGTGACGAAGGCGGAGTTGGTAAGTGACCAATTTCCTTGAAGGGAGGTGAAGGAGGCGTAGATAACATTGACGAAATGATTTCACCTTCTTTCAGTGTCAAAGCCATTTGTCTAGGAGTTTCACCAACTCGATTGGAAGGTACTAATTCTGATAAAGCTTGATCTAATTCTTCAACTTTCTCGACTCTGTCGTCTTCAACAACGTCGAGTGAGGTAGATTTCGAAGGCACCCATTCTCTCAATTCCTCTTCCATTTCTACTATACCTTCCCCTAAGCCTAGACCCAATCCATCTGTCTCTAAAGTATCTTTCTTTGATGAAGGTTTATGTGATTCCCTGTATTCTTGGACTAATGGTGCTAGCGTATCGATGAAATTCACCACCCTATCGATAACCTCTGCATCTGCTTCTGAGAGCGTTGAGCTCAGTTGAGCGGATTTGCTAGGTTCGATCATACCTTCAGGTAAAGGTGGCGTAGGCGGAGGGGTGAGAGGTAGTTCTTGGATAGAAATGGGAGGCGGAAGTGATGCTATCGGTGGAGATTTCTCTTTTTTCATGGCTTTGGATGTTTCCCATTCCATGAATTCTTCTTCTCTAGGTCGAAGGAACATGAATCGCGTCGTTTCCCAGTGTGCTCGGACTATATCTTTCTCTTCTTCATGCATCGATTGGAATTCCTGTAACACTTCACGCAGGGATTCTAGTCGAGATGATCGATCGAATTCGTGATTCCGCCGAGCTAGATGAGCTCCTCGAACAGCGAGACGGCGAAGAGCCTACTGATAAATCAGCTCACACCTAAACGAGGTATCACACATGATATACCATCTTGAGCAGGCGTATAGATCGCGAAGTGACGCACCTCAGGAGCCTTCCATTCTCTTACTCCCCTCTGATCCCAAATCGCGACGGGCTTCACTCCATAAGCCCTCATCTCCGATATCAGGCTGTCCCGTAAGTTCGGTCAGAACCTTGTGTCAAGTCAAATTCTCATCCAAAGAGATGGCAAAGCCACTCACTTGTACCATCCCACAATCTCACCTTTACCTTTATGCGGACCGTCTCTTGACGCGAAGTGGTATCGGTTCGTGAGCAAGGTCGCATCACTAGCAGTTGACCTTATCAGCTCTATCCAAAGATGACAGACGAGCGAATTGCGAGGACTCACATGGCTACCTTTTTCCCCTTCAATTCGGGTGAAGCCCATCTGAGGGGATACTGAGTAATAGCTTGAGGACTAGCACAATCTCGTCAGCCGGTCATTCCTCACGGTTGGAATCATTATATACTGGGTTTTTCTGACCCAACTCAGCAGATCTTTCACGCCCATGTTTTTGATCAGCCTAAATTATCTGTCCCTTCCTAACTGCATTTCCAATTGCCCAGAGATTGCGCTGAGAAAGAGGACGTCATAAGAATTACTGAGAGTCGATGGCTCAAATCAAAGCATGCAATGCGATACTATGCGGAGTCCCCATGTTTTTTGGGTCCCGCGTGTGGTAAGATTGATCAACACTGACTCGCATGGCAAAGAAGATCAGAGATAAAGAAAAAACATGAAATGGTTCTCTGTAAGCTATCCTTAGGCCACTCTGTTCCATCGATTCGCAACAGACCAGAGGATCATAGATGCGTGGATGAGATTCACAGCGGCCTCTTGCTGTGTTCTGAATACAATCTTTAAAATCGAGACTCGATGGAAGCAACGTCTCTTTTGCAGAAAATGCCCGGACCAACTAGAGAGTCAAACCTCTCTCGATACCTCGTTGGGATCAGTCTTCTGCTAGGCGTAGTATTAGTGCGTATTGTCCTTCTCAGAGATATCAACAAGTCCATATTGACACTGACTTTGCGATCAGCTCTGGACAGCTTCGAATTTCATCACTGCAGGTTTGGAGACTGGAAATAACAGCTACAACAAACCGTTCTTGTGAGTTTATTATTATGTTCATGTACTTTATCCTCCATTTTGTGCCAGAGTGCTGATTCGCCTTCTCAGGATAACATACTTCAACACGGCATCTTTCACTGTCTACCTCCTACCAACGATATGGCGTAAATATCGACCTTCATCATCGCACGATACACATCATCGTAACTCCCCCGCATCTCATCATTATCTTCCTCTGCCAACCGAACGTCAACGGTCTCGTTCCCCTTCACGTACAAGGTCAATCACATCATCACCTCGTGCAGCTCGCATATCCCTTGATATCGAACCTGTCAGCTCTTCGTCACCTGAAGAAATCACAGTTGAGGTTTTGCCTAGATTGACGATCAGAGAAACGGCTGAAATAGCCGCTTGGTGGAGTATAGTCTGGTTCATAGCGAACTGGGCTGTCAACGCTTCTCTGGCTTGGACGAGCGTCGCTAGTGTTACTATATTGAGTAGTACGAGTGGTATGTCTCTCTTAACCAGCTTTCATCTGTTTGACCGCGTGTTTGATCACTTTACCCCGCGTAGGCTTTTTCACTCTAGCTCTTGGGAGAGTATGTGGAGTCGAGTCTTTCACTCGTACCAAGGTATTCGCAGTTATAGCTAGGTTAGTTATCCACCTCGTTGTCATCATATCCTGTTGCTGATAAATCTTCTCCAGTTTCATCGGTGTCCTTTTGGTTACTCAATCCGATTCTTCCCTCACTGAATCATCTGAACCTACTTTACCTTCCCATCCGATATTTGGTGATTTTCTAGCGTTACTTTCAGCTGCTTTTTATGCTGTATATGTTATATTACTCAAAGTCAGAGTAGTAGATGAGGAAAGAGCCGATATGCAATTGATGTTAGGGTGAGTCGCAACCACCTTACTACCTTGCATAATCTCCTTATCTAATATGATCGGATTTGCTTACTCGTGTCGTCTTGACGGCTGACAAATATCGATATAGATTCGCTGGATTGTTCAACACGATAGCGCTTATACCGATATTTCCAATACTACATTATACAGGATGGGAGACATTTCAACTTCCCCCATCTAAAGAAGCGGTTATAATCTGTTTAATCAACTTCTGCATCACCTTATCAAGCGATTATCTCTACGTTCTTGGTAAGTTGTCTTCTTCCTTCGATACCTTGATGTCCTGTATCAGAAACAAAAGCTGATGACCATTCCGTTTGTAGCAATGCTTAAAACTACGCCAATGTGTTAGTCCTGCTTCCTTCCTGTCGATCCTTTGTACTGAAACCCAAGCTGATGTTTGCTCGGTATCTTAGTGGTTACAATTGGATTATCTCTCACTATACCTCTAGCACTTATAGGATCACTATTCATTCCATCATCCTCATCGGGTGCTATCACGTATCTATCGTTGTCAGGGGCAGCTTTGGTTTTTGTAGGCTTCGCTATGTTAGGTTGGCAAGGATATGAGGAAAATCGTACTGCTCAAAGGGTCATCATAAGTCAGTCGAGAGAAGCCGACGATGAGAGGGATAGTCTCGATGATTGATGAGAACACATCGTTTGGCTTAGTAAAGTTTGTACCGGATTATTGCTTGGTTAGATAGTTTGGCATAGATTGATAGATAGAAAGGCTTAAATGGAATAACTTTTGATGTCCAGTTGCTTATAATGCACATATGCCTCTTATCAAATATATACATTGTTACAATTATATGGGTTGGGCAAGTTACTGTACAATCAACTTCTATTCACCCTATATACCGTAGCAACGTATTTCCAAGTTTCTATCAATCCCTGCCTGACTTTGAGGACATCAAAGCTAGCCCAGACTGGGCTTTATCAGTCTGCTGAGCTCTACCCTGGCGGACCAATTTAGGGATAGGTCATGGGTCTAGATATAGACTGGGCAGCTCCAAGGATTTCTCTCTTAAACAACTTCAATCACTAAAACACATCTTCATCCTCTTCTACAAGTCCCCATCCATTTCCTCCGATGTCACCCTGAGTCATCGTCGGGAAAACGGATGGACGAGGTTTGAAGCTCATTCTAGGCTTTCTACCATTTTCTATTCCCAAGCTAGGACTTATCGTTTTCCCTGAGCCTATAGTTGGAGCTTGTATCGAAGGTATCCTAGATCCCGAAAAGAGCGACGAATGTGACATTATCCTTTTGCCAGCCATATATGGTGTGGGTGAAACCGCTCCTGATCTCGTTGTCGCTGCGGAAACACTCCGTATCGTCTTAGATGTAGGCCGCATCGAACTTCCACCAAACACCGACGATGCTGTTGAACAGCCCGTACCAGGTATCAACCGAGGTCTCTTAGGTTGATGTGTCGGTGTAGGAGCCGTACGTTTGCCTTGAAGAGATGAAGATGATACGGATCGCGAAGAAGACGCTGAAGGTGTATGACGAGATGGGAGTATCTTGGCTGGTGCTAGACCTTGTTTCGCTCTCTAAATAGCGTTATCTGCTTTAGCTGCTTCTTACTCACTCATCATGTATCATGTGAGAGACACTCACCTTTTTGGCTTCTTTCGCGGCTTCTTTAGCATCCCTTTCGTCTTGAATCTTGGTGACGACTCTCTCGCCAGACACAAGGAATGGTCTGCCATTGCTTTCTTCCCATTGAGGTAGCATGGATAATAAATCAGACTCAATCTGTGAAACGATTGAAAAGTCAGCAAGTGGTTTCCTTGTCACATATTCAGGTAGTGTAGTCCGAAAATCAGAATCTCTACTTACCTTTGGTTTCAATACTGTCACTCTCTTCCTCATTTTTTCTTCCTTCAACATTGCTCCACCTCTCATCTTGAACCGGTTCGGGTCACTTGCACTTCTTTCTAGCTCTTCTTCATCCCTAACTAAAGCATGCCATTCGCGTACTTTCGGCAGAAGTGCCGATTTCAGTTCTGTCTCTTCCCTCAAACGAGTAATCTCTTCTTCGTGTAGATGGAGCAATTCTTCAGTATACTCGTCTGTTCGCCAATAGCCGATCAGCTTTATCCAAATATGGTTCCGGCTGATACGAGTAGCGAAATCTGATCACGTACCATCGATGAATGCTCCAAACTCTGCTCTCTCGTCATCACTCAACATCAATTCCGTCTGTAAAGTGTCTATCTCTTTACGTGTGTTCTCGATAAATGACGATAAGCTCGATCGTCTAAGCTCAAGTAGCCTTTCATATTCTGCTTCGTACTAATGACATAAATCCCACATTAAATAAGATTCAAGTTCAACCAGTGTAGTCTAGCATGAATAGTTCACTTACCGCTGTTATGACGGATTCGCCACTACCTCTATTCATGTCCACGAATAGATCCATAGTATTCTGATCAACTTCCAATCTACTCCAAAGTGGTTCGACTAGATTATACAGTTCTTGAATCCTAGATTCATGTTCTTCTTTCTTGCTGTTCCATAATTCAGTTATTTCTTCGGCCCATTCTATCAATCCTATTTCGGGCTCAACCTTTTCCATTCCTTCTAAATCGTCAACTTCGCCCCATTCTTCGCAATCTCCCGGAGGTAGTGGATTGCAGCCTATTATGCGATGTAGTATCTTCTCGTAGCTTGAATAAGCACCTGGAGTCTCTTCTTCGTTATGTGACGGCAGGAGATCAACTGGGAAGTGACGAGGAAACGATGTCGGAACGGGTGGTAATGCGAGTTCAGAATGAAGCCATGTCAGGTTGAAAAGTGTTTGACATAGATTTCTCCGTCGTGTATCCTATTAGCGTGAACTGATCAGCTTCACTGTCGAGTGTAAAAGTCAAAGCTGACGCACCCTTTCCTCTAAAGCCTTGGAAACAGCATCATCCAGTTCTTCGCTTATACTATCCCCAACGTCATACCATGTTGGCGGTATTTTCCCACCTGCAATCTGCTGTGCGAGCGTATGACCAGATGACCTTTTCTTGACTTCCCCTATCGGTGCTGATGAAGATGCTTGAGGCTGTTGAGACGAGGATGCGACAGGTTGAAGTGGTTTGGATGTTTGGAATGGCGGGCCAAGCAGCGTTGCCAATTTATCTAGCATCGCTTGTTGTTCTGCGATTGGGGAGATCAGCTTCGTCCAGATCCCTGATATGCACGATATCGAGTACTTACTTTGAACATGTTGCAAACGACACTCATAGATCTAAGAAGAGATCAGCAGTAACTCAACGTAACACACTGATATGCAATCGTGCTTACCGATTTCAACTCGTTCATCTGACCTGTAAGTCTTTGCAGCTGATTCGGCAGCGTCTTCGGGGCTTTATCAGCCATATTCTACCTCACACTTGGACCCGCATTTCACTTACATCATTTTCAAAACTATCCCTTCTACTCAATGCGACTATATCTCTGCCTTTATCTCCTACAGCTCTTGCTAGACTCGACACATCCCTTTGCGCTTGAGCTATTTCATCCTTCAACTTATCCACTTGCGCTTCTCTTTCTCTGATGATTGACGTGATAACACCTCGGATGGCAGCTTCTATCCGTGATAGGTCGGCTTGCAACACTTCGGGCGGTAATGAAAGTTGATCGTGTAATGAACGTAAATGTGGTGTCTGTTCGTCTAGATAAGCTGACATTATGGTGTCATTGATCTTGGTTGATAATGTCAGTCCCAATAGCGCGCGAATGGACAGATTCAAAGTGCAATGGTGATAGAGAGGGATTGATATTGTCTGAGTATAATTGGCGTCGAAAGTTACGATTTGTTATTGTTATTGTTGTTGTTTCTTTTTGTTGTTGTTGACTTTTGAACGGTCAAATCATTCAACTGCACTAACGCTCAACGGGATCAAATTATAACGAAACCAAGAAAAGTCACTCGCGACTTCCGCGTGTAAATAGTGGCAGTTGAATTGTTTAATCCCCTCATTTTAGACTGATCAGAAGTGACATCATGATCGTGCGGGATCAAATTCGAGTTTAGCTTCAAGTGCAAAACAACGTGTAATTTTGGTAAATATGATGATGCTCTTCTTCATCTTATTTCCTGTCACTATCCCATCAATCAACTTCATTCCCCCTTCTTCATTCCCTTCTTTGACTTCTTGTTCCCGCTATACCAGTTTTCCTCATTCGTCACCCTCGTAGAGTATAAGGAATACAATGTCAGTATCAGAAGAGAAAAAGAAAGCCCTTCAGGCATACAAGGATGATGAGGGACACTTCTCCCTCGTGAGGTGAGTGTGAATGTGCTTTTCCCCCTTTCCCGTCAATCTGAAGAGCTCGTTCTTTCCAATGCTCTCATCATGATCACCTCCCTGATTACTTCTCTTGTATCATGCACAACACCATACTGACTTCCCTTTAACCATTTAAAGACAATTCCGCCTCGCCGACTTGATCACCATCATGAATGGGGTCTGCGGAACACTTTCCATCCTTTCTTCCGCCCGATACCTCATCATGTCATCCAATGTCAGAAACGTACCTTCTGAAGCAGTATCAATCCTTTATCTCGCGCATTTACTTCCTATTTTGGGATTCGGGTTTGATGCTTTAGATGGAAAAGTAGCTAGATGGATGGGTGGAGGATCAATGTTAGGTCAAGAGATGGATTCCCTCGCGGACTTGGTCTCTTTCGGTGTCGCTCCAGCTACTTTAGCTTTCACACTCGGACTTAGAACTCCTTTGGATACGGTCGCTTTGTTATGGTTCGTATCATGTGGTTTAGCAAGATTGGCAAGATTCAACGCTACCGTGGCTTTGATCCCTTCTGACGCTTCAGGAAAATCAAAATATTTCGAAGGTCTTCCTATTCCATCGAGTCTCTTCCTCACTTCCATGATGGCATTTTGGGTCAAACGTGGATACTACGTCTCAGGTAAAGTAGGTGGTTCAGATATACCCTTTGGACTTTTCAATAAGGGCAGTTGGGCAGAAGTGCATGGAGCTGCGTTCATCTTCGCTATTTGGGGAGCTATGATGGTCAGTAAGACATTAAGAGTGAGTAAAACCTTTCATACCGATCCTCCACATGATCCGTTGCATATACTAATCCTATATTCCTCAACTTAGATACCTAAGTTATAGGGAAGTGGAGGTTTGGATTCGAAGGAAAGGGAAAAAGACGATTCAACATTTTAGTATTGTGTCTGTTCACCCGGGATTGCCCAAACACGTGTCGCAAATTATTCACCTGTGACATACGTATACCACTCATGCATCAGGTAGTTCTTGCGGCAATGAGCTTTTGATTATGTTCACGGAGCAGAGAATCACGCTGGAAATCTTTCGCTCGATTCGATTGAAGCCTGCGATCTTGAATAAGGTTAGGCTTATAGGCTTGCCTACTGTCCATTGGAAAGAGAAAACTCAATATCTGCTGAACAAATACTCTAACTTTCATTCGACAATACTGACCCAGCACCAAATGTTCACCTCCCCTGTGATACGTTGATAAGGCTTTTTTTGTTAAGAGGTCAGGAAAGGCACATGAATTCCGTGCCAATGTCCTCCTCAATTCTGTTCTCGCTATCAGTGGTTCCACAGTATCGTTCCCGACTCTCGCTTGTCACATTCTTATCTAGTGACTGCTTGGCCAAACGGATACCTTTTAAACAACACACACCAGAGATGTCATAAGCTTTATGGCAGTCACAATTTGTGGGGCACGGGTTTCGATGCCTTTTTGGGAAGACCCATGTGGCTCCGTGATTTGATTAGTCGCACTTCTGTTCTGCTGCATTTGATGTATGGTAGTGAAGAGGCATTAAAATCAACCGAGCGCGACATTACTTTGTCACCACCGCTAGCTAATAATAGGTCACCTTGGAAGGAGATCTCGTAACAATGATTATATTTCCGCGGAATCAGATTCAAGACTCGATCAGTCATGATGAAATTGCGTAAAACCTCACATTTTGTCCTGTCTTTCTGTATGAATCCGGGTTCCATCCAAGAGGACTCAGTCTTTCAGGTGTGTCTGACTGGACCAATCGAACCACAATCACTCATCCCGTATTCCCAAAACAAAAAACGGCCCATTTGGTCCTACTTTTTCTATTAGGCAGCAGACGCGTTTTAAGAAGAATATGTTCGGGTGGATCATCCGGGTTATGTCCCTTGTGCCTTGGCAAATAGAACCCAAAAATGATTTCATTAGAAATAGCCCTAATCCTCTGGTTTAAGATTTGTGATAAATCATTAGAAATTACTTTTCATCCTTCAAATATAGTTTCAGAATTATCGAGTGCACGGACTGAAAAGATTGCATATTGGCGGATCCGAAAGGTCAAAAAAGATATCTCTTGGCACAGCTTACCATTTTGTCACAATCAACCCATATTGGTGTTGTTTGTCATTCTTTCTTCCATCAGCTGTTGTTTTCTTGTCTACTTTACCTTTTACTTTGTGTGTGTCAATCTGACTTGATTCCAAAGGGCCCCCTTTGCCCTGATCTGCCCTTATCCCCTCCAACGAAGCTTCTCAGCCCTCCTATCATCTCGACATCTATATCGACCCTCATTATGTACCGAATACCGCATTCCGCACTTTTTTTGTGGAGTTTGGCACTGATACCAGTACTTGCCGACGCTGATTTCTACTTTCAATGGCCATCAAGCACATCGCAATGTCAAGTGAGTTCTAGGTTACAGTCTATCCGATAAGCGAATGTCGTTGATGGATGTCTATGATATTACAGGCAGTCCCTATATCTTGGTCCATGGGTCAACCACCTTTCAAAGTTTGGATAATGTGAGTCGATTCTTACGCGGGCCAAACGAGCATCTTTTGACGAACAATTGTAGACCTGTTTATGGACAGCCATTCTTCTATGACATCTCAGATTCTTACTACTCGAACAGAACAGGGAATACGGAAGTGAGTTTCGCCTTTGTATCTCAAACAGCAATGAAATTGGATTCTCCATTTGTATCACTTGTGAAGAAAAAGCTCCAGGCTAATGTGCATCTACAATTAGATTCTGCTACAGCTAGCCGCTGGAGTCAATTACGTGGTGCAGATGGGTGATGCCAATGGGATATCAACAGGTGGATCGTCAGAAGTACAAACTGTCCAAGCGGCCAACGATTCCACTTGCTTGTCAACAGCTTCAAGTTATTCAGCTTCTCTAGATTTCACTTTCACGGTTTCAGGTCAAGCCGTCCAATGTGAGAGAGGATTCGAATTATCGTGGACAGGTGGATTAGAATATGGACCTTATAATTTCACTGCAGTTGCTATGGATCAGAGTTTCAACGCGTTTGACGTTCCGTTAGAAAAAGGTGTGACGAGTGAGAGTGATTGGGTATTGGATATACCTGCTGATTCAAGATTTGTGGTCATGATGAAGTGAGTTTGAAAGATTCACGTTGGTGTATTTGAGGATCTCAGCTGATCTGTTGCGTATAGTTCTGCACAGGGATATGGAAGAGGTGGAACATCCGGGATATACTCGGTTTCTAGTGGAAATGATAGTTCATGTCTTGATATGGCGCCTCAACCTACCGGATCATGGCCCAATTCGATAACGACAGGTTCTCTTGATCCTCCAACTTTACCCGTCACGCAATCAGCCCATTCCGGAGCAGGTCATTCCGGAATCTCAGGAGGTGGAATAGCTGGTGTAGTCATTGGTGTAGTAGCTGCTTTGGCACTGATTCTTGTTATACTTTTCTTCTTGCTTAGAAGGAGGAGGAATAGAATCCAAGGCCAAAGAACTGGAAAGATCGAAAATTCTCATATTGATTTAGTGAATGATAATGAGAGCAGGTCGGGTCAACCTATGGTAGAACCATATAGAGAGTTGGGAAGTTTTCATCCTCCAGAAGGTCATTCAACGACTTCCGATTCAAATACATATCTCGGATCTACTTCAACTTCAAGAGAATCACAAGCTGGATTTGCGAATCTAGGAGCTCCTACATCTGGTGGATTATCAAATTCTCATTCGATATCAAATTCACATGCACATTCACACTCGGAATCTAGGACACCGGAATATGGAGATAATAGAAACTCCTTATTGAGTGAAGAAGATAATGGATCATGGGTACCTGGTATAGCAGGACCTTTACCCACAAAATCGAACCCCTCATCGCCTGGACCCTTATCCAGTCAATCACCTTCCCACTCCTTCAATCGTCCAACAACGTCTCACAGTAACGACTCATCCAAACCTTTTCCTTCATATATAGATCGATCACCGGGACCGGGTCAAGGACAAGGACAAGGACATGGACAAACAAGTGCAATGAGAGTGGTCAATCCCGAAAACCCAGAATCAATACCTGCTTTACCACCGGGGGCGACCCATGAACGTGCGAACCCGCCTCGAAGACGAGCAGAGGGTCCTACGTATAGAAGACATGCGGATGCGGGAAGATTCCAAGAGGAGATAGTTGATTTACCTCCCTTATATACCGAAGTGCCAAGAGATGGACCAGTTAGAAATGTAGAAGAATAATCATAGAATGGGTAATTTGTTAGGACTTTCGGATAATCATATATAATCATAATTTAGTTTTGAAAGGAATGTCTTGGAAAGGATATTGTATTGTATTACTACTACTCATAAGGATAAAGGTGCAATCTAATCACAATGCATCAGTTCTTTCACTGGTCAATGGATCTTTGTGAATTATTGACCCACTTATGCCTTTCCTCTTCTGTAAGTGCTAGGTTATATTTTATCCCGCAAAACAGGAGCATCTACCTTCTTCCCGTTCTCGTTTCACCGTATTATACATTTAGTACACATGTCTATCATATCTATACAGTCGGAGCACAGGTTTATGGTGTACATGTTGCGTGTCTATTTGATCACGCGAAACCGACCCTTTTCTTTACAGGTTTATCCGGAGTACTGGCTGGCTTGTTGGACGTTGATTTCCGCTTCTTCTTCAGACGTTGCTTTTCCAGGACCGAAGCTTTCGCTTCTTCCTATTTGTAGACACGTTTTAGCTATATGTCAAGGTGTGTATGTAGTCATGTGATGAAAAGGAGTATACCTACTAATGCTTTCTCCTTCTGCAAGCCTTTCTTACTCTTCTTGTTTTTGTCGTCTGAATTGACTGGGGCTGTTTCGTCAACGACAGCTTTCCGTTTGGCCACTTTTGACTCTGCTACTTTATCTTTGCTGGATGTTATCGATGACATGAGGGATAGTAGGTCTTTCTGATACAATGGAATTGATGGTCTGATTAGCCTATGTCCTGTGGATGATTTGATAATAAGCTTCAAGCGAGCTCACTTTATCTTCCACGAACACCTTGCCTTTCTTCCCATTTCCACCGGCTTTCCTCTTCCTCTCTACGCCCTTGTGAGGAGCTGAAGAACTTGCTGTTGGAGCCATTATTGTGTCGAGTCTGATACGTGAGATATATGTTTATGCACGACAAATTTAATATATAGGCTCTCACACATCTCGTTGACTGAGCAAATTATAAGATTAATAAATAATTAAATTGTTTTGACAGAATGCATCCCGGCGGAAAGCGGTCTCCCCCGGTTTAACCTGATTCAAGTGTAAGCAAATCAACTTAAATGAGCTTGTCCATTTACAGGCTGAGCATGGAGTCGATTGCCAGTTTAGTCTACTACCTGATAATTGTGGAACAACTGTCATACAAGATAACGTTCTTCTTCGACGACATATACCGGACTATGGAGTGCGCTTGCAGACGTTTCAAGGTGTTGGGTCATCTCAGAGGAGGAGGAACAACAATCATTTCGGTTCACCTTCAACTGAATATGGTTCTGAGCTTAGACATCATAAGCCTAGTCGTTCAAGCCCTGGATACATTTCGGGAGGTAATCGCATTCCTGTCATCCTAGGGCCTCCTCTATGTCATCAATGAGAATGTGGACTGAGCTGGCCCATACTCAATGTGTATATCCCAGCATACATAGACGGTGGAGTGTCGCGGTCTGCAGGAGTTCATCGCGACCATCCGTTCGAGTTGAATTCATTTATTCAACAATTTCAAACCTGGGTCAACAGATATCGTTCCATTCGTCTTGTAGGAGTACACTACCTTATCTTGATCCAACTGAGGTACTTATCATAACAGCTTCAATGATACGCGTAACCAATTGTAGCATCGTTGTCTTGTGATGGCTAAACAGACGAACTCTTTGAGATGAGTGCTGCTCGGATGCACGGAGGCTACAAACGATGCATAGTTCAGGAGTTATCTGAACTGGCTTGAAGTTCTATATATTCTGTACTCCTGCCATTTGACCCTGCCTCCGATGATGAGAAGCGATTGCCCAAAAGAGCTTGTGACGGAGCTGCTTCAGGATCTGGGTGCCAATCTATTTCCAGTTCCGACTTCATCTCCCTTTTCACGCAAAGCTGCACACCGATATAACTGTCAGCCGCACACTCCGTCCTAGAGACAACGAGTTGCTTTCCCGTATGCGAAAGAGAAGACAGCCCACTCACGTGCTCGGCTATCACTATCATCCCGACGGCACCTGTGATTTGTATGAACCAAAAGAAGAAGGAAGTTGGAAACGAAGCAGCATAATACGTCGTCAAGATGAAATGGTTGAATATCAACGTTAATGCGAAATCTAGGATATACGTCGGACGGCGTATCAGGTAATATAACGGAGCGATACTGATAAAATAAAATGCATTGAATCAGCAAAGCCTTAGGTCAGCTTCGATCCCATTGATGATCTTGGATTTAAGCTTGAATAGGGATGAGTTACTCACTCAATGGCAAAAGCCACAAGCCAAACACCGCCTACTATCCAACCTCTTTTATTATCTACACCATATTCCCAATATTCATCCACCACCTTTCCTCCTTCCCCTAGCCCGCCAGCAGGATGATCTTCCAAGTCCCCTTCTTCACCTAATGGCGTAGGTACAGAGCCAATCTCCTTCCCTCCTGCCCAAGCTCCTCTAAGTTTCTTCCATCCTTCAACACCGGGAAAAGAAGTCTTAGATAATGTAGGTCGGGCGGCCATTTCCCTCCAATCTAATATATGGGAGACAGTGCTCGGTCCACCGGCATACGAGAGTAACGTTGGCGAAGTGAATGAAGTTAGGAATGGTGGTGTGAGAATGGAGAGCGTCAGATAATGTATAGTTTGAAGTGCTATTATCTAGTACAGCATGTATTGATATATCAGTTTTCACAAATATGAGCTGGTTTCTATCTCTACGTTGATGTACGTACTTGACATATTATCCTGATGAATACGAGCGAAAGTCAGTTACCGCCAACTCTCGAAATCGATACTGTGTGCTCACATCATGGGATCCCATCCTTGGACTCTCATCGTTATTCCTGCTTTCGAAATGAACACGAGATATGATGTACAATTATTGATCGGAATGAATAAGTTGTACAAAGAATCGCATGTTTTGACGCGGCTTAGCAGATGGATTTAAGTGGGATTATCATCATATTTACCCTACTACTGATAACCGACCCTGTGCACCGAAATTAGATACGGACGATTATGACTGAGAGACTACTCGTTTGATGTGTTTGACCGTGTTTGTCGATGTATGATGGCTGTCTTCTAATCACCTACTCTTTAAGTAGTGAGGTGTCAGTTGCGCTTCGTGGTAAAAAATAATAGCTTCGGATTCAGGCAGTTTAGCTACGAGATTTTTCTATTTACCACGACTTGCATCCAGCGCGCTTGTATAGGCGGAGAGAACGCATTGATATGCACTTAGAGATCCGGAAGTCCGGCCTGTCCCCCGATTGATCTTGAGTTGCAAGTGACGACAACATCGTTTGTGTTGTCTGGATCAAGAACAGATGCATGACGATAAGTGACAAGACGAATACCGCAGAGCTCGTCGTCCTCATTGTACAGTGATATGACGACCACCGACATCACCATGGCAGACCCAAAGTCCACAGAGTTGATCGTAAACCTCACTGATCTTGGCACTGTACCAAATCCTGTTTTGTTCACCCGTTCCTGAATCAAGTACCGCGTGCGGACCAACAAAAAAATAATTTCGCAAGAAAGCTTTTTGTTCATGAAACAATTGCTTTTCACCTGTATACCGAACCTGCTAATTGAGTCCTGCATGAAGGCTTTGCGTGCTTGGTTCTGAACGAGCGATGTATCTTGACTTGCTCTTCAACTAACATTCTGCAATATGATCTTCATAACGTGACACATACCACAATCAGACGAAACTTACCTAAGCTATTTAGCGCGAAAGACCTTTCAATGATGAAACACCAAATACATCTCAGCTCCGCTTCTCATTGATCATGCGATACAAAACTGCAAGAGGAAACACGCCTTTACTCGACGGCGCTCTACCAGGAACGCAACAAATACAAGGGCAAAGGGGGATTCAAAGTACATTCCAAGTGTTTGAAGATCAATACGCATATCCCAGATACGATGAAGGATATTTTGGACCGATCGAAAATGAACGATATCTGCTCAAATGGATAAACCAGCTCAAACTAAGACTACATCAGCAGAGCAACTCCGATCACAGTTTTCTCAGATCAGTAGATACGCTTTCTGAACGCAGACCTCCAATTCGTCATCCTCATCCACGATTCTTCGTCCACACCGGCCTCGTTTTCTTGATGTCCTTCATAATAATCTCACTCATCTTGTTCGTTAATATCCAGAATTTATCAGCCAAACGTATCACACCATTATGTAGCTGCTCCCTTACTGGTTTGGGGATAGTAGCTAAGGGGTTCTATACACCCGAAGGAGCATGTAGATATACTGTCAGATATGGGAAATCGGACAGATGGAGTGACAGTTCTTATACTTGGGATATGGGGTATATCAACAGCTTCCCACATGACCCTCATTCCTCCTAAACAATCACACTGTCTCATATATGAGTCGAAGCTGATTAGGCGTTGTTGCGCGATGTGTTTTTCGTAGGAACCAATCATCTACAGATTTGCCTCCTTCATGTCCTCAAGATACGGGCACGTACGTTTCTGGTAATGCACAAGATGAAGATTGCCTTTATGCGACTTTGTACATCCCTCAATCCCCGACTGTGGCTTCAAAACTTCCTGTCTTTGTGTGGTAAGCTATCGTCTTGAACCGTACTCATAGTCCTGCCCAGGACCACCGTCGGAGGGTACGAGCTGACGAGGGCGATGACAGGCTTCACGGTGGATCGTTTATGGCTGGATCAGCATCCGCACCAGGATTAGATGGATCAAACATGGCCGTCAGAGGTGATATTATAGTGGTAGTCTTACAATATCGGTAAGTCCTCAAGTGTTTCTCGATCTCGTTCGGTATGTAGATGTCCCTAAAATATATTCTGCTATATAGACTTGGTGTATTAGGTTTCTTACCTCCGTCCTCAAGCACATCATCGTCCGATCCGAACTTAGGTGTTCGGGATGTCATACTGGCTTTGAAAGGGCTTCAGAAAGGGATCGGTTTCGTGGGAGGCGATAAAGACAAAGTGACCATTGGTGGTCAAAGCAGCGGAGCTGGGCTGATCAGGGGTGAGTGACTAGTCTTTCAATAGCACGGAAGGAACGAGATGTCACTTACCGTTATCGGACAGCTTTACTAGGAGTACCCAGTGCTAAAGGATTATTTAGAGCTGCGATACTCCAATCAGATCCTATGGTGAACCTTACTTTCCTCTCACTTGATGTCATTCAATGTTTCCGTAGCCTGACAATCGATAACGATAGAGCTACGGTTTCGCTTCCAATTATACTACATCAAAAGTCCGAGAAGCTTTCTATAACCTGGAACCAATGAAATCATGCACCGACTTGAAATGTCTTCAAGATATATCATGGGCATCAATAATTGCTGCTCAGAATATGCTCACTCAAGCGGCTCCCTTAACAATTCAGGGTTTGCCACTAGGAATGCGTGAGTCTTGTCATGAGCGATAAGGACTGGTCGAGTGAGTCCACCATTAACATCCCAGCGAATATTTAGCTATTCGACCAACACACGGTAATCCTACGTTACCTTCTGATCCCACTATCGCTCTGTTCACTGCACCATCACAACTCGAAATATGTGATATTCCATTACTGATAACGACAGTATCAAACGAAGCTGGATCAGCATTACAGAGGCTGTTTACTGAACCAATCCCAATGTCGAACGAAACTTATTTCGCCACATTATCAATGACTGTAGGATCTACTAGAGCCGCTCAACTATCTTCGTCATCTGAATATTTTTTGTCCGACACAGGAGGTGGATACGGTGAAGGCGGTGATGAGTTTAGAGTAACATACGAAAATGCCGCAACGGACGGTATCTGGAGATGCCCAAATCGGGATGTAGCAGGACAATGGTATCTGAACGGAGGTAAAGTATGGGTAGGGGAATGGACAAAGGGAGTAACTTATCCTGACAATCAAGTGGATGATGGTTATTGTCGTCAGAGAGGAAGAGTTTGTCACGAGGTGAGCTGCGTTGGTCAGTACTACAGGTGCGAAACAACCTTGTACTAAGCATTATTCATACATGCAGGATGATATATTTGCGACTTTCGGAAACGCGCCTGATCCTTCTTCGGACGTATCATCGTTGGTGAGTTTCGGAGTAATTGGTAGATGAATTAATGATATCCAGCTAAGGTCGTATGATCCGTTTCGTAGGAAGATGACGTTCTCTCATACTGGATATCATTTATTACAAATTTAGATCCATCACCTATCAACAGTATAGGGGATTGTCCAGACTTGTCCAGAGGTTGGTTCTCATGGTTTTGGCCGTTCAAACGAGAGGTCTCTGTTCCTTCCATTCCACTTCCGTCTCAAACTTGGTCACCTTACTCGTCGGAAAAGCATGTATTCGCTATCGGAGGAGGGGAAGTGAATCGTTGTCCAGAAGGATATTGGGGAGAGAAAGTCAAGTATGATTGGCAGATATATGGATAAGCCGTAAAGGGAATGCGTTGAATAACAGCACAGCCGATATTTATAGGACATTGGATGTTCTCCTCACTTGTAATGCAGCGTATTTTTCCTCCCATCGTATCTCATTCCTGTCCCACAACGGTAACCGCGGAGATGAACGAGCTGCTGTACAAGATGAGAAATGCCACCTGTGTCATTAATGGTGTAAATAACGCGTACGAAAGAAGGAAAGAGAGGATGGATGGGGGGTTAACCCTGGAATGTTTATTTTCCCACACACCGCCCAAACTGAACGTTCACTCTAACCATATTGGGCAATTCATTCAATCTCTATGATTTGTAATGGTTTTCCTCTTTTCTCGATTTGTAATAACCATTAGAAAGGGTTGTTATGCCGAAGCTGAATTTGAATTTTGACCGATGGCCGTGGCTTTTTGTTTTTGTTATTTTTTTTGAGAAATCGAGGGGGGTATTTATTTGTATGATGGCGGCCGAGAATGATTAGAGGTGCACTTTCTCACTGTACTCGTTCAAAGTATTATCAGTCACCCACTTCATCAACAAGCAATAAGATCTTAAGCATCTCCCCCTCATCGTGTAGGTCACCATTCGACGGGAACATTGCAAGTCGAAAGAACTTCAACGAGGAAAATATCGAAAGCAAGGGGAATAATTATAAGTGAAGGGGGATTCCCGTAAAATAATAAACAAAGGAAAATACCATAATAACGAGATATAGGAAAGACGTAGTTCCCCTGCCTTTTCTTTGGGTGAGACTTTTTGGGTTGAAAATAAAGTAATCGACAATCATCATAATATCATTTCACTCTTTTCAACATCAACAACAACATTAATACCAGCCATTGTCGTCATCATCATCGTCCTCACTCTTGTCGTTGTCACCGCATCCTACTGCTCTCGAACTGATAATTCGACATAGTCGCCTACGAAGAAGACGAGCACAGCGTCCGCACGCACCTACTCGATTGACTCCCTCGTATTATTCAGACAAATAGAGAAACTCAAAAATAGAAATAGCGCAACATGCCTCGACCAGCTAAAAGAGGTGCATCAGGAGCGTCCACACCCCCATCATCCTTATCTTCTTCGCCACCTTCCAAACCTCTGTATCCCGCTATATCCTTCAGATCATCTTCACCTTCATCATCTGCTAACCATAAAGAATCATCGGTCACGGCTCGATCTTCATTATTGAATGTTCTCACACGACCTCATCATTCTTCCAATTCCATCAAAACTATCCCATCGATCAATCAGGATAACTCGTCAGATGAAGATACAGTCTTATCTGATCAATCAACAATCTCTTCTTACGCGTCGTCCATAGTCAGTGGAACAAGTAGTACATTCACCTCAAATGAAGATATAGCAGAAGTTTACAGGAATTATCTCGAGAAACCTTTTGTTAGCACTAAAAGTACAATCAAGCATTCTGAATTTGGTCATTGTAACAACCCAAACTGGAGATGGACAAGTCAAGTGAGTTCAGTTTCGATTTCATAAGGAAAAGCGATCAATGCTGATTAGGTTCGATTCACACCATAGTGGAACCCCGATGAACCAATTCACCCAAGTGAAGAACCTCATCCACCTTATTTCACACTCTTGACCACTTATATCAGGTATGTCACGCGCACTATTGTCTCAGTGATACTAACACGCTAATCCCCGTCTCCTAGTTATATCCTGTTAATCGTCATTGGACATATGAGGGATTTCTTTGGTAAAAGATTCAAGCCTGCTGATTACGCTCACTTGATGCCTCAAAATGTAAGTCGAAAATACCAATATGTACATCGAGAACCGAATAACTAACGTTGCTATCTTGCTGTGGTCAGGGATACGCCGCACTCAACTCTGATTTCGATTCATTCTATACTCGACGACTGAAACAAAGATTGGAAGACTGTTTCGCCCGACCTACCACTGGTGTACCTGGACGAACGATCGTATGCTATGATCGAGCTTCCACAAACGAGAACAAAACTTTCAACTTGACAGGGACCACCACGCGAGCATTAAACGTTTCTTCTTACAATTACCTCGGATTCGCTTCTTCCACCGGTGGATGTGCAGATGCTGTTGAAGCTTCTCTTAGAAAGTATGGAGTTTCAGGCGCAGGACCAAGACATGATGCTTCAACACTTGACTTACATCTACAAACTGAAAACCTAGTAGCGAAATTCATAGGTCAAGAATCAGCAATGGTAGTTTCGATGGGATTCGCAACAAACTCAACTACCATTCCTGCCATAGTAGGAAAAGGTTGTTTAGTTATTTCTGACGAGTTCAATCATTCCTCCATTCGATTTGGTGTCAGATTGTCTGGTGCAAGCTTGAGGTCTTTCAAGCATAACGATGTCGACGCTTTAGAAAAACTGTTGAGAGAAGTGATCTCTCAAGGTCAACCTAGAACTCACAGACCATGGAAAAAGATCTTGGTTATTGTAGAAGGTCTATACTCTATGGAAGGTAGTTTGGTCAATTTACCTGTTCTACTTGAACTCAAAAAGCGATACAAGGTGAGTAATTGGTTGACTGCTTCCAAATCATGTCGGATGAGCTGACGTTTCTTTTCCAGTTCTACCTCTACGTCGATGAAGCTCACTCCATCGGTGCTTTGGGTCCTAATGGACGAGGAGTATGCGACTACTTTGGCGTTGATCCTCGAGAAGTTGACATATTAATGGGAACATTTACGAAATCATTCGGTGCAGCAGGTGGATACATTGCAGGATCAAAAGCATTAATAGACAGACTAAGACTTCGTTCACACGCTACTTGTTATGCTGAGAGCGTTTCACCACCTATCTTAACCCAAATCATAGCGTCAATGGGTTCGATCATGGGAGTTGCACCACCTTTAGCTACACCACCAACGGAAGATGATAGATCAGATTCATTATCAATCACGTCGACGAAATCTAGACCAACTGTATATGGACCTGCACCTACATACATCCTACCTTCTTGGATGAAACTACCATTGAACCTCTTGAACGGAACTGAAGGTAGAGAAAGGTTAAGACGATTAGCATTCAATTCAAGATACTTGTCAAGCGGTTTGAGAAAATTAGGTTTCATCGTTTATGGTCATCGAGATTCACCTATCATCCCTTTGTTGATCTACAACCCAGGTAAAATGCCTTGGTTTTCTCAATTGATGTTAGATAGATTAGGTCCAGATAGGACCCCTATCGTGGTCGTCGTCGTCGCCTACCCGTAAGTGCTACTCATCTGTCATCAATCATTATCCAAGCGATCATCTGCTGACTCGAGCTCTATGTTTATCGTTACAGAGCAACTCCATTGATTACCTCTAGAGTCAGATTCTGTTTATCAGCTTCACACACCAAAAACGATATCGATTTAATCTTGCGAGCATGTGACGAAGTTGGTGATTTATTAGGTTTGAAATATGGTACCCAAACCATGAACGTCGAGGAAGTAATTGCAAGTGCAGAGGAATTAGTTTCTGCCCAATTCTAAATCCGGACGGTGGATTACCATCATCATCATTGAAAAGGGAGATTCATATCTTAATTATGTATCTCTGTTTTGAATGTCCTACCTTGAAGGATATTCGTTAAACACTATAGCAAGTGATTGGAAATCAATGCAAAGGGCGACAAAAGTATTACATCGTTCACCTCGGGGAAAACTGGTTTTTCTCTCTGGAACAAAAAGCTGAATAGAATTTAATGATTTCCTTTTCCGTTTTTCTATGTTTATCAGGTTTTTATATTTTCCCCATTATACTTTGATATATAGTGCATGAATAAAATGTATCGTGCTCTTCTCGAAGCTTGTGTATGTGTTTAGGATCACAATATTGTGCGGAGCATACGTGTATCGATATAGCATTTGAGTGCTGATTATGGTTGTTAAGAGAAACAACTCTTACTTCTTACCAATCTAAACTATTTGATCAATTTGAGATTCTTTCGATTCTGAACAAGAGTTATAATGAAGTACTACATCAACGTTCATGCGGTGCTGATTGACTTCCAATTCATTGTCTCATTTTAATAAGTCATTCATTTATTCGTTTTCTCCTTTCGATGCGATATGTCTATGAGATATCTATTTTTCTTGTTGTGAATCCACCCAACATGACCAAACAACGTGTTGACTACCCAATCCCAATCGTCATACCTTTCTCCTTCCCCCTCTTCTGGTTTCTTGCACTTGACTCATCTCAAATTACCTTCCCAACCGACATCAACATCTGCCCTTCCTTCGTATCTAGCATTAGACATCTACTGCTAAGTGTGAACTTTACTAATGAAGAGTTTGGTCCGCCCACATTTCTTGATGAGAAATGACGGATTCAGCTTTCTTAGATACGTGAGTTTGGATAGCTCCATGAGAAGGGATTCCTTCGACCTGCAAACAGACACATGACAAAGTCAGCTGTGAACTATCTGCTGCAATGAAAAAGTCATCGGAACAAATAACACTCACTCTGTGGAAAGCGTTTAGGTTCTTATGAGCTGTAATTTGGAATACTGATGCTGAACCTTGTCTATATTAGGGAACAAAGCGATTAGCTATCACAACCTACTACATGCGTATGAGCACGTAACTTACCGAGAGATACTGTATTTTCACAACCCAGCAATCACCCAGTCAAACATCGATCAGCAATTGTCAACAACTTCACATAACCATTATTAGCATATAGGTAAATGATCAACTCACATAGTGGAATAAGCTAAGAAATAAACCCAAATCCTATACCATCTTTCGCCGTATTTGGCAACGACTTTATCTTTGTTGCTGACCCAGTTCAAATACCATCTGTGGATAGTAGCAGAGTAGTGAACACCCAATACGTCGACTGATTTGATTTCGAAATTCGCCGATTCAAGTTGTTTGATCACCCATCCTAAAGGAAGTGAGGCGTCCGCTCCTGGGAAGACGTATTTGTTCATGCTGCGGTGGGTGGGTCGGGGAGTTAGATAATGTCAAGAGAGAGCATATTCCAGGTAGTATCACGGGTGGATTGACAGGTGGAAAGTGGAAGAAAAGCATTGTTAGATGATCAGATAATCAGCAATAGACCTTTCCACCTCATCAAAAACGACAACTCACAATAAGCCCCAGTTCAGATCTTCGAATTGCCAACAAGTTCTAATACCAGCAACTTGGAAAACCAACAATCCATCATCATCTAATAAATCATAAACTTCTTTCAAGAAAGTACCATATCTTTTGATACCGACATGTTCTGCCATTTCAAGACATGATATCTTGTTGAAATAACCTTGAGGATGTGGGATATCTCTATAATCCATGCATAAGATGCGCCCTTTAGATTCAGATACTCCGTTTTCACGTAATCTTTCATTACCGAATGCAGTTTGTTTTTTGGCCAATGTGACTGACATCAACAAGTCGGATGTTCAGTCTTATGACTCTACACGTCACAGAAAGAAGATCAACTCACCACCAGTTACATCAGCACCATAGTTTTTACCAGCAAAAGTAGCCAATGTACCCCAACCACAACCGATATCCAACATTCTGTCGGTTTCCTTCAAATCCAATTTTTCGCAAACCATCTTTAACTTATTATCTTGTAATTCTTCCAAAGTTTCCATTCGATTAATATCAGATATAACACCTGAAGTGTAAATCATCCTTGGACCCAAGAACCATGAATAGAAATCATCTCCTCGATCGTAATGATCACGAACCTGTTCTTCATCTTGAGTTTGAGAATGAATGATCACATCAGGAATCAAGTTGAATAAAACGTATTTGAACAGCTGTGAGGTACGATACATTTGATCAGCCATAGTGACTCTTATTTTGTGTACGTCAAAAGGATAAAGCTCACAGCAGGAGTGAATTCGAAAGAAGCCCAATCATGTCTGTATTCCATGATTTCTAATACATCACCATTGAAATCTGCTTTTCCAGCAAAATAAGCATCGTGGAAAATCTGCATTGGGATTTTCTTCACTTCATTGTATTTTTGAAGACTGGCATCTTTCAAAGTGATATAGTTGCTGAGAGGTTTACCTGGGAACTGAATTTTTTCGTTAAGTCTTGAACCGAACTTGGATTTGAATGTCCAATAACCAATAGCGATTGGAACGCCTAATAAGATGAAAAGGAACCAATAGAAATACCATCCTGTCCTGAATGGAAGGAGCTTCGTCACGAGCCATGGTCCAGCGAGAAGGACGAACGCGAGTTGATAGTTCGAGAACGAAGCTGAACCTTCAGCGGGAAGAGGTGCATTGGCTATAGCTGGGTAATTCGTGCTGCCAATGAATGGGGAGATCAGCTCTGCTCGTGCTTGTCATTCAAACACAAGATGCTCACGTTCGCACAGTCTGCACTGACTCGCCATCGTTGATAGTAGGTTTCACCTCAGCCATGTCGTATTACTCTCCTTGTATGGGGTTGACAGAGAACAGAACCAAGCTATGTTCAAGGGGGTTATAATATATTGCTTTCTTCTTTTTCTTTGCTGCGACAGAGATGAGACGCGATGAAAAAGTGGAAACAAACCCCCCAATATATATATAAATTCGCCACGTCAGATCCGATCCACGTGGCTAAATATTGTCAATTCGTTGCGTCATCACTTTTTTAGAATGTTGATCATCTGGGAGCACAGAAAATGGAGTAAACAAAATCAGATGAAATGTAACTCTGTATATCATGTACAATCCTTATATGACATCCGTCTTGGCTATTATATTATCGTTACTTTGATTAACATTGACAGAACTCGAGATGCCTCCAACGAGGGCTTCAGCTATAGCTGGTCCATCACGATTCCCATATAATCCTTCCAACAAAACCAATTTCAATGTTGTGATAGATGAAGAGGATCATTTGGATTCACCAGGTTTGGCGTCTAGAAGTCGTCCTTCTCGAGCGAGAAGATCAGTCTCTTTTCAGCCACAAGATCGCACATTCAGCACTCCTCATGCAAATACCTCTAGACATAGGCGGAGAACGTCAGGAGGATCACATCAGTCCATCAGACTCACACCGCCAACAACAACATTCAAGCATAAAAACAAAGTGGTGGTTAGGAAATCATTGACAGGCGAACATGTCTTGGGTATGAACATAAATGATAGAGTAGAGATCTTGGCAGATGTAGCTGGAGATTGTCTTGTCACGCTCGTCAAAGCTGTATTAGGAAGTGAGATTAGGTCAAGAAGGAAAAGTCTGGTTGATGACGAAGTCAGAACAGCTTGGAATGGTTTAAATGGTATGTCCTTGATCCTCCCCATTGATCCCCCAAATAACAAAGCTGATAAAGTTTCTAGGAATACGAAATTCATATATCTTCCCACCATATGCACCTCCGTTCCCATCTTTGACGGATATTCTTGAGTCCCTTCATTCGCAGGTCCGAGCTACACTCCACGCACAATCACTCGCACGAGCAATCAGTTTATCGAATCTGTCCACATTCGTATGGACTATCTCCAGACCTGATGAAGCTGGTGGCACGTTCAATTCTTTGGACTTGGACGATGATGGTCCTCGCAGAAGTAGTAGGAGGATCAAGGGAAGAGACGCTCAGCCTGACGAAGAACTCTTGAAGAAAGTCGGCAGGAGAAATATGTTACTTTTGATTGCCTGGAAAAAGTTTTGGCTTGTAGTCGTACCTCAAGAAAAAAGGACCAGCGAAATCGCGCTTAGGTTATGGCTTGATTTTGCTACTCAGGTGCGCCAGCCCTCCTTCAGAGGTAACCTAAAAGCTGATGTCATTGACAGGTCGCTCTTATATATCAACGGCCTCACGTTGATGATTTATCTGCGGACAGTTCTTATTTGCCGGAACCACCTCGGACTTTTCTTGCAGAGCTGTTCTCACCGTCAGCAGTAGGTAGATTCGGTCAATGGAGTCTATCAGAAGATTTCGATAGTCTAGATGACAACGAGGAGAAAGAAGGGGTAGAAGAACGGTGGCTAGTTTTAGCAAAGAGGAGGTTAGACGAAGTGAGCCTTTCCTTCGTTTATGTGAAGACTTCGAGCTGAACAAATTCCGCAGCTATCACAGCATAGTCAACAGGACTTGATATGGAAGTATCCTTACGATAAATTCAGGATCGAAATGACAGCTTATATCCAACACGAGGTCTTGGCTAGTCCTATAAATGCCTTGGTGAGCGTTTTGTCATCCTGGTAGTATACCGCGCAGACACAGGAACTGATATGCCAGCTTGATCAAAGCTTACGCCTGGGCGAAAATCGTTACTCGTGGGATCACTGTCCGGATTTCCATCCGCCCAATTGAGGATCACAGAGAGTTCGTCATCCGACGAAGAACAAGATGTCACGCAATCGGCTGATTGGTCGCAAGATGATGATATACTGGAAGCAAACGAAGAAGTTGATGAAGATGAACGCGCGGACGAAAATATAGTCGAAGACGAAGAGGCAGATGGCGATGTACAGTTTTTAGGTGCCGATGACCCGATCGATATGGACCTCTTGGCCTTAGCAGCTGCCGAGATGGAAGCTGAGGATGAACATGTACAAACTCAACACCCTCGAAGTCCCACCTGGAACAAAGTCCCAGCAACAATGGAAGAGTCCGCTTCGATACCGATACTCAACGATATTTCAGAGAACGAAGATGATTGGACTGTGAATGATTTCGTCCCGCATCAATCTTCTGCATATTCCCCAATCGGTGAAGCATTGGCAGGAAACTCTAAACCCGTGCCAAAGTTCGATTGGACAAAGAGGCAGGAAGACGCCGTCCAGCTTGAGTGGGAAAGTCAGTCAATGGATGGATCTACACGCTCTCACCGCAAATCTCTTGCAAGTCAAGTCGATCAAGGACCGAAGAGCAAGGATTCAGAACACCTTCGATTCGCTACTCCACCTATACAGACACAAACATCTCCTCCTGTACCTGCTTCAGTCGTTTCTAGGCTAGTCGAAATAGATACACAACCATCGCCTCCGCCAATCAGGGCAGAACGGCTATCGCTGTTACCGCGACAATCAATTCTTCAGCAAGATGAACCTGCTGCAGAACTTGCTACTTCCATTGATGGATCAGAAGAAGAAGAGCGCGTCGAAAATGCTACCACGCCGCCTTTGTCTGATGGAGATATGGTCGACATCCTACCTTCGCCTTCTCAACTTCGAGGTATCGATCCACCAGCAGCTGCGCGAGGTTCAGCTCGTCAGGACAGTGAGCAGCTAGACAAAGACAACGCGTATGAAGACTTGATCCCTGCAGAATCACAATTCGCGGTTGGCCAACATCCGTCCCTACGTAATACTGACGGCAATCATGGAGATGAAGACTTTCCCGAACTACAAGATGCTGATCTGGATGATCTGCGATCCGAACATGACGCTGATACGGAACCTGCTCCACTCTCTTCTCAAGGTCAATATATCTCCTCAAGACCTAAAAAGAGCTTTGAAGCTCATTCGTTCGTTGTTCCTAATGAAGAAGAAGATATGGAAGACCGACAACTGTTTTTACGTTCCGACTCATTCCCTGGAACAGAGTCTCGGGATATCAGTGTCAAGCCTGAACCTATTCAAGACATATTAGGACTTCACGACTTTGTAGAAAGATTACACGAAACATATCGAAGACAAAGGGATGTCAATATCCCTTTCCACAATGACGAAGATGATCCCTTCTTACACGACGCCGACGGATCACCGTTAGAATCAGATGAGCTATTTGTAGCTCCGTTAGATGAGAAACCAACTCGCCAATCAAAGCTACACGGTAGAATAGCCTCCTCTTCTTCGAAGTATTGTAGATTAACGGGAAATCGTAGATGGACAAAAGAGGAAGAACTGTTATTATATCGCACTGTGCAGAAGGTACCGCTAGATGAAGAATATCCATTAAGAGTAGTTTGGGCTTTATATGGTGAATATGGCAGAGAAGGCGACGCGTTAAAATGGTATAATCCGCAACATATGAAGGATAAACTTAGAACGACCGTCAAAAGAAGACAGAATGAAGGTAGGGAAGTGGAGGGAAGAGTAAGAGCTTGGGCCGCGAGAGGAACCAGAGAAAGGGAAGAATGGGAATTGGAATGGGAGGAATGGAAGAGTCAAGATAACCACAGACAAGATGAGGAGGAACATGAGGATGCTGACGAGGGGCAAGAGAATGCAAGAGATCAAATAGATGAACAAGATGGAGCGGATGAAGGCGAGGATGACGAGTATTCATCCGAACCAGAAAACGAAGAAATACGTCAAGATCAACCTGAAGCTGAAAATGCCGATCAAGCTCCTGTAGAAGACGTGTCACTTGACGACGATTTTCCAGCACCACTTGTTGTACGTATTGCGTCACTTCGAATCTTACGGGGATATTGTCAGCTGATGACCATTGCAACAGCTTGATCTCGCTCTTCCCATTCAACAAGACGATGCGGCCACCACGGCCAGCAACCAATATCGAGCACGCGACGGGGATTCCTCTCATATAGATGACGATGACGATTTTCCTGACGTTCCCGATATCCCCACTTTCAATTCTGCTCCTAAATCGATCACTACATCCACAAACATGGATCGATCAATTACCGCTAAACAAGCAAGTAAACGTAAGAGTACCCAGGTGGCAGAGGATGGCGCGGACTCGAGGCAAAACACTCAAGAACAGTCTCTTCGACGTGATGTGGAAATTAGTTTGCCCACGAAGAGCAGAAGAGGAAGGCCACGTAAACTGCCTGCAGGTACAAGCAAGGAATTTTCAGGCGCAATTATCATACGTCAGTCTGACGGTCCTCCACTGGATGGTCCGTCCACCATCGATGACATACACACAGTTCATGCGCAGAATGAACAACCGATGAATTCACCGGTCATGTCAGCTACCTTACCTGAAAACCAAGTACAATTACCGAATAATCCGTCAAGACTTGAAAGAAGAGGAAGAACCCGGAAATCATATGCAATTGAGGATGTTGCAGACGATCTAGAATCCCCCTCTGATCTCTTACCTTCAGAAACGCAAGCTAAACCTAAACGACAGCTCCGATTTGTAGAGGATCCATTGAGAGCGGAAAGAAGAGGTAGACCCAAGAAGAATCCTAGACAGAAAAGAGTGACTCATAAGAAAGCATCTCATCAATCAAGCTTTTCTGGAATACTCCGTGCAGCTAGAAAGACGACGGAACCTCAAATCCAGCCTAAATCTGATTCGGAACCTGAACAGGGATCATCAGCCGTATCTCAGACGAAAGGACCTACAACTTCCAAAACCATGCAGACAGCTAGGAAGACAGTGTCTGCCCAATCCGTCCAAAGGGAAGAAGAGGATGGCAGTGATGGTGTCGAACAAGAAAAATCTTTAGACGATCCCATGCACAGTCGGATCCCGAATGAAGAGGAAGATTTCCCTTCTATCAATGAGAATGAACTACCGCCAACAAAAGAGCAAGTCGGACAAGATGGATCAAGACAGGAAGTTGAACAACGCGATAATGGAATTGAAGAGAGAAGAAGGAGGGCAATTCTCCATGCGGTCATGAATGGAGCTAAGAAAAATGGCAAACCAGGTTTGAGGGTTTAGATACGATAGACTGGACGAAATACTCTTCGGATATCAAATGACAAATTATAAATGATACAGAGGTCATTGGGTATCTCTAAGTCTCTTTTCTTTTGGCGATTTGCAATGGCGATGAATCATTTTGATATGTGGAGACGATATTGAAATAATTGTAATTGGTTTTTTTGGCGTTTTCAATCGTATACAATAGGTTACAGTAAAAATGATGAATATGATATATATGACTTGTTGTTGGAATTTCCATGATTTTGCTCCTCTTGGTTACCTGAGTACTTACTAGAGAAAGGGAAAGGAGGAACGACTGCAACGCTCTTTTTCGAATCACGAGATACAAGTTTGTGAGAGTCGCTCTCGTACCGAATACATCTAATTCTAAATTATGTATATTTCTACACCTAGTGATCTATATATTTATCGTAATGTAATAGTGAGCTAAAACAGGATGGCATCTGATACCTTTTTAGATACACAATGATCAGACTCCTTCTCTACTGATCTTTGTATACCTCGACTTTTTGATTTTTAAACTTTATCACTGCGAGAATCTGGAGAATATACTTGTACCATAACCCAAAGATTCGATCTCTCTCATTGCGTCCTGCAAGTTGTTATGGAAATGTGTTGGACCAAGCTATTGGAATGTTTAAAGTCGCCATTATTATCTTATGATACCGTAATTGGAATTTTATCGGTGGTTTATACTTACAAGTCGGGTCATTCCTACAATTTTGAATTTATCAATTTGGGTAGGCTTTATTGAAGCGAAATGAACTCCGACGCCACGTTCATGATAAGCCCTAGTGAGTTCGAAAAGGATCTGAATGGCTCTACGCACGATACCGAAAAGGGTCAGCAGAACTCTATTGCATGATATGCATATTGAGAGAAAGCTTCGACGAGGATCACTCACGAGGCATCAATCTCTTGTACTTCACCCATATGCATGATCAGAGCTTTGGCAGATTCTCTTCTTGGTTCATCACTTGGATGCGCTTTACCATGTCCATACAATTCAAGCTGTTTGTGTCATATCATCATAATCAATGAATACCACTCCACGGGAACACACAACAGATTTTCACTCGTGGCTTATCAAAATCAAGAAGATGGGAGAGGAAGACTTACTCTTCTCAACCGTTCTTTCAATTGACCAGTATTTGCGAAACTTAAGCTCTCTCTGATTCTCACTACGAGAACACCAGGAATCTCCTCTTGAGCATTTTCATCTTCATCCACTGGAGCCCATTGATCAGATCGTGGTAATCTACCTATGATTTGAATTCTTGGTTGAGATGATTTTTGAACTACAAGAATCAATGAAAGGACAACTGAAGCTACGAGACCGATCTATCATTCGAATCATTGATGGTTCAATCAGCACTTTGAAAAGAACGTGTATGATCGTGGTGCTCACCTCCATAGAGAAGAATAAGGTCAAGAGGAAAGTTCCTGTCATTTGCATGAAATCGGTCCAAGCTCGCATCTTGTAAAAGTATTTGATCTCATGAGGTGCTTCGGCCAGGACTATGTATACACGCTGTCAACGACCTAGTACGATTCGGGAATATTGGAAGTTACGGGTCGACGTGACAAAACTCACTGCTATATACAACAAGGGTGATGATAACGGCCAGAGTTGCCTACGTTCGAACGTTCAGCATTTATAGCCAATAAAGACTACACGGCTAACTCACCTTAGGAAGATAGTATAGGTAAGGTAATAAAAAGTAAATAGCCATAATCATGGTCGCACTCGAAATCATACTTGACATTTGAGTTCTACCGCCGGTTTGACCATTCAGTCTTGATCCTAGAGACGCAGATATCCAGTTTTAGTACCGAAATTGCAGCAAGTCATTGTGAGACTCGAACTCACGAGTGATAGATCCGAATATTGGGATGCATCCAGTGGCAGTCAAGAAAGAAGATGTGAGATTTGCGGCGCCTAAGAATCAGAATCTGGTCAGCTTGAATATTACTGTGAGTGGGCTATAAAGGAAAGCTTACCAAGAGCTACCAATTCTCGATTTGGGCTAACTGCATATCCATACTTCATAGCATTCTCTCTCGCTGCCACTATCGAGTCTACCACACCGATGACGGCAGATACGAAAGCAGTGGGCAGCTAAAATTCACCGAGATCAGTTTCCTCAGTGCAATTGATCTTCAAGGTAAATTCACATACAGTATAATTGAAATATTTCAACGATCTCGCATTCAATGGCCAACCAAAAGGTACAGCAGCCTCACCTTTGATCTGTCCTAAGATATCTATACCTTTCTCATCCCAATTAAGTACACCTGAAAGCACAGTCGACGTAACGCAAAGTACTAAGATTTCTGGTATATATTTAACCCATGTTCCACCTGGTCTTTGCACGACTTTCTGTTTGACGACTCGAGCAACGATCAGAAATGCCAGTGAAGTGAAGGAGAGGATCATAGTTGGTTTATTCACATGATCGAGATGGCGAAGAGTGAACATTAATTTTTGTAATGGAAGACTGGGGGCGTCTTCTGCATTTTCGGGATGAGCCAGGATAAGATCCATTCCTAGCATTGGTATCAACTGGGCTATGAAGATGATCTGTGTTCAATCCGGTCAGTGGCAGGTTTACATATCGCCAGATGGGGTTGGGAGGATAGACTCACGATACCGACGGCAGATATGAAGCCATGTAGTAAAGCTCTCGATAGCACCACATCCAGAAATCCGAGACGGAGTAGACCTAAGATACTGGTGATGAGACCGATCTGAAGGGTAAGAAGGTAAAGTAAGTTACGCAGCGACTATCCTTGTGCAACAAAGCTTGCCTGAAAAGTTGCCATGACGGATAAGGCAGCAGCATTTAGTTCTGGATGTTTGGGCTTGCGATGAGGATCTCCAAAGACAGCGTCTTGGATCATTTGACCCATCAACAACGATAAGGATGCTTCTGGACCTATGGATAGCTGTCTATAGTCGTGCAGAATTCGGATTAGGTACGACATATGAGCCATCAAGAAAAGGAGGATTGCATAAGCTCACCGGCACGTTCCAAGAGCTCCGTATGCCAAGGCAGGAACTGCTGTAGACCACAGACCTGCTAAGGGACTCAAGCCTGCCAAACCGCTGGCGTAGGACATGGACTATTAACGTCGAAATGATCAGCACAGCTGGATGATTTGACAGATATAAGATACTGACCTGCGGTATTAGCAGACATGCCACTGAAAGACCCGAAACCAGATCTCCAGAGAATCTAAAGGGAATCAGTAAGTTATCTGAGAGGTTATGATAATCATGATGGATTAGCCTAGACTCACAATGACCAAGAATAATTCGGTAACCAATCTGTTATTGGCACGTAATACTTTGATCTTTGTTTTATTTTGTTCGCATATGCGATTGTAGTGCTTGTTTTCCTCTTCGGTTTCCTATCATCTTTTATCAATCCTCCTTCTTCACCATCATGGTCAACATCATTCTCATCTAATTCACCCGTAGTCCAACTACTCATAGGTTGGTTATTCCCATTACCGTTTCCGTCAGAGAGAAGAGGTGTATTCTCGTTAATACCCATTCTGGTCGATGATGAACCTGAAGCCGATGCTGAGTTTTCCGTAAGGGTATTCCCAAATATTATAGCTGATAAATTACGTGGTAGAGATTTGAATGATCTGGAATCGTCGTTACTACTGGTCATTTCATATACGTATTATGATATTCGTCGTGGTCGTTTAAACGTCTCTGGGAGATGACAGGATGTGTAAAGCGTAATAAGGTATAAAGTATAGCAAGTTTGTGCAATGCAATTGGGAGTAATTTAGAGCAGTCAAGCTGGGATATGAGAATGTATGCAAATGATTTGGAACCTATACTATCAAGCTCCGATTGAGGTTCAGAGTATTGCGCTTAAACCATGCCTATGGGGGGAATGAACTCATGAAAAGTCAATTTGTGGTTTCATGCGCTTAACTTTAAACTTTTGGCGCACCACAAAATTAACCGGATGTGACCGATGTCCAGCCAGTCACGACAAGTCCTTTTCATCTTTTCAGTAACTCAGCCCATTCCTTTTCAACGCTGTACTAGCATGGGAATTGGAATGTGCAAACGACGATGGACTTCGTGCATCATCAAAGCTGCAGTCACACCATTAACTCTGCTTTGGACGCTCCTAAACACACGAGCGTCTCAGATCTCGCTTGCAGAGCTTGTGACAGTCCCGCTTAAAGAGGCTTCCGTCGACGCTTCAGCCCCAAGACCAGCTTCTGTGGTTAGAGCTGGCCTATCAGTCACGACAATTTCTTCCACCTCTTCATTCATCGATGAGGATATGATTTTCCTGGGAGATCTGATGTGCCGTTGGGAGTAGTAGCATCGATTGTTTTGGCGGATACTAACGTCCTCCGTGAAGTCAATCACAGTGGAGGCGTCAGCAACGAAAGGAGGGAAGCATTTTCAGTCGGCATAATCTGATCATCAAGGGGTGAGTCATCTCAATCAAGCATAAAGATGTGAAAGATTAGATGACGATGAGCTTGTCATGCCCCTTACACTCCTTTGATCTATCAATCGCTTTTGATTTAGGAGTATACATAAGAGCGTATGCGATCGCCTTCACACGTACATGTCTTTTCTTGCTTCTCCCTTCCTACGAATCTGAGCTTAACATTCACCTTATTCAGCCGACATGTTTTATATTAGCTATATAATCACATTACTTCCACTCTTGGGCGTAATTTCTGGCGCTGCGGATGATGGGGTGAAAATCCAACTCAAAGGTACTGATAAATGCTTGACGGCTAGAATGGATTCTCCTGCCCCTAACATCCCTGGTCATGGGATCTCAACGACGAATTGCTCATCGGAGGATGCCAATTTCTGGGACGTTCTCAGTGATAGTCCTCGTATCCTGTTGAGGACGACTGAGCCGTATTGGGCTCTAGATGCGGGTGCGGGAAAAGGTATTGACAGGCCTGTTTCTGTGACGTCTTTCAATGGTAACGATGGACAGGAGTAAGCATTCTCTATCCCTTGTGGCCCTGTCCCACGGAAAGGTGTTTATTTAAGCTAATAGTCCGGCCAACGATTATGTACTAGTTGGTTCCTCGATGCGATTGGTAGAATATCCATCGGAGGTAATGTTGTCTCTAAAAAAGGTAAACTATGTATAAGTGTAGATACATATCCAACCTCCGAATTCCATGTCAAGACCAACCCTTGTTTTACAGGGTCAACTGAAGATCCCAATGTCGAATATTCACAACGTAAGTACATCTACCGATCGATATATGGATCATTAGAATCATCGACAGCTGACATTCCGGCATGTCTCCAGTACGGCAACTTGCTTAGTCGGTTAGGTACAGGCAGACTGTCAGAATTATGCATATCTTTCATATGATCATCTGATCTTCCTCGATGAGATCCTATGGTTCAGCGACGAATGATGCATGGGATTTGGTGGGCATATACAGATATCATCGTCGAGTGATCAATACGAGTAATTCACATGGCCATGAATCGTGTTTTTGCTCGCTTAACGATGCCAATCGCCATCGATAGAAGAAGATCAGGCACCAATGTAAACGTTGTTTTTTGTTTTTGTTCGCTTTTTGTTCGCTTTGAAATGTTGGATCTTCTTTGTTCTTCTTCTTCTTCTCCATACATGAACAATAAAGACTTGGACTGACTCATCGCTCAGCTTGGATCATATGTTAGATCGTTGCATAACCTCACATCATCCAGAAGCACATACTTACCTGTAGTTTGTGAACATGTAACTGAAAAGCACCAGCCTCTATGTACGGACATATGAAACTCCCCCCTTGTTCAACCTTGCAGTCAAAGTGGTGGAAAGAACAATGGGAAACACACACAAAAGGTATTCCTTGGGTGGTACAACATATCCCTTACCATACAGAAAACAAACACTTCATTGCAAACAGGGAATCTTCTCTCCTTCTTGTCGATTAGTGTTAACATGAAACGTAGAACTATCAACCTACCTCATCAGGTGCACGCCTTGCATGGGAGGGCAGGAAAAAGGATTCATTCGGGTTGATCGCCTTTAACCGATGAACATGACTGTTCTGTGTTGTATTCGTACATGCACAATCAGCATCCACACACAAAAATAAGGTTCGTGTATCCGACATGAGAACAATAAAACCACCTGTTCTCCCCATTTTATGACACTTGCCACCCCCTTGATCAAGAGAAAACACAGCTTATTGTTCTTTTCTTTGTTCAATTTCATTCACGATCTTACACACACATTTTACTACTTTAGGTCACTCTCTAATCCTCCTTATCGTCTCTTGTTTCTTCATCATCCCTTCCACACATCTGCGTGCATGACCAGAAGATAGGTATCAGATCAGAAGCGGTAAATCGATCGTTACTTCTCGGAATCACACAAACCATCTGTACCTCTCATGATTCAAAGGTGTATCACGCAACACGACCTTTCACTTCTCATACGATTCTCCCCCTACACTCACACGAGGTCACAGTCAACTCTTCCTGATTGACTCAACCGAACATAATATTTCCCCCCTCTCCTTTTCCCCCTTTCCTTGAAGATAGAAATACCTCTCGTATATAAACAATGCCTCCTATACGAACCTTGTCTTCTTCCCCTTATCATCCTTCACCTCCTTCCAATTGTCCTTTATACGAATCAATCCCAAGGCATCCTTCCAAGCATACCTCAGTTCATCGCCTCAAGACCTATTACAATCCTGCCCCTTCAAACAATCTGCTAGCACAATCAACCAGATTGGGTGAACCAGATCGATATCTTGATTCGTCCATCTCTTATCCTTTTGGTCATCCTTCTCACTCGTACCCATTTCGAAGAGGAGAAGATATCAGTCCTCAACGACCCTACTGCTATTCATCGAAGATTAACGACATCCCGACTTCATCTCGTTCAGCCCAAGGTCACAATCAAGTATACGACTCGTTTCCAACCCTTGGTGAATCGATCAATCATCCCAAATACAATTTGAAAACGCCTATAACACGAATCCATCACGCTAACAGCCGTCTCACTCGCTCACTCACTAACAGTGCTCTCGCCAACAACATGGGGTTTCAATCTCAGACCAACTACCTTTCAGCTAAAGTGACCGCGGTATTTGACAATGATGGGGTACTAGGTATGCTTGGTGGACCAAATACTGGGTGAGTAAAGTCGACTCATCCTGATTGTAGTCTTCTTTGCCACCCGCTTACGATGGTCGGCTCGGCCGATACAATGATGATCAGAGGTGGAACCATGATCACCAAAGGGACCGATTTTAGTGTGTAAGAGTGTGTGAATTTGATGGCTGATTTCTCTCCCCCCCATACAGGACTAGTTACTCGTTACCCGGTCATATTATCATATCACTACCTACTCTCCCCGTCTCGTTACAAGGTAGATTGAGAGAAGTGAAAGATTTGAAAATTGTCATGGAAGGTAAATCAGAATTCTGGGATGATCATGGTAGGCCAAATGCATATATCAGTGAAAAAGCGAATTGGAGCTGATATATCATACACTGTAACAGGACGGTATACACCAGTACGACTTCACACAACGACTCTTACCCTTGCAACCCCATCGAAACCATTACTCATCCCTCCCCAAGATCCCCTAAAACCTTTTGCCGATAAGATCCAGCTCGCTGTGGAATTTGATATGCGACTCCCGGGGTGGTTACCTCCTTCTCACGATTCCGATATGACAACTCTATCATATGGTGTTGTTACTATTGCCATCGTAGGCTGGACCGAGGCTACGACATGTTCTTACTCGACACCTTCTACCTCGACTTTGTCTTCCTTCGATAGCGATATCATAATGGAACGTTCAACCTCTGTCCGACCAGCTAACATCAAACCGAAATCATCGAAATCTTTCGAATCGATATTCGGAAATCATTCTCTTCTCTCGAAATCAACCGAAAGATCATCCTCCCAATGGACACCGTTCACTATCCAACGACATCGTTTGCCCTCTGCCATTGGTTCATTTGCTCAAGACAGGACAGAAAGACACTACACTCTTCGACCGGAAGCGGATAGTACTAGTCCTGTTGAATGTGTCGTCACTGTCCCAGATTGGGTAGATGTAAATGGCGAAGAGAAGAGTTTGAAAGTCAGTCTGAGACTGAGAGCTAGAAAAACTGCCATCAAAGCTCGGACTATTGAGGCTGAAACTTCTTCCATTGAAGCTGAAACTTCTTCCATTGAAGCTGCCGGTTCGTCGCTTCGCACATCGCAAGACAATCCTGCGTTGACCGAGGGTGGATCAAGGGAATTAGAATCAGTACCAATGGAAAGACAATGTGCCAGAGGGAAGAAAGCGGATGATGATCTTTTAACTCATATTCTAGAATTGGGTATGGAGGTTGAAGAGACTGAAAGATACTCGTGAGTTCAATTTTCACCACCGCGAACCACGAATCTACTTAACCCTACATCCTTTTACAGTTCAGCACCCACTCTTTCATTCACTTCCTCGTTCCCTCTTCCAGCCGAACAACCTACACGACATTCATCACAACATCACCTCATTTCACCTCGATCGAACTATGCCGATGGTGGGTTTCTCGGCTACGACGACAGACCTTTCAGAGGAATGCGAAGCAGACCTTGTCTCTTGGCAGATGATGGTAACCAGCGAAACTTTTTCTTCGCCGATCAAGGTTTAGGTTTGGGTGAGAAATGGAGAAAAGTCAACGTCGTTCTTCCAATGCCCGCTGATACTGGAAAAGGAAGAATCACAAGACCTCAACCTGAGATGGATGGCCCGTTCCTGAGGATCAGACATGATCTGAAGATCAGGGTTGTATGTAGGAATGCCAATGGAGGAGGCGACACTGTGAGTTAGAGTTCTACTCTTTGTCGAACCCCAGTCTCCTATGATGCTGTTGCTATTCAACCGTTGCTTGTCCTGCACCACCTATTCCGCCGCTGATTTCCCCTCAGCAGGTTGTCATCCTCTCTACGCCCATCAAATTCGGTACCTGCCCTCTTACCATGCCTAGTGCCACCCCTCGTCGAGCTCCTGCGTTACCTGCATATATACAACTGTTCCACGAAAATGGAGAATTGAGAGAATGCGATCCTCTCCCAATATATATCACTCAGGATTCACCCACTAGTCCTCCTACTAGTCCAATCATCCAGATCCGATCGATCCCTGATACACCTGTTCCTTCGTACGAGTCCCTGTATCCAGCCACCAACCCAAAAGGTTGTGCATCTCGATCACCCTCACCTTCCACTTCTTACGACGCTGCGATTATGTCGTCCTCTCTTGGAAGAAGGGAAAGAAGTTCTTCACCTTCGCCTTCATCCATAGGCGAACCAGAAGCGATGAACGTGGATGGGGTCATCTCCTCTGATGACGAAAGTAGGGTATCAGGTCAAACAGGTAGGAAAGTGGCCCGAACTATCCCAAGTATAATCAGAACTGCTGCTTAGTCCCAAATCCTTCATTACCATTTTACACTTTATTACCATGTCTTGGGTTCCAGATTCTTGCATTTCACGTCTTGTTTTTCTATGTTTCTTCTCATTCAAGTAAGATCGTACATGTAATATTGTTTCATGACTATCAGCATGCAGCTTGAATCTTCATGCATTGAATGGCCTGATGGATTATTATAGGATGATGTTCTTCTTTATTTTGGCTTTTTGCCGAACTCACTCTCGCGAATTAACCTTAGCCTTTACGGGATCAAAATAATACTCGTAACTTTCATTCAACTAACTTCTTCCTTGTCCTTTCCATTTCTCCGTTCAACTTGTAACCAGCTTCCAGCTTCCAGCATGTCCAGCGCTGGTCACCCCTCGCAGTCCGCCTCGTCCGTTCCTACCCCTCCGCCGACCCGGCCCCCCGTCATCCCCTCCTCTTGGCTGACACCGTCCGAACAGAGGTTATTCTTCACAGCAATCTTTGGATTGATAGAAATATCGAAAATATGGGATACCTTTTCACCATTACTTCATTTGGATATAACACCTACATGGTCATCAGGGTTGAGGATACAAGGTCCAGGATCAGTGATAGGATGGACGATAGTTGAGATTGGTGCATTGTGGTCTGTGGGGCTGTTGAGAATACCAATGCTCTCTCCTTCATTAGGCCAACTGTCGAAATTAGGACTATTGAGTGGATTGGTGAATTTAGCTTGTTGGTTGATAGTTGAGGTGAGTTCAGCTCATCATTTCATGATATTCGTGCATCAGCTGAATCAGGTCTTGGTAATACAGCCAAGCGCTGCTCTGATAAGTATCAACGTAGTTGGTCCTGCCGCATTAGGTGGAGAATGGTATTGGAATTGGGTATATTCCCTCAAACGATTTAGAGAACCATCACATTTAGAAGGTATACATAAGATCAGGTTATTACCTTACAGGTGAGTTCGTACATATCTGTTTCATCTTGTATCTACGCTGAAGTTCAATTTGTGATATAGCACTGCAACACTGAACCCGCTTTCCCTCACATATTGTATACCTCCCGATTCTTCTCAACCACTATACATCCCTATAGTATTCAACAATTCGATTCCTGATGAAGTATCGTATTTCGTTCGATCACTCGAGACTGGCCATGCGACGGTAGAGAAAATATCAGGATCTCAAATGAAACGATCACCTACAAGACCAGGTAGATTACGTATAACGAACGGAGATGAAGACGACAATCTACAAGATGATTATGATGATGATGGCGGCGATTACATCACACAACCTGAGACAGATCCATTATCAGCTTTGGTCTTACATTCAGATGGTCAACATATGAATACGAATGGATTAGAAATTGACATTACAAAATTACCTTCTGTCAAACCTCCAGATTCAATGGCACTTATACCTAGAAATTTGGCTTCTTCTCAGAATATCCTTTTTATCACAGTTGATAAACCGAGTCTTGTCACACTTAAATCAGTCACCGATAAACGAGGCGATAGATTTCATATCACCCCGCACAAGGAAGCTATCATCATCGAGTGTCCAACTGGCGGTCAATTCATCCAAGATCAGAAACAAGATAAAATCATATTGAAAGATGGTAGATCAAAATCACCCGAATTACGATGTGTAGGAGATGAAGAAGTTACGAAATTCCAAGCTCGTGGTGTTGGACCTTTGAAAGTATCATGGAGGAAGAAGTCTGGTAACAAGGTAGATTCAGGTGTGATAGAAGGTATAGAAGAAGATTTAGAACCTGTCAATGATGATCTCGCTCTTATTCGTCGTGATAGAGTATCAAAAACCCATACGGTTCCTTTAAGGGTATCTCATAATCAACCTGGTACTTTCACGCTTTCCCTAACGACTGTCACCGACGCGCTTCATAACACGTACAACCCAGCTGGACACTCAGCAGAAAAAGTGTTCAACGTGATATCTAGACCATCAGTTCGATTTGACTGTCCTTCTACAGTCCAATTACTTCATAATGAGAAAGCGAGTATCTCTGTCCAAGCTGTTGTTGATGGTAACCTCGAAAAAGATTTAGAAGTATTCTATACTTTCGAATCAATCAATGGTGAGAAGAGTAACAAGAAGATCAAATTATCGAAAAAAAGAGAAGATATAATCGTTTCAGAACCCGGTACATACACCTTGATCGACCTTGAAGGACCATGTGCAGGTGGTATAATGGAACCTTCAAGTTGTGCTGTACAAATGGTACCTCTCCCCACGATGGACATGAGTATAACGACTTTACATGAATGTGCCATGGACGTGGGTGCGACCGCCGCGTTCGATTTTACAGGTTCACCTCCATTCAAATTGGATTATACAGAGAAACGCAAAGGTGGAAAAGCTAGAGTATTAAGTGAAACTTTCCAAACGAATCATGGATCAGTCATACTTCGACCTGAACATGAAGGTGAATATACCTACACATTCACTTCGTTAAGTGATAGAAGATATAAAAATGTAAAACTTGATAAACCACCAATCAAACAAACCGTTCATCCATTAGCAAATGTAGATATGATTGGTAGAATAGGTAATACTAAGAAACATACATTATATGCTTGTTCAGGTGATCAAGTTGATATTGATATTGAGGCGAGAGGTATCGCACCGCTCAAACTAGCTTATATCAAATCGTGGTCTACACATTCTGAAAATGTTACAGTGCCAGTCAATTCTGGTCGATCAAAAATATCAGTCCCTGTTCCTCAAGAATTATCAGCGACTAGTGGCGCAAGTGGGAAAGTCACAATCACATTGTCATCGATTGAAGATGGCAATGGATGTGTCAGGAAACTCAGTACACCTGCAATAGAGATTGATATCAAGAGGCAAAAAGTCAGTATACCTCGTTTCAAATGTGTCGAAGCATGCTAATAAACCTTTTCATAGCCCACTGCCAGGTTCGCAAAGAGTCAACAAGTCATCATTACAGAAGGAGAATCTGCGAAAGCTGCTCTGAGATTGACTGGTGAAGCAGTGAGTCTACTCGCACTCCGGAAAAGGGTATCAAGCTGATCATTCGATTTCTTAAGCCATGGGATCTCACTTACACTGTTAATGGCAAAGATCGCAAAGTCACTATACGTGATCCCAACAATCACCTGAGCTTTTCTGAGAAAGGAGTTTACCAACTTGTCAAGGTAGGCTTGGCTAAGACTGTTCATCGTATTTTGCAAACAGCTAACAATCATATACAGATCAAAGACGCTCACTGTGAAGGAGATATCTCATCTACTGACTCAACATTTGAAATCCATTTTAAACCTCGTCCCGTTGTTTCTCTTCAACAGACTCCTGGAGTTAGTGTTGTGTCACCCAATGCATTCAAGCACAAAGATTTGTGTGCGGGACAAGAACAACAAGTAGCCTTGCGATTCTCTGGACAAGCGCCTTATGAGCTAAATTATCGATACACATCAGAAGGACGAACATCGAAACATACCCTCAAAAGTGCACAAGAAACTGGTATCTTACATTTATCGAATGAACCTGGAAATCATCGATATGACTTCTTGAATCTCATTGATGGCAATTATCCGAATACAGAAGTGAAAATCTCCTTAGAACATGAAGTTCATTCAAGACCATCGGTATCATTCATTAAACAAAATACGAAACCATTATGTCTAGATACACCTTTAATCGGTGATGCTAAATTACAACTAAAAGGTGTCGCACCATTCAAAGTACATCTATCAATAAGAAAACCAGCTTCCACTTCAGTTAAATCATATACTATAACAACAGAAGAAAAAGACTGGACATTAGACTTATCTCAACATGAATTAAGCGAAATCGGTAGACATGAAATATTGATTACAAGAATAGAAGACCAAAGTGGATGTGAACAAATCATTAATGATTCAGATGAATTAAGAACTACGATAGAAGTTGTTGAAAGTGCTAAGATAGTTTCGGTAGATAATAAAGTAGATTTATGTGTTGGTGACTCTTTGGATTTCCTATTACAAGGTAAAGCACCTTGGACCATCGAGTGAGTTTTCTTCCCTAAGTTACGATCATATATGTCATCTAGTCGGAAGGCTTAGGCTAACCTGTTGATTGATACCAATTATCAGATATGAATGGCTCGGCAAGAAACATAAAGTCACTTCGTCAGCATCTAGGTTTTCCAGGTTTGCTGAAGAAAAGGGTGTTTTCGAAGTGAAATCAGTCGCTCTAAAGGATAACCAAGTATGTCATATTTCCTACCTACCTGGCTTTACCTTGGCCAGCTACGTCGATTCAGCTGACACGACCCTTGATAGTGTAAGAGACAAGTGGAAGGTATGAAGAGAACCGTCCATCCACTACCTAAAGCAAGTGTCGTAGAAGGTGAAGATAGTTTAAGGGAAGGAGATGAACCTGCTGCATTCGCAGTTCATTTTACTGGTCTACCACCTTTCTCATTTACTTATACGAGATCAGAACAATTTGGTTCGAAATCAAAAGTCGTTGAAACGCAGGCAAGTCATCTTTGACAATTCGCTCTCTCTTTCTCCCGTTTGCTAATGAGCCATGCTTTTCCAGACAATAACGGATATATGGGAAACCACATATACGATTTCATCCTCTTTGCCAGGTGATTATGCCGTAACGGCCATTTCAGATAAATTCTGTAGATATCCACCTATATCAAGATCGAATAAGGAGAGATAAAGCAAAGACTCAAAAAGATTTAGATAAGATCTGTAGCATATGCATTGCATTGATAACACGATCATACTTTTCGTTGAACTCCAGAAGAAGGGTATATATGTGCAGGATATAATTGTTTGTCTGTCGTACAGAAATTGGTCGTGTTGACGAGAGAAATCTGATATTACAATGTTAGGAAGATCAGAAAATCACGATTCTGATCTTGGTTCACTGGCACTTTTCGGAATGAGGTCTTCAAATATCCCAGGTGACAACTTGATCAATCTGGGGTATTCAACTTGTTTGACGGAGGATACTTGTTCGGCTAATTCATGGAAAATCTGTTTGACGAGGGATTTCACTTGATTCTCATGTTCTATCGACACTACCACCGATTAAGCACGACAAGTCAGCTGAAGAATATCCCGCTCAGTGATAGACTACTTACCATTATTCCTTTCACTCTCATCTTCCAAACCTGACCTTTCTTTCAATTGAACCCACAATCTACATAGGATATTCAATATCTCACCTCTCCATCTATCGATCCTTCCTGTTTCACGTATAGTCTTCATCACGCATAACAGACAGGAGAGATTCGCTTCGTAATGAGGTAATACTACTGTCGTTGGAGGATATTGTAATGGTTGAAGTAATTGTGGAATTATGGTCTATACCATCAGATTACGTATTAGTCTTCGAAACAAAATACATCAAACAGATGGCAATCAGATTGGTTTCAAGGGACAATGGACTGACCTTTAACCATCTTATAATACCCACACCTAATACATCACACAGTTTCTCCAACATCGAAGCGATATTGATTAAAACGGATCTTCCTTCTAAACCCGATGGAGAATATATCCAACCTTGTACAATACCTTTGTCGATTATTTCACCATATCTCTTCATCCTATTCTCTCCTTGTCCCTTTTTTGTGGTGTCATTTACTGATTTAGATGTTTTAGGATGACATTTATCTATCAGATTCAAGGTGATTTGCAATATACCTTTTAAAGGTGGATTATGATTTAATGATATTGTATGAATCAATGAATCCAATAATAACTTATCAATTCCCATCCTTTTCATCAATGAATAATCTAATTTGTGGATCCATGAATCTAATATCTTGGCACCTCTTGATCGATACAAAGGTTCCCAGTCATCCATCAATACTAAAGTGGGAGGTAAGATCAATCCTATATATCTCTCCACTTCTTCGTTGGACAATCTTTCCGTTGAATAGACAAGTAGGTTGGATATTCCCCACGAAGAAGGTTCTTTGAATGGTTGAACATCATGTAAGTCGATACTGGACTCGATGATTCCTCCAGAAGGTCGAGATAGTGCTCGTGAATTTGAGGAAAGGTGGGGATGAGAGGAGAAATAGGGTCGTAAAGTAGGAAGAATCAATATTGGTATAGAACTTGAAAGGGTTTCAACGATGTCTATTCATTACCATGTCAGCTTCATCTCAGATCCATTCATTTCTTACTAACGTAGAAGCTCACTTTGTACAGTTTCACGGATTGGAGGAGAACACCAAGGATCTTCTTCACCATATAACCTTAATACATTCTGCATAACCCTCAATTGCGTCTCCTGATCTACCTCCTTCCAAAAGACCTCTTCAGCTTGGATCTTATCTCGTATCTGGTCTAGTACTCTAAGAGCTGTGAATTGGTACCGATATAGAGCGTCTTGATCTATTTCATCATATCTCAGCATGGACTATATACAATCACATAAAGACATACCTGGACTGGTCATGAATCCAGGAACGAGCTCTTTGGGCACTATCAATTCCGCCGAAAGCTTCTCGAGAGTCTTGATGAGCTCCTCTTTCGAGCTTGAGCCATTTGGAATCTGCTCATCCTCGTTCGTGATATCTTCCACTATAGCCATCGTGTGCACCACTTGCTGCTACGAGAAGAAGCCAGTGGACAAAGGGGAACATCCTCCGATGTCCTCTTTCAAGGTGATCTCCCAACATCTTATCATAAGAATGAAATCACTTTCCCACGGTTGCAACTCTACACGTTCACATGTAAGCGCGTATTGACGAGATTACAAAAAGAACAGGGAGCAGCTGGATATGCGAGATGATATTCATCATACAGCAAAACAATCATCGTAACCAGCGACATCTCGAGACAGAACAGGGCTTTCAAAAGGGCTGATCAGCTTCGACATGTCCACCCGAAATACACCTGGACCAGCTCCTTATCCCACTTTACCAACCTACAGTACACCTGACGCTTCCACTTCCACTTCTATTTCCATTTCCAGACGGTCAACTCGAACACCGTCATACGTCTCACGACCCTCCATACCTAACTTCAATCATCGACAGTCCCAATCCTCATCTCACTTCGCTCCCAACGGTTATCAAGGTCAAAGCTATGGTCAATCAGTGACAAGACAATCTATTGCACCGTCAATTACAGGAACATCAACGCCTACAGTCTTGGGAGGAGGAAGTAGAAGAAGGACATTCAATTCTAGAGATGGCGGTGTTGGAATTGGAGCTGGAACTGGAACTGGAACCTCAACTCCTACTTCGAAAGACGATTGGGCAAATATGGAACCTGATGAAGTGTTCAGAAGATTACCTGTAAATGAAGTGAAAAGAGTCGAGAATAAAATGAGGAATGAAGCTCTGAACAAACAATCTGAATTGAGATCAATGGTAGGGTAAGTCCGTCATCTATTCTCTCTCTTTAAAGACAAGGCAAGTGTGTGAGGAAACTCAAGTTTGACTGATCTTCCTATTCGTGCTGTGCACTTAGGACAAGATATCGTGATTTATTAACTTCAGCTACGCAAATACAAGCACTTCATTCATCCTCCCTAAGACTTTCAGATTCGTTAAGGGAGATAGCCAAATCATGTTTCAATCCCGATATAACTATCACTTTGGATGGAGATGATAAAGAAGAAGATGAGGATGAAGAAGAAGAGCAAGAACAAGATGTCGTTGATCTTTTACCCATTGCTTCTCATATGAAATTACTTTTAGACGCTCCAGAAGGTAAGCTGACATTCACGGCGCTTGCTTCCTGAGCTTGGTCAGATTAGCTGATAATCAATGGTATAGCCTTATATTCATATTTGGCTAATCAATCTTATCTAAATGCCGCTTTCTTATGGCTTATCACTAGAGTGGTGAAAGAAAGCTTGAATTCATTACCAGAAGATCAAAATGCGGTAAGCGTATTCTACAATCTGTTATACCTTTTGACTTTTGATTTGATTGAAGATGAAAACAAGCTGATGATCTTTGACGTGATACATGATAATAGCCTTATATTTCTTTACTTCTAAAACAATGGGAAACATTACTTCCATTTCGATCTCAAATAGTCCAACGTGCAACCAATTCTTTACGTACAAAAGATAAACTGGATACCAAATCACTTTCAGAGACTTTATTAGCTATAATCTTATTAGATAATTTACCTATACCAGATGCCTTGGATTTATTATTATCACAACGTACGAAAGCGTTAAAAGATTCACTTCAACATCCTATCGAAAACTCTATCCCTAATTCAAATGTGAACGCGACCACCGATTCTTATTTCAGTGTCTCACCTGAAAAGAATAGAAAACGATCAAATTCACGTATAAAAGCAGCTGCTATCAATCGATCTATAGCACAGGAACGTTCATCCATATCTACCATCTTAGTGGATTCAGTCACTTGTATGTTGGAAACTATATCTTCCGTCAAACAGGTATTCGAAAAACGTCAAAGCAATATCGAAAAATTAGATGAAAGTTTGATAGAAGAAATGATGAGATTGATACAGAAAGGTGAACATTCAATATTCAACAATAATTCTTCAAATCATTCAAATGGTCTTCCACCAATAAGGAAAAATTCCCATCAAAGAAGAGCATCAAGATTAGCTAGCATATCATTACCTTTCCCCTCTAAAAGTTCAACATCATCCTCAAATTTGACTTCAGGTCCCCAGAGTAGACCACAACCACCGACCTCATCATCTCAGATTATACAGGATTTACCTTCTAGTCAAATCCTTTTGAGACATCTACCAAATTCAATCATTGGATTCACACCTTTCATCACACCTTCTCCTCCACCTTCATTAAATGATAAATTGAATACATGGCAAGAATCTTCCATCGCTTTGTTGAAAGATTCTATGCCACGTTTGCTGGCAGATCTGAAAAACGTAAAAGATATTTGGGCAATCAGATCTTCTCTGAGTGAATTGCTTGAAAAAGGTGCCTTTGAAAATGCGATCAAAGAAGCATTGGAGGACCAATGGGGTAAAAGGATCAAAGAAGTTTGGATTGAAAAATTGGATCAACTGGTCAATTCAGCAGAGAAGGAGATTAGAGAAGCTGGAGAAAAAGTTAGGAATGGAACGGAGAAAACGGGTAAGCTTTCAGTTTCACCATGCTTCCATAAAGTATCAAGACTATCTTGCTCACACTATTTGCAATAGACGTCAACCCCGACTCATTCCTGTTTACCGATATCGCTTTCCCATCAGGTCCCGCATCGACGTTCTCAGCTTCGTCTCATAATACAGCATTCAATACCTTTAAAACAACACTGGGCAAACGATCTTCCTACCGAACACCTTTACTAGACAGCGTGCTGATCACTCTCGAACAAGCTGCAAAAGCTATCAAGGACGATTTGACTGGTCTTCCAGAATCCCTACACCAAGAATACGCCAGTCAAGTTCAAAGTGCTCTAGTGTCATTGATCAAAGTACTGAGCAGTGTGTTAGATTCAATGGGACCGTCAAGAGGTGATGGCAAATCGGGTGTTGAAGCTGAGATATTCGTCGGAAGAGTTGCCTTGTACTTGAGCAAAGAGAGCGGTTTCCTAAATGATATCGTTGTAGAAGGTGGCATACGCCAAGGTAAGCCATAGTGTGCCACGGTATTGCGCAATCTTTAGCTCATAGTCTGATTCATTGTTCAGATGGCATAGCAGAATCGCTCATTGAAGTTCATGCGAAATCAGTGATGAGATGGAGAGAAAGAGCCATTCAAGAAGCCCTGGTACTACTCGCACCGTTATTTGAACCTTATAGAGGTTCGCAAGAAATCAAAGCGTCATGGCAAGGTACGTCATCCAGTTGTACCGATAACGCACATGTGAGTACCATACTAACGTGCTGAGGTCTAGGTGAAACACCTTCACCATCACACCCAATCATGTTATCTCTGCAATCTCTTGTCGTTTCCACTAAATCATTAGGAATACCGCCTTTGCAGAACACCAAGCTGCCCGTGGTGGAAGAGCTAGTGAAAGCTTTTGTGCGAACCGCGAAGGAATTAGAAGGCTGGAGAAGTCAAGAGAGGTCGGCTGAAAGTGCGATTCAAGCTGCGGTCGACATCGGATTCTTGGTGCATTTGAGTGGAAGTAAGATGGAACAAGATGATCTGGTTGGGAAATTCCTTAATCAAGTGAGCTGAATGAGATTCTGAATGAGACGAATTGAGCTGATACGCTTGATGTTAAATAGGCATCTACGTCATATCCTAACTTCCAGGAATCGTTAAAAGGAATAACAGAACAATCACTCCGCAAATCACAATTACTCCTCTACCCAATCTTATCTCATTTATCGCCAATTTCCACACCGACATTAGGGAGATCACAAGGATTAGATTCTAGAAATGCCGCATTACTGCGATTCGGTCCTCCACAGCACAGTAGATCTGGTACAGGAACAGAATTCAGAAGTCCTGTAGTAGCTGCTAGACCTGGTAAAAGGATGGGATTGTTGAGTATTGCCGCGTAGTATGATTAGGGGTGGGGTGAATTGACGATGCATTGTATTTTAGGTATGTAGATGCTGGGTATATTTTACAGTCACAAGCAAAAGTCTGTATCGACGAGCACTTCCAGGTACCTTCCACTAAGATCTTTGGAACTCTATATGACATTCTTGACAGCCACAGAACTTACAACGGCTGCTCTCTTTTTGGCTCTCACGTCTGGTGATTTGAGTGAATTGATCTCTGACAATTTGTATATCTAGTGTAAAGACAATGACAACGTTTTATTAGCAAGCTCGTATAACAGACAACTGACTGCTTTGAAATGCATTGAAATGCTTCGGAATCGACGGAATCCTCCCCATTTTGCTACTCAGATATCCAATTGGAAAGAAGGGGCGTTAGAATAGTATAAACTCACTTTATCAACCCTATTCCAATCGGTCACATTTTCTATCTTATCCCAACCGACTAAATCCCCTTTCACAACTCTGGATATACCTTGATAAACTTGTTCAGGCGTTTGATCAGATCCTGATATACGTACCACTGCCAGAGTCTTGGTTTGGTCTGATATACCATGACGTCGGATGGAGTCTGTGATGTTGTTGTTGGGTGATAGGGATAAAAGTAATTCGGAATGTAGATTGTGTGTACGTGTCTTAGGCTTAACTTGTGTATTTGAGGCATCTGCTGATGATAATGATGATATTGGTGGGTTGGAGGGCGAATCTACTGCGTGATTTGGTGATGAGTTCGACATCGATAGTGGCTCGAGCGATATTGAGGCTGGGTCATTAGATTGTGATGGGAATGAGTAAAGCAGAGTTGTCATAATGGATGTTAAAAGATGCTCTTTCGATACAAGCTAGTAGTAAAATTCCAAAAAACCTCGAAATATCAGCTTCAGTTTCAGCTTTTCCATGTACTATATGACATTTGACATGCTGTATTGCTACTCACCACACTAGCTTCGATAAATCCATAATCAAGTTCAGACCTTAACTTGTCTCCTTGTTCGCCAGGTGTGATTGAAGCTTTCACTAATCTCTCTTTGATCTCAGATGAGTTGGTCACATTTTCGAAGAGAGCTATGTGGATCGTGGAATAGGTACTTGGGAAAGAAGGGAGTGTGTATGATTCCATCTTGGATCGAAGGGAAGAAAGGACTTGACTGTACAAGGTATTGTTTACAGTTGATTCTTTGATATAACTAACTACCTTGTTCTTGGACATATATTCGGTATCACGTACTCGAGTAGCACTTTGCAGCGGACATCCACCTGAATCTCCGTCATACATCCCCCATAACATAGATCTCTTTCGAAAGGACATATACACACTTCTACACTGCTACCATGCTTGTCATCTTGGTGATTAAAACACACTCTGACCACCCAATTCACGAGTCCTGTGACACACTGAAAGAGAAGGAACAGTGACTACGAAGGAACTAAGCGCGAGAATGACACCGTTAATGCTCATTGCTCAACGTTTTATCCTCGAATTTAACGTTTCACAATTCCAAGTCAAAGCACCGAAAGAAAAGGTCGTGTCTTTGTGAATGGATGATTGGTGGTTTGTATGTATATACCACCCTGACATCATCATCAGCATCATCAATGCTCACACACCTTTCATCGTGCTGGCATACGATAATGTTGCATTTGTTACTTCCTTCTTCCTTTCCTTTCATCAGTTCATTCTTACTTATATTCTACGCTGCTTATTTATACCAGAAAGAGATCGAAATTGACCACTAATCCTCCCATATTCACAATTGGACCCTTGAGTAGCCCTTGCCGCCATGCCTTCCATCCAGCACGCCCTGGCGTGGACGGGCTATAGGTTCGCCTCTACGGTGTTAGAGTGAGTGCCATCCCCTTCCTTCAGGCCTTTCACAAGCTGATCACCTAAAACATTTCAAGTGATATTTGGCCAGTCGTCCTTTTCTTCTCCTGTATAGCGACTAGTGAGCTTGTCCTCAATAGGAGACTCATTGCTCTATCGAGATTCATGGCTGATTCTATTGATGTATCAAGTGGTTTGCTGTGTTAGTGAATTCACCTCAACCAAATTGGGTGTCAATAGCGTCATGTTGACCGTATTGGGTACCATCGTGTGAGCTGGATTCCCAGCGGTCAAGGTAGGAACCACAGCTGACGTATTGGTTCTGAACAGATCTTTGATTGTGTCATTCAAAACCAACAGCTCTTACGGAAGATGGTGGGATGGTGAGCAGACTACGTCGTCAAGGTCGATTCCAACGATAGCTGATCATCTGTTCAGGTCGTAATGTGTGGGCAAACCTTACATCGAACAGCCGACAATTGGCCATGTTACTATGGATGCAAGTTCCCAACGTAACCCCATCTCCTAAAGAAGGAGATAAGAAAGAAGACGTCAAGAAAGAACACAAGGAACCAGCCTCAAAGGATTCTCTGAACAGCTACAATACTGCTCCTTCTTCTACCCATTCAGACTCGGCTACATCCACAGAATCAGATGATGACAACAAGACAAAAGAGGAAGAAGAGAAAGCTAGATTAAATATGCAAGGTTTGATCGAAAAGAAAACCTATATCGGTTTGGTGAGTACAGTTTACATAATGCTGCATATTCGTTGTACTGTAATGACATCTGATGTCAAATGAATATGCTTAGGTACAAGCATTCGCTGTATCTATGAAACACGCTTTACGAGGAGAAGTGAGCTTCCTCGTTCTTATTCGAGTTGTTCGGATTTGCAACTGAGCTGACCTCCTTCTCTTCATTTTAGATCGGCCCCTTTTATTCAGATTTGTACCACCTGATCGCATTCTTACCCAAATACAATCCATCAGCTTATCCACCCATCAATCGAACGCATATCCTTGCATTATGGCAAAATGGTCTTCCAAGGGATAAAGCAGGGAAATACGGTGATTCGATAGCAGTACCATTGACTAACTCAGTCGCGTTTCGTACCGACGCTCTAAATCAACGTGATTCACCTGATCTATTCTTTGACAATAACCGGAACGAAAAAGAAAAAGAAACAGGACAAGCGCCAGCGCCAGCGCCAGGTACTGATAGTATTAATACTGGTGAAAATGAAGTAGGATTTGAAGGTGATTCTAAAAAATTCAAGAATCAAGCTATACAATCTGCGAAATCATTTGTCCAAGTTGAAGATCCAGATATCTTCGCTTTTAATAGACAAAGATCCTCTATGCAAACTATTAGATCAGGAAATGGAAATGGAAATGGTAATGGAAATGGAAATGGTAATTCACCAAATGAAGGAATCACTTTAACTACCGTAGAGTTGATGCCACCTAGGCATCCACCAACACCTAAATTCTGGGACTTCTTTCCACCGTTAAGGGTTTTTAAGATTATGTACGATTGGTTCAGATGGCATAAGATTGGTCAAGATAACGAAAGAGCTAAAGGTGGTAAAAGGAAGAGGAAAATGGGAAGTTCAATGGAAATACCTCAAGAGATTCTGTAAGTATTGACATCACACTTCACTTGAAGTTCATCTGTAACTAAACCTCATCCTCCCTCACGCATGCAGGATGTACCTCCAATCATACGTTACCGACCTTATAAATCGTGGATTATTAAATTCTTCATTGATTTCACCAACTTTAACAGCTTTGATGGAATTACAAAAAGCCATTTCAGATTTAGAAAAAATAGCGACAACACCTATTCCATCAGCTTATACGTTCCATCTCAGATTGACAGTTTACATCTACTTGTTCTGTTTACCTTTTCAAGTTTACAATTATATCGGATGGGTGACTATCCCAGCTACTGCATTGGCAGCTACGATCTATTTGGGTTTCCTGGAAATTGGTATGCAGATTGAAATGCCTTTTGCATATGATCAAAGTGATTTAGATCTAGATAAATTCGTCTTGAGAATTGCTCATCAGATCGCTCAAATCACTGCTGTAAGTGGAAATCCTATAAACCAATGTGAAGGCGGTTCTCTTGCTGCAAGCACCAAGACGTCAAGTTCGATGTGCCCCGGTAGATTCGCTAATGCTTTACTGGATTATAGTTCCCAAATCACATCCCAGCATCTCATGTCGTCCTGTCTCATCTCAATCAACCTTTCTTACCTTGCTTAGACCTCAGTGCGCCTGAATTACTGGGTATACCAGAAAGACAACCTAAACCTACTGAAAAGGGATCCGCACATTCCTGGTGTTCATACGATTGTAAACATGCTTCTACACATGACCACACGAACAAGACGAGACATCGTAACGTGAAATCACCCGAAGAAGCTCATAAAGAAGGTATAGATCATCATAACCAACTGAACGATGATCAACGTGATGCTCTTCCTCATTTGCATAATATTCACGAGGAAGAAGGTGAAGATGAAGATGATCAACAGGTGAAACCTAGACCATTGGCCAAAAGTATGAGAGATATAGAAATGGTCTTGAATGCTAATTGGAGAGAAATCACAGCTGAGACAGAAGATTTCATTGGTAAACCCAGAGATCAGTTGGAGAATAGAACTGGATTGGAGGTTGCCTTATTGACTCTCTGAGGAGATCAGTCATCTTGTAATGGGCTCATTCGTCAATGACGAAAACTCTCACGATTCAAAAATACCTGCCTTCTGTGATACTGTTAATAGTTTGACTCGTCAATGACTTAATGCATGCATTGTATATAGCTATTCTAGCCAACAGATTTCACGAAACAAAGCAGCAATCGATTGATACATGTATAAAAATCATGCATAATTGTACTATAACGATATCCTGGAAATGTTGAAAAACGCCTGGAGCGCGTCCAAATGGGGATCCGAGCGTATTTTATCCATGACGCGTATGGTGAGAGTGAAGAATGGAGAATGAGATGCATTTTTGACACATTGTTCAATCCTTCTTCAGCTCTCAGCTGATCATCAATACTACTGGAAGATCATTCACACCTACTCACTGGTCGAGTGAGTGGCTAGTAGGCGGCAGCATCATTGGTAGAGTACAGAAGATGCAGCAACCTTCAACACCCACACCACTTCATCGAACAGTCCACAAAGTCCCTTCCAGGCGTTCCCTCTTTCTCAGCTCATCCCCTTCTTCCTACTCGATCACTCAAAGTTCGTCAAACTCATACCTCAGGCTGTTCGTAGGTGCACTTGCCGTGGCTGGAAGTAAGACTTGGGTTCTAGATGATCCTAGACATCTTGGAGGAGGAGTAGGTTGGTTGGTCTCCGGATTATGGGCGGGTAGGGTTATAGGAGAAATTAAGGAATTGTTCGGCGATGCGAGGAAGAAAAGTAAGAATAGTGCAACAAGGACAGCGGTGAGCTTGACAATCTGCGAACGTTCCCAGGAGCAAGGAAAGCTGACGCAATTCATGTTGCTCGAAGGACAATGTACAGCTCAGCGTTGCTCTAGCACTACAATCTGTAGCTTTCTTCTCTGCACTACAGTATATCGGGCCACTAAGGTGAGTGTTTCTTGTCGTATGTACTTATCGAGATATAGCATTGCTGATACATCCCTACAATCGTCTATAGACTGATCATCGTCGCCTTACTAAGCTCATCAATCGGAGCAACGACGCTGTCTGATATCAAAAGCGTGAGCGAATCAATCTGGTATCGAGATTACTTCCTTCAGCGTACTGACTAGGTGTTACCAGCTCATACCTCTTATACCTTTAATACTATCCTCTGTGTATATCACGGTTGAGACAGCGACTGTGAACGGTGAGCTAAGCCTTGCTCGAGCATGAAATCGAAACTAATTTGCAATCCATAGTCATTGCTCTTATATCGCTGTTGGTATTCGCCGGTTCTACATTCTTACCCGACCAATATCTTTCCAACCAACACACAAGTCGAATGAAGAATGAGAGTAAAGATAAGATCAGAAATGATAAGGGATTATGGTTATGCTTGATATCCACTACAATAGCGTCCTTGTCAATATTCATTCTATATCAAATGGTTAGTCACCTCACCTCTTTCTTTGCACGCACGCACGCACGCACGCACGTTCGTTTGTTCATTCGTTCATCAACAGCTAGCTAATGTAAACAAATGTTTTTTAGGGTATCATACCTATTCCATTACCTATATCTAATGTTCCAGGACAAAGATTCGCTTCTTTTGTTACTGGTTTATTAGTTAGATATATCCCATTCCCATTCACATCTACATCATCTCCCGGTTCAGTATTACGATTGAAAACAGTCAGAGATAAAATATTGTTCTTATGTACTATACCAGTACTTCAGTTCTTCGCGCTAAATCCTACACCTACAACGATCGATTTGTTCGCCCTTCTTCCTTTGGCGCTTCTCAGTATAAATATAATGGGAGAGAGAAAGACTGGAGGCAAATCTACCGTTTCATCAGTGAGTAAAGATATCTTCATCAATATATATGATGAGCGCTGATATAACGTATCTCTGATGTTTTTTTTTACTAGTGGTCATTCCCCAATAAATCACTTTCGACAGCAAGATCATCATGGTCTTTCATGTCCCTCTTACCGGCAAGATGGAGACCTCATCTTCAAACTATACTGAATACCCCACAATCCTCGAAAATCTTCTACTTCCTCTTACTCAACTTGGCGTACATGTTCGTCCAGATGATATACGGCGTAGCTACCAATTCTTTGGGTCTACTGTCTGATGGTAGGTTCCTGCGGCCCATTACATGCTGGTTTCTCTATCGTCCACATTAAGCTGATTCACAATATATCTAGCCATTCACATGTTGTTCGATTGCTTAGGTTTAGCCGTGGGACTGTGGGCTTCAGTAGCTGCGACTTGGAAACCTGATGCAAAATACACATTTGGTTATAATAGGGTAGAAACGTTAAGTGGATTTGCAAATGGTTAGTCACGTATTGGCATTCAGTCCTGGACCAGTAGCTAAAGACGATGTAGGATGCTTTTTGATATTGATTTCCATCTTCATCATATTCGAAGGTATTCAGCGAGTGTACGTAGTTTGTCCTTGGAAAATCTTTGGCAAGCCGTGACTGATGTCGCTCAATAGTCTTGATCCTCCGGAGATGGAAATCAAACAGCTGCTGCTTGTATCCTCAGTTGGCTTAGCTATCAACTTGTGGGGGATGTGGGCTACTGGAGGTCATCATCATCACGGACATGGCCATGGACATGGGCACGATCACGGTAACAGTCACGGTCATTCCCATATCCCTGTAAATGAGAAGAAGGTGAGTAGGGATATACATAAGCTTGACCAAAGAATGCTGTGCTAATACGGTTTTCAGGAGGATCACAGACACGATGATAGTCACAATCATCATCGCTCAGTGTCGCAAGGAGTAAGCGGATATTTTCTCATTGTATCATATCACCACTAGCTGACTTTATGTGCTGGCTCAGACATCAGCCTCTACAAGACCTGTGCGAACTTTGGCTAAGCGAAGATCATCTGGATTTTTAAGATCACATGTACAACAGGACACCCATGTACAACACCATACTCCGACACACGGCCATAACCACCATGAACACACTGATTGCAACGGACACGATCATGATCATCACGATCACCATAATCATGTGGTTAGTAGTCACTTTTGCTCAGTCGGATCAGTGTCGATGCTAGTGCTAATTCGTTGAAAACGAAAACAGCATAATGATCATGACCACGATCATTCTCATCCTCATCCTCACCAGGACCATTCTCACAGTCACACACACCAGAGTCATGATCATGACCATGACCATTCTAACGATCACGATGACCACGGACATGGAAATGATCATGCACACAGTCATAACATGCGTGGAGTCTTCTTGCACGTAATGGCAGATACATTAGGCAGCGTGGGAGTGATCATCTCGACTATATTGATAAAATTCACAGGCTGGACGGGATTCGATCCCATCGCAAGTTTGTTTATCGCTATCTTGATTATGGCCAGTGTAATTCCTTTAGTCATCGATTCAGGAAAAGTATTGTGTTTGGATGTTGGTTCGCATAAAGAAGAAGAAATCAGAAATGCATTATCAGAGGTGAGTCAATTTTTACACCAGTGAATTCCAATAATATTGAGGGGAGAAACTGACCAAGGACTGGTCATGTTTATATTTGAAATTTAGTTAAATACAGTTGAAGGAGTAGCGAATTACGCTTCACCTAGATTTTGGCCAAGATGCGAAGGTGAATTAATTGGATCAATTCATATTCAACTATCACCTTCACCTTCATCTTTTGATCCAACCAGATTCTCAACCCCTTATCTGAATAGACAGCAGAAGTCAGGAGATACAATCTATGTGAATTCAGATAAAGTTATAGCTAGAGTCGAAAAAACATTGAAGAAAAGAATAAAAGGTTTGACTGAATTGATAGTTCAGATTGAAGGAAGTGAAGAAAAAGGTTTTTGTACTTGCATGACTGGAAGGTAGATGAAATGAATTTCAAAGGTCATCCCTTCTTCTCCCTTGTTTTCTTTTGGTAGTTCATATGTTTATATGTAGCATATACATGACGCATTATCGGATTGGATTTATTTGGATTCGGACTTGGCTCCGGATCATATCGTCCGTTTATCTAGGTATAACCCAAGATAACATTCGTTGCATTTATGGGTATAGGAGTGCTTGGTATATATTTCCGACATGAATACAAGAATACAGAATTTACAATACAAGATGGTGATCGCTTTATCCTCGTGATTTCGCCAACTTGGCACTGAATGGATCTTTACAATGAAGATGGGTGACTTCACCCCTGCAGCAAACATAAATATGAGCTACACGAAGTTGGAACAAGAGGGGATCGGGACTGACCTTGGCGCATGAACAGCAATTGCTGATTGACCTAAACGTTTGTGGCATTGAGGGCATCTATATTAGTCACAAAAACGAAGATATCAGTCATCATTTCAGGATCGGAGATATCTTTAGAATCTAAAAGTGAACTTACATTCTCTGATCCGTAACTCTGACTCGCTTTCCTTCTAACCCAAGTAACAATCTCTCCAATTCTTCTTTTCTACCTTTAACCAGACTCTTGATTACTCTAGCTTCATTCCTCTTCGCATGAGTATCTCTCAGAGTTCTCATGAAGAACGCGTGAACATCTTGCATCGGTACTAAAGGAGGTAAAAGGTCTAAGACTGGTGAAGGTGGTAAAGAGGTTGAATGTTTTGATACTAGTGACAACGCTGGACCAAGTAATGGTTCTGGCGCAGGAGTGGATTTAGTAGGTGGTTGTGGACGGAGATAAATCGTTAAGAGAAGCAAGAAAATGTCGGAATTCGTGTTATAAGCTTGGACACAGTATCTACAAGACAGCAGACGTGAGCTGTATGTACGTTTATGTGACAAGAATTGACTTACGCTTCTGCAGCGCTGTAGTCTTTTAATCTATACACGTAAATCCTTAACGCTTCTTCATGTTTACCCATTCTTCCCAATAATATCGCTCTTGCTTCTGGCAATTCTACGAGATTTTCACAATATCAAGTTCTGGAATGTTATGCAATACCAACCATGTACTTACCGTCTGCAGCAAGTTTGCTGACCAACCTATAAGGCCTATACTGTTTTGATGAATTCAAGAAATTCAATAAACCGTCATACGAATCTTCTCGTTCATCTGCCGGTCCCTATCAGCTCTCCAACTCGAGATAATTATCAGAACAATGAGAGTTGAATTCACCTTGGTCAGCCTTAGCTCCCTCTTCCGCCTTCACTTTAGCAAGATACAATTCAGCCAGTTTATCATGATAGTCGGAACCATCTTCCCCTAAATTATTGATGATGTGTTCTAGATAACCGATACAAGCTCCTTCATTGATTTCAGCAAGGAATCGCATCACCTCCGTACGAGGAAGAGATTCTACTTCTGGTTCATCTGCTGTAAAGATCTATTTGGTCACGAATCAGATTCTGTCAAACGTCCGTTGAAAGGGACACGGTGCATAACTAACCTGTAAAGCCATTTTAGGATCTTCATCGAAGATCCACTTTGACGATTCCAGAATCAGGTCCAGTTCAGAAGATCCAAGCTTTTGTAAATATCTGATTGTAGGTGGATATCGATCCAATTTATCTTCTTCATCTTTCGCCAATCTAATAGACCATCAGCTTCACGATTATCGCATTCAGGTAGGCGAGGAAGCTTACTCTTGTAACATTTTCAGTGCTTTACCATGCATTCTCTTTCCCTGATACAGATCAATCAAATCACCGAATTTCTACTCGGCATTCACATCAGCTCAGCTGACAACCTTTGTTATCATAATATGGCAGTGAGCTAACTCACCTTTTGAGCTTTCAATAACTCTTCAACCTCTTCGACATCACACCAATTTTCGATTCTACATAAACTCCCTACCAGTATAGGTCTTGCTACGAGGTATACTTTGATCAAACCTGTATAGATGACTTGAGCCATTCGGAGTAATTGTTCAGGGTCAAGTTCAGTGAATGGTAGAGAAGGAAGATTATGTTGCTCTACAGCAGGTAAAGACGATAGAGGTGGAAAGGACGATTCTTTTGGCAGAGGCGTTATCGATATTGCTCCCGCTAGCTTTTGTCGACGATCCGAAAGGAAATACATCAAAGCCTCTAATGCGGCTCGAGGTGGGACTACTATGATGATATCCAATTTATCAGTTGGTGATCAAAGCGACTCGCGTGAGACAGACTGACCTTCTTCACCACTCATCACAGGTGGTTTCTCCTTTTCACCATCTTTATCGACACTTTTCCCGCTCCTTATACTAGCTGAATCACTGGCCATATCTTTGAGGCCATTGACACTTCCTTTCTTGGTCAATCCACCTAAACCAACCACGCTTTTCAAGATTCCTTTTGCAGTTCCCTCCTCCTTCTCTACAATTGTAGTATAGTCAAGCTTCGCTCCCTCGACCGCGCCAAATAGCTCCATCCATTGTTCTTTGGGGACATGCAATTTCCCAGATATGGTTTCTGCAGGAAATAATGAAAGGACCAAAGCAGGATTGACGTTGAAGATCAAGAATGTTTCCATAGCTGACTGGTATTCGCCTCTGGCAATCTGAATCACAGCTTGTAACGTTTTCAGATGAGGTAGACGTCGGGACTGAAGATGAAAAATGTCAATATCGTCCAATTTCGATTACAAATCGGATAAATTTACAGGTGAAAGTCCATCTTCTCCCACTGCTTCCACAAGACCAATCGCATCTGCCACTCGTCCTTCTCTAACCAACTGGTCCACTTCTTCTCCGATATCACTTGATCTCAAAGCCCAAATTGAACTTCCATCACTCTGAGATAAGTGCTTGTCCGTCGGTGTAGACACTATCAACATCTTGATTGACGGGGATGTATTCTCTGCTGGGACAGCAGATGTCAAGGCCTCTCGAGTACTTGTCATATGACTAACGGATAAACCTCCTGCAGATGGTGATGGTAAAGTCAGAGTTTTACGTAGAGCCAAAGTTGGTGCGAGATGGATTTGAACAGTGGGTTCAGGGATGGCTGAAGAGCTTGAAGGAGCAGAAGAAGGAACGACAGATACCACAGAGTATATATAGGGGTTTGCGAATGCTATTCAATTGGATTAGCGAACACTCTCGTCAAGGCAGAATTTAAATTGAATCTACATAGGGCGTCAGGTGCACTTGGCCATTGTAACGATTCTGCTCTTGTATAATTCCCTTCACTGGATACGAAAGCTCCCAAATCTGACCAATAATGATATGAGCTACTTCTGTCGACGCTGAAGACTGGAAAAGAGCTCACCGTCCCTTGCAAGTAATACTTCTCCACCCACGGTTCTTGTTCCCAATGGAACAGCAGATTTCCCTCCTAGACCAACGTATCCTCCCAATCCAGTCAAGGCTCCCATACCCATAGCTATTCCTGTGCCCCCTCCTTCCTCAGACGTCATAGTTGTAGAGGAAGAAGGTGGGAGTGGGGAAGTGGTGATGTCCGATACATTCAGTCGATTTGCAGATGACGATGGATTGATATGAAGTAAGACGGATGTCTGGGTGGTGAACAAAAGATGTATCGTTTCTGGTATTCCTGATATCGAAGGTGATGAAGGGAAAATGATGTGACGTGGAGAATGAGGGAGGTTTGATTCCTTTGCATGATATCAAGATGAGCACCGTTTCATCAACCTTCAGTATGGATGTCTCATGGAAGGTAGGTTACAGAGCACAAGCGGGATCACTGACCCAGCCTTCTTTCAATCCCCCTTTTCCAGCTCCATAAACGACTACTTTCTTCCTACATCCCACGACCAAGAGTTCTTTCGTAAGATTACCATCGCTTGTATCTGTCTTTTTCCCTTTTACAGGATAAGAAGTACTGGCGAAACAATGAGCTGATCTCGCTTGACTAAGCACTATCGACCCTTTCTTCGGTAGATCAGGTAAAGAATAGAGGGTTACAATTGTATCTGTCATCGAGAGATCAGTGATTCAACAAGCAACCCACATGTAAGAAAAGGAAAGGGGCCCTAACTAACCTGAAAGAACGATCAACTGTTTAGACTCTTCCAATATACCTATTTGATCAATTTGTCTCCTTCCTAATGTATGTGATCTCAACAATTCGACTCTGGGTACTGGATCTTCATCTTCAGAATTGGTGGTTCTCGAAGTATCATAAGAGTATATTTGAAGTGCCCCGTTGATAAGCCCGACATACAATCGATCATCTAAACATTCATCGTTAGTTTCCCAAAAAGTGAATAGCGATCAACGATAGAGATACTGACCATGTTGATGAATTGCCGTGACTTTTACCTTTAACGAGGGAAGTAAAGGATGCAATGATGAGCTCGCCATATCTGACAGCTCCAATCACTATATGATGCGCGAGAAGATAGGAATGTTCGAAAAGGAAATGACACGAGGAATGTTGTTGTTATTGTACTGTATATTGAAGAACGACATAAAATGACGCTAATACCATAAACATGAAATGTGAATGTGAATCTCCATGATTATTGAATGAGTTCCGGCGCAAATGTCAACCGGCGTTCATTGTCACATCTATCTCCCTTTCATATACTGTCTTTCATCCTCTGATCCATCATTCAACCATTTGCTTAACATTGTGACCGTCTCTACATAAGGCTCAGCACCAGCCAAGTCAATCAAACAGATTGCAATTCAAGTAATTTCAACTTGACTTTAAACTGAAAAGGTTTAATCACACTCGATCAACTGCGCATATCTGTGAGTGCTTTCGCCTTTCTGTAACGGAACTTTGCTAATTGAACCACATCTATACTGTTCAGTTCAAAAAAGTCTACTGCAACATATCACCCATTCAAGATGATCTCCGATACCACCCTCACAAACCTTTCTAATGGTCTCGGAATAGCGGCCATGGTCATGATAGTGTTTTATCACTTTGTATCTGTGAATGGAAAGAGGATGGAGCAATAGGTTATCAGAACTGCTGAATCACGAAGATGGGTAGAACCAAAAGCGAGATCTGGATACTGCAGTGACCCCTTTCATCCCTCAAGCAGAGTCATAGTCATGAAGAACGGACAATGGAATAGCAAGTGGGATAACGAAGAATAGACATTTCGGCCAAGAGTGCGAAGTAGGACAAAGGGGTAAGAAAGGTCGAAAGAGTGGAAGTTGTTGTAATATATGCATAGATAATACCATTCTATCATGCTGATATACGGATGTGGATCCGACCTTGCGAACTGAGAGCAGCTCTCAGTGATAGCCATAAGGTTCGCTTCTGCTTCGAAATCGCACCTCGATATGTGAATCCACCCGCAGACTCGAGCAAGAGACTATTTATGACGTGTCAACCGAAATCTGAAATTTCCTGTCAATCTTGTAAACAACCTGAATTCACTCATCTTCCTCTTTCCAATCTTCCCTAACCCCCATATTCTTTCTGCATGTCATTGCGCACTCATTTATATCTTCTATCACGCACGTCCGATTCTTCCATTTCACCCAAATTCACACCTCTATACCACCCTCATCTCCACTGTACCCTGACTACCAAACGAAGAATGTCCACTTCTCCTTCTGACATACCGACTCTTTTCGACTTGTACTCTTCGGGAGCAATCAAGGAGGAAGGAAGTGGAGCGAGATATGGTGTAGACGAAGCTATAATTAAGAGGGTGAGCATTTGGAGAGGTGAGCTGAAGCTCTACAATATTCCATATAGCACAATGAGCGATTACTGATTGCCGAGGGAATAGGTGATATTACTAAACTCGAGGTTTGCTCATTCCTCTTACGATCGTACAGGGGAACTTTGAGCTGATATTATTCTATAATACTACTTCTGCTATCTACTAATCTATTTATATACCTACTGAATGACATTCACGATTTTGCGTACACCTTTCTTCTCTACGCTTGCAGGCAGATATGATAGTGAACGCGGCGAATTCATCCCTTCTCGGTGGAGGAGGAGTTGACGGAGCTATTCATCGAGCTGCAGGAGGAGAATTATTGGACGAATGTGAAGGTTTGGGTGGTGCCAAGACTGGTGAAACGAAAATCACCAAGGGGTACAAGGTATGTCCTCCATTTAAAACTGAAAGCAACATAATGAGCTGAACAAAGCATCCTTTCATCCAGCTACCTTCGAAATGGGTAGCGCATACCGTTGGACCAATTTACTCTTCATCACGAAAGGAAAAGTGTGCCGAACAGCTAAAATCATGTTATTCTACTTCATTGGAATTATGTAAATCTCACGGGGGTGGTTCTATTGGATTTTCAAGTATCTCAACTGGAGTTTGTGAGTTAATCCAAACCCCTTTCGAATTCGTCTTCCACTGTCCCCGTTTCCTTTGTTGGCATAAACTGATTACTACACATGTTTCCCCTTAGATGGATATCCAATCAAAGACGCTACTAGAATAGCACTCGATACCACTCGAAGATTCTTAGAGAACGATGACACAGTGAGTATACCAGTTTAGTTGTATCATAAAAATACTGATCACTTCGTTGGTACAGGTCACTCGAGTAATATACGTTGTTTTTTCAGCTAAAGATGAAGAAGTGTACAAATCCCTTGCACCTGAATATTTCCCTCCTTCAGCTGGGAATTAAGAGGAATAGACCTGTGCGTCTACGAGATCTGGTATCAATTCAGACCATGGTACTGATATGAAGGGGTAGCAGTGTTCTGAAATTGTATAGTATGATGGAGTACATGAAAATTATTGTAGCTGTATACACGAATGAAATAAATTCGCTCGATGGTATCAGGTCTTACCGTTCTGTTATCGTCACAACTCACAACAAGAAAACATGCAGAAACAAGCAGATGTGATTGACAAATTCAAGTCTTATATGAACAGTACACAAGAGATATTACAAGAATTGCTAGATCGGCGTTTTTCACCATAGCGTGTTGGTACAAATTGGCGTTGTCGTACAAACCAGAACAATTCGAAATTACTGTCATCCCAATTCGTTTCTGAACGATATTTAAGAAGGATAGGATATTTCTTCTACTTGGGGACTTTCATTCCCTTCGCTTACCATCGGAAGGTATCCCTTATTGAACTTCCTTAGCTTTATAGCCTTTCCCTTCCCAACCTCCGTTCCTAACCCTTTCTCTCAGGACCCAATCAACCTCCAATACTTTCTTCACTACTTTCCCTCCCATATTGGTGAATGTGGTTCCTATACCAAAAGGTAGGTGAAGTAGCAATTCATTGATTAGGGGAGAAATACCAGCTCGATGGATGTATCTCGCGTAAGGATCTTCTATAGCCCTTCTGACTGATGAGAATAGAAGGGCATCGTCAACTGCCCATAGACGAGACAAGAGTTGTAAGCGAGATGATAAGATCTAGGATGAACGCGAAAGTGTTAGCTTGATCTCACGGACATGGGACCGTAGAATGGGTGCGATAACATACAGCTTCTTTAGCTATTGAAGGTAGGAGGGATTGATCAACTTCATACTCCTTTTATATCAATTAGAAGGTGTACTTACACCTTCTTGGACCCCCTGGCGAGCTGAGTCCCGGAAATGCACTTGATCTGTCACTCGCAAGTCAGCTTATACCCTCCTGATGTGACAAGATGAAAGAGCTCACCTTTTCAATGTATCACCAAGAATAGCCGAAGCTCCTTCATTGCTATCTTCAATTGAATGTCGAAGGTGATATCCTGTAGTTCCTAATCGAGATGACATTGGGCCTACAGACATCGACCACCAAGTCACTATCAACACGAAGAACACGGACCCCTTTGTCTCTGCCTGACTGGGCAAGAGACTCGCCTTCTGAATTACGTCAATATAGACAGGAGGACTTACCAACGAGGACTTCACAAACGTCAACGCCAACGATACTCATTTCGTTTCTCATGATATTAATCATTTCCTTTCTTGCACATTGGATTACTTTCATAGCGCCTTCTGCTCTCGCATCTGCCCCACCCGAGAAGAGAATTTGATTTGACTCATCATTTATATCTACTATTCTACCATTTTCACCACCGACAAAAACGATCCTTGCCTTAGGATGACCTAGTGAAGCTGGGATCGCCAAAAGATCAGTCAACTCTTTGACGATAGCCAACGGATCTAAGATGTTCGATCTCCACAGAGAGATCAATGTTGATTCATCTGTGAGAGTCAATGCTGACGGTGGAAGCGTAGGTGGTGTAGATGATTTAGTCATGGAGTTTTCGTTGATCATCAATTGATCAATTGTTTCTTTCGATGATCCTCCTTCTGATAACATCGATATACTAGAAGAGGTAGAGGTTTCCACGCTTTTGTCGAATCCTATTCCTTTCATATCTAGTGAGTTATCTCCTCCAACTTGATCACTATTGACCGTTTTGGTATTACTGGGTGTTGTGGATATCAATTTTGGTTTTCTTGATGTACAAACTATAGCTACTAGACTAAGATTGTTCTCTTTACAATATGCTTTGACAGTTTCACCTGCATGACCGAATCTACTTTCCGTATTCTCTCCTCCTGCTTGACCCACGCCACCTCCTCTTCTTTCAGGTTTTTTCAGATCACCTCTAGTTGCGAAGGTTGATAGATCGTTGGAGATACCTTCTGGATCGATGATAACAGGTACTACACCACCTGGATGACCTGGATATCTTGCTCTTAATCTCTTTTGAACGCCTGACCAGGTAAGTAGCAGATGCGTCAAAGCCGATGATGTAGGTGGTGAAGATGGTGATGGTAATGGAATCAAAGGAAATACGGTATAACCTATTTTAGCTAAATGGAGGGTGAGACTTTGACCGGCAGCTATGATATGTCACCGTAGAGAAAATCAGCATGACACCCGTACTAAAAATCGCATGCAAATAAAGAGATGAGAGGAAATTTCACATGTATAGGTCACGAGCAAATACGAAGATATACCCACCTTCATTAGCACCTAGAACAACCACTCCACATCCTCTACCACTCTCACTCCTTATTCTCCTATCACGATCAATATATATCCTTCTTTCGTATCCCAAAATCTGAAGAATCGATCGGTAAAAGATATTGACGAATGAGAGCACCGCTTCTAGGGTGAGCGATATGAGAGCTGTTATATCTTGAGATAAAGCTAAGAGGGCTGCCGTTCGTACAGACATGTTTGATGAATTCATCTTGAAAATGTGGTGGTGGTGATTAGCGATGGATATAATGATATCAATACGCAGGGAAAGATGGTCCTCTCTTTTCATACGGAAGGATTTGACTGGACACGAACAAACATGCTCCACATTCACAGAAATGCTGTCATAGGTTCATGGTGACAATCGGATAAGCTATAACCTATTGTCAAAGAAAGTGAAACTCACATGTAGAGAATCTGAATCTGAATCAGGTATACAACTCAATCTTCCTTCATGTGACAGACTCACAACTTAGATCCCAATATCTTGACGTCCTGATCACCCTCTCTCAATTGTGCCAATCGCATAAGATTTGCCCTGTCTTTGCTTCATGTTCACTTGTTTCATCTCATCGTGATCATCCATTCGCTCGTCGTCATCATCACAATTGCGTGTTCGATCCAACCGGTTGATAAGTTAATCTAGGCACGGTTTCATGCTTGATCTCGTTTTCCCACGGTCGATCTCTTTTCAATGTACCATCTTTTTTTGACTCGACAACGGCGCAGATGCACTAAAGAAGTGCCCGAGTATTCAAAGTCGATAATTGAGTCAGAAAAAGTACATTCGTGACTATAAGTATACATCGTTCATAGTGCCTGTCAAATCTTAGAACTATCATAGAAACACCAAAGTGTATTTACCAGAATGCCTACAAGAGAACAAGTTCACAACTTCGCCGCTGGCCCTTCTCCTTTACCCACTACAGTGCTGGAGGAAGCTGCTTTGGGTTTATTGAATTATGAAGAGACCGGAATGGGTATTTGTGAATTGTCGCACAGAGGAAAAGAATTCAAAGCTGTCATCGAAGGTGCTGAGGGTGAGTACAAGTGCTCGACCATATCAAGTTTTATTGGATTTCGATTTTACAAGATCGCTAATTCACATGTCATTATATAGCCGATCTTCGAGCACTTCTGTCAATCCCAGAAAACTATACGATCCTGTTCACTCAAGGAGGAGGTACAGGACAGTTCTCCGCTGTGTTATTGAATTTACTTTCTGCTCATCGATTGGCGAATCCTGTTCCAGCAGAAGAATTCAAACCACCTGTAGTAGATTACGTTGTCACTGGATCTTGGTCATCTAAAGCATATTCTGAAGCTCAAAGATTATCATTACCACCTTTTCCATCTTGTCCATCATTTTCTGAACCTAGAATAGCAGCTTCAACCAAATCGACTAATTGGACACGATTACCCTCAAAAGAAGAATACAATTTCAACAAAGATGCTGCGTACATCTATTATTGTGAAAACGAGACTATAAATGGAATTGAGTTCCCACCTAAACCAGAAGATGATAGTGCATTCCCATTCGATTTGGTCCCTGAAGGTGTTAACTTAGTAGCTGATTATTCATCAAGTTTCATCTCAAGACCAATACCAAATATCGAAAAACATGCTGTCATTTATGCTGGAGCTCAAAAGAATCTAGGCCCTTCAGGTGTTACTGTTTTAATTATCAGAAATGATTTATTGGTAGACACAACTCAAGCATCAAAATTAGGTTGTGTACCACCTGTACCAATCACTTATGAATGGAAAATATTAGCTGATAACGGTTCATTGTATAATACACCACCAACTTTCCCAATTTACGTCTCTGCACTGGTACTCAAGCATCTTATATCTGAAAAAGGTGGTTTGCAAGGTTTGGAAAAGACAAATAAAGCAAAAGCGGAATTGCTTTATCAAACGTTAGATGATGCTGAATCAAAAGGAAAAGTGAAATTAGTGGTTAGGGAGAAAAGCGCCAGGAGTTGGATGAATGTTACATTCACTATTGAGGGTGAAGGTCAAGAGAAGAAGTTCTTGGAAGGCGCAGAGAAGAGAGGTTTCAGGCAATTAAAGGGACATAGAAGTGTTGGAGGTAAGTGGAATATCTGTTCTCGGTCGGGCAGGAATGATACTGAACGCAAATTTTTCTATCCACAGGTATTAGAGCATCGATTTATAACGCTGTTACTCTGGATTCAATAAATCTACTCTGTGAATACATCAAAGAGTTCTGCGGTAAATAATCAGACTGCAAATCTATACATCTCAATTATCTAGTCATATCATGGGTTTGTCATGCACATTTTACACCAGCACTGTCGTCAATTGCCGGTATAGCAGCATATCTTGCGATACTGAATGGATTTGCTCACTCTAGAAGTACTTACTATCATCATGCATACCTTCTCGCCTCCGATGTTATACTCTCAGATTGACACAAAAAGCGAGACAATCCAACTTCGTATAACGTCAAAGGGTAAGTCGCATCTTGCCACACAAGGAGGAAGAGCCGTGATCCTTCCTACAAAAGCACCATCAGCTGGGTACCAGTGTCCGCGGGTACCCTCAACTTCCTCAAGTAACTTTGTTGTACGAGTTTTCTGTTGATCATTGATCATGTAGCCGGATCCCGATCATACGTGAACATACAGCTGGGATAACAAGCTTGAATACGAATGACGATTAGCATGCGCATCGACATTGGCCTCAACATCATCATTATCGTTACCAAATTCACGATCCTAACAAGGAGTGGTATCTTCTACTGATAATTCTGCTCATACTTGATTTTGTACAAATATGCATGTGGATTATGTTTGATCTAAATACAATGAGATGTTCGCATGGATTGCGTGAACTCATTTCGACTATTGAAGTACTACTGATGCCTTGCCGCTTGAGCTAGCGCCTCATTGATATTCAGTATTGTTCACACCAAAATTCCAAACTTTCACACATATTCCAAAATCACTTGTTGCCTCTGGGGGAGGTAATATCTTTCCCCCATCGTGATCTTGTACTCCTCCAGCTTCTGATTCTCCCAAAGCCCAATAGACAGCATATATCTTCTCTCTATCTAGTTGTAGACATGAACACTGACCCATGCCTTTTTCGTGAACGTTGAGTAGTTTGTTGATTCTTATCGAGGGTCGGGTGTCCGACGAACCGGTGTTATACGGTGGAAGGGGGAGTGATGAGGTGTCCAAAAGGAACATACTCGTTGGCTGTAATCAGTATTAGCATGGTGTTCAAGAAGAAGAATAGAACGCCGACAAAGGGTGAATCACTTACACTGGTAGTTACCACATGTTCACCATATGTAGCTAATTGCAATAAAGATTCTCTGAAGACAACAGCGATAAGATTTGCATTCACTGCTTTGTCGCGTAGTATAGGATCTTGAATTGATAGGCATTCGTGGTAATTCCTCAACATGTATAGTGTCCCTGCTCTTGTGGTCGCAAATAGATCTTTCGACGTGTAATGAAGCCTGTAATCCGACAATCAGCAACACGCTATACCCGAATAAAACGAGATCTTGTGTACAAGGACCCTGGACTCACGCGGAAAACTCTCGACCTGCTACTCTACTTTGACCAGTGCTCATCATAACACCTTCAAACCCAGCATCATCTATCCATTTACCTTGAAGCTTCGCTTCTCCGATCACCACCTGTCCGCTCCGTATCTTGGGTACCTTTTTGAAGTCTTTGCTTGTGTCGAAGCAGGTATATATGGCTGAAGCTGCATCGAAAGGGGCGGTGACAGCAGGGGGGAACGTCATGATCTTTTTCTTGGTCAATCTGGAATATACATGAATTGAAAATCTTGAACAGATAAATAGATAATCGTCATCAAACTCGATATACTAGAATTATCATCCCAAGCTTCCGTCAGCTTTAAAAAGTGATGATGTGCATTAGCGATGCTTACATTAGGTCTACCTCTATCATCTCTTTCAAAAACGAATTTCTCCATGTCTGAATTATTTTCACTTTGAAGGTTATAGATATAAGCTTCCGTGCCACTACTGGTTCCAAACATCAACCTCTCATCTTCGGTATATTCTTTATCGACCCTAGCTCGAAACGCAAAACATTCAGTCCTTGGTCTTATCGATTTATAATACGTTAAATGACCTCTGGGTGGAATGCTACTGCGATCAGTCGAAGGAGTATAATGATTTTGCAATGGGAATGAATACCCTTCCCCTCGGGTAGCAGATCGAGAGGCTGGTGGAAGGGATTTTCGTTTTTCAGGTGAGAGTCGTTTTAACGCAGTTGGAGTGATATGAACTTCGAATGTGTGATCTGATTGAAGATGCAATAGATTAGATTCGACAAGTCTATGACAGGATAGTCTTAATTCCAGAAACAGTCTGGACCTGTAACTCACCATCACCAGTATTGAAGATCAAATGTCCATTGACAAATTCCAAATGCGAATAAGGTGTCATATCTTCGTATTCAAACAAAGGTTCAGAAGTCTCCATATCAGATATCAATATACCGTCTGCTATACAAAATTGATATCAGTTACACTCGTCATTTCGAGTACGTTTTCGCGCGTAGCCAAGCTTATACCCCAAGAAACTCACCTAATCTACTAGAAGTGATTATGGTTTTTTCCTCCTTATCAACTTTTATTCTCCACACAGTATTTCTACCTGGATATATCCATTGATTCTTAGCTTTAGCGAACTTCCAATTATTCTGTAAATCCACATGTGATTTGATCACTCCTTTCCAATCTACGCTTGCTCCTGATGAAGATGGCTCTTCTGTTTCTGGAGGTTCTTCAGGATCCATCCAAAGTGAAGATTGCGCGGTAGCTTTTTCGAGTGCCTCCAGGTTTTTTACATGGGGTATTTCGATACCTATTTGATGAGCTATGGGTCGGTATAGAGTACCTCGAGAAGAGGCAATAAGGTACTGCCATGATTTGCGGACTGAATTGCAGGTTTGTAAAGACGATAAGGGTAGATTGGACAGGATCTGGAGGAATAAAGATGGACCAAGGGCAATGAGCGGGTCAGAAGAAGTAGACTGGATGATCTCGTGCGATGTCATGTTGAGAGCCGGAATCGTGGCTATGATGCCTACTGGAAAAGTGCTCCCTCAGAGGGATGGTGTATACAATATATGATGTCGATGGTCTTGTGGATCTACCAAAAGACCAGACTAACCATGATTACTTCAAAGTGGTCTTTTCGGTTAATTGCGAGTGGATTCTCACCGGATCTCACCGATGATCAAAGTGGCACTTTGTCGGACGGTGAACAGAGCGTTTGTCTGATGGCATCCTTTGATTGTGTGTGTATGTGTGTGTGTGTGTGTGTGTTTCATGATGAGTAGCCGGTCTGTGCACCAGGGGGGTCTTATAGTATTTTGTGCTGCTACTCCGCCTGAGCAAATCACACGTATCATTTGATGTGACGTCACAATGATCAGTGATGTTATCGTACATCCCTTTCAACGAAGGTGGTGATGACGAGATATTGGATGTCCGCTTTGATCTTGGTTGAGTGAGAAATCTCTCCATATAAACAGATGGCGTGAATTCATTGACCTCTCTCCTACCTTTTTTCATCTTTCACCATTCACAACTCTCAGTAGACCCAACCGACACAGTCTCACTTATGATGCTAGCACGTGCAGCTTTTCCCTCATTCTTCTTCACCTGTGAGTGGACTCTTCACATGGGTAAATATATCCTCAGCTGATAAGAACTGACCCTCTCAGTGGGTGGATTTCTTCTCCTACTTCTGGTCACACTCTCTGTCCCGATTATCAAGACAATCTACCTTCTTCAAGTGAGATTCGCCGGTAACGGTGGTGCAGCAAGTACTTCTCTTGGAGCGAACGCAGGTGTCTTCGGCTTATGTTACGAAGGCAGTGAAGCGAGGTGAGAATGAACCTCGATTCTCTTCTATTCCACCAAGTCTTTGATCTTGAACCTGGGAGGCGGTTCTGTAAAAGAGACAAGCTGATGAGATGAGATTCAAAGCTTTCTCGGATTCGGCTATTCTTCAAATGCAGCTTGTACCGATCCCAAAGTTGGATACACGTTCGATGAGAATTTCTTGGGGTTGGATAATTCTGGGCTATCAAGAGCGGTGATCAAAGGTATCGCAGGAGCTTTAATTCTGAATGCTATAGCAGCTGGACTTGCCGGATTATCACTTATCTGGTCATTCTTCGCTTGGTTCTTCTCAAGTAGGGCATGGGAGATTGTTAGTGATTTTAAATAATTTCGTGATATTCTGATCTACTTTCGCCACCCGAAGCCGAAAGATTTTCTTACCGTTTCCTACTCTTAAGGGTCTACTGGATCGTTACTGTTTCGAGCTCACGTTCTGTCTGGCAGATTACTTTCCTCTCGCTGTTCCTCTCAGCATTAACAGGATGGTTAGCGTTCGCGCTTGATCTCGCTCTCGCTTTGGTCGCAAGGCACAGAATCGAAGATGCGTCCAACGATATCCTGGAGGCTCGAATCGGTAATGGAGTATGGTTAGCTTTAGGTGGAGCGGTGAGTGATTCTGTCAGACATCATAAATTAGAAATACACTAAATACCTCGAATGCTTAGGTGTCCCTTACATTCGCTATATGTCTAGCTGGATGTGGGATCTTTGGCAGATATCGATCTGACCATGTCGTACAACAGAAACCTATCGGATATCAACGGCGATACTTGTGAGTCAGATGCGTGGATTCCGCAGCTAGTCGCCTGTTGAAACTTGCTTTGAACATCGAGTAAAAAAACAAGCAAGCTAATATCTTGTAATCTGCACAGCTGGCAGAGAGATAAAAGAGGCAGGGGAACTTACTAAGTTCCGAGAGCGAGAGGGTAGAAATCTTGAGCGGAAAAGGTGAAGCTGTTTTGTTTTTCGATGTTTTTGGATGTTGGTCTCCGATCTCAAATGAATCGTATTTCTCCTTTTATTCCATTCTATAATAGGCTTTGTATGTTTTCGACAACTTTATGGCCAGCTGTTCAAGGATGACGATGTAATGTATCTCCAAAGTCTGTTTCACAAGTCAATTGCAGCCTACTCTCTGAAGACGGAGCGGCGTGTGAAAGCTTTCTCTTATTTTCCACAGTCGAATGACGCCAGGTATGTGGAGATAAGAGAAGAGTGCAGGTATGAACGGACGTTGATAAAATCAATTTGCCACCTACTCGAGTAATTTCGTTGGACATGAATTTTATCTAATCTCAGTCGATCATTGACCTCCACTTGCGCGTTTTGAGCCAATCATTTCCCTTTGAATTGAGTTGAATAGCTCATTGCACTTGCCCAATCTTGCACATCTCGAAGAACCAACATACATTGTCAAACGACAAGGATTTATAAGTCATTTGCCAGATTCATCCATAGACTGACCAACGATGTCTCCTCCACCACCCGGGATACCGCTCCCACACGAGTCTTCCCGAGATCCATTATCGGATAAATCATCTTTCCCAAATCTACATTCAAGTTTACCTAGAAGATCAACGATACTTGGATACCTAACTTTAAGTCAAAATACATCCGCTATGATCTTCACAATATTCTTAATCCCACACCTAGCAAGTCCTATAGCAGCTTGTGTAACTGGATTGGAAGGTGCTCAACAGACTATGGTAAGTGGTTTTTTTTTAGTCTTCTTGATTTGATCCCTGCTATTGGAAAGTAGATCGTCAAGGTCGAAAGACGGTTTCTTTCTTTCTTTCTTTCTTTCTTTCTTTCTTAATAGCGGATTTACTGATTGGCTGATTTCGTTGTTAGATGATCGGTAGAGATTTATACCTTCCCCTCGAGAGATATCTGATCTACATACCATTATCAGTTCATGTGGCATCATCAATCCTTCGTCGAATTGTAATCACCCTTCCTTCAAGTCAGACCCCAACTATCAATCCAAAGCAATCATCCTCGTGGTCCTCCATGATACAAAGGGTAAAGTCCAAATTACCTAAACAAACACATCAGATAGTAGCATACCCTTTATCCCTAATGGTACTAAGTCATTTACTTACACATCGGATAATACCTTCTTATAATCAATCACCTATATTAGCACTTAGTCCATCTGAGTTGAGCTGGGAATTCGTCGGTCATAACCTAACTCATTATTCCGCTTGGTTATCGTATCTTACTTTAGTAGGATCAGCAAGTTGGCATGGATTAGTAGGTAGTATGAAGATCGTCAATTGGCTAAAAGGTTCCAGGAAGAACACGATATCGAATGGGAAAGGCGACGAACCTCATGCGACCAGCGTGGAATCTAAGGCAGAAGGGAGGAGAAATATCATACCGCGTACAAGGAAAATAGGTCTTAGAGCCACTATAACCTTTCTACTAGGTATCGTGACCGTTGGCTTAGTAAGAGTAGCTAAAGATACTGGACCCATAAGTGGGATAATGAAAAGCAGGTATGAAGCTGTTTTCGCCGCTGCTCCATGGACGAGATTATGGAGATAAACGAAAGTCACGAAAGATATTAAGATGAAAGAGGTCCACATCCACTTTGTTCATTTGGACTGAGTAGATTAGCATAGATGCGCAAACTATTGGACGCTTGTCATATACATACAGTCATATCATGTCGCAAGTACATACAAATATAATTCGATCCTTGTTGTACTATATACAAACAGAAATGTGAACGGCCATGCCTTATAGTGAAAGTAAAATAGATGCTTCAATTGAGAAGGAAATGCTGGAACATGATTTTTACAACTTGATGGACATGTTGATGCTGATCTGCAGTAATACAAATTACGACTAATATCTTCGCTCACCACCCTCGATCTCCATTTGCCGAGAGATCTCACCATTCGTTTTGGCTAATTCTGGGCTAAAAGCTTGGCTACTGTCATGTTGACTTCCTTATTTATTCTATCTTTATCAGTAGCTTTGAGGAGCTACCACATACGCATCTGTGAGCCTTCAAAATCACGTATCCTGAGGCAATGGTCATCTGCTCACTTTGGCTCGATATTTCTCTCTTCCTTTCTTCAGCTCTTGCTTGAAGCCTTCGAGTTCATCACTTTGACGTTTCACTGTGATCAAGTCAAAGATTTGATCCAGCGGCCGATCGCCATTTAGAGCGTATTAAACTCAGCTGAAAATTGACTCACAAGCCTCTTCAAAATCCTCCTTAGCTTTGTCAAGCAGCTTTCGTCTATTCCCATCAATGTCATGAATTTTCTTCAGTATCTCTTGCATCTTGACCTAATATAACGACATCTCATTCGTCAGTCTGTCAACGAAGAAGCGAAAATACTGTAGTCACCTTTCTATGACCGACGAAAGCTATTGTCTTGTCCCAGTGATCACCTGTGAACATGGCTAATGCTTCTTGTCGATCACCCCAAATCTTCAGTTGTTCCCTTCAGTTAGTTTGATAAGTCTGATCAGCTCAGTCATATTTCCAAAAATTCGACACATTCATCGAACAAACTACCGACTCTGCATCAACAAAAGCTACTAACAGAGTACCATCTCCCTTTAAAGGGCCCAATGCTGTTTGAAAACTCTGATTGAGAGTGACCATCATGTCGTTTAGTGCAGTACTCGACTGAGAATCGAATCTCTCGAAAAGACCTAAACAAACCTATCAGACTAGACTCTTCGTACAAACGAAAAGTATTTACCTTTCATGTCGGATGCAATTTTATCGCTATATAACCCATGATCAGTTGGCTATAGCTATACCCCGGGCTAGGACAACTGACGCCTTGATTTCAAGTTCTCCATGATTATCCTCTTCTTGATTGACTTCTTCCCAGTCCTCTACTACACCTTCCCAAGTTCTTTCTATTCTGGAAACCATATCTTCCCTGTTCGACTTGTCTGTCTTGGGGTCATCGTCCTGAATGTCGATATCGTTACGCAATGGATGTCCTCTCGAAGGGGCATTGAAGAATTCTCTAATCTGATCAATGTCCGTATTTGTAGCTTGAGCGAGCATCGAAAGCATCGATTCAGCGATTTGAGGTCTCTTTGCTCTGAAACCACTTTGCGATTTCCTCTCGACTATGGTGTTTGGGGATTCACCGTCAATTGATGATGAAGAAGAGAAAGAAGCATCTTCGTCATCGGGATCTTCTTTCTCACTTTGTGGTTCTTCATGGGTTATAGCTTTCTTCCTGGCGCTTGAAGACAATTTGGAGTCATTGCTGATTCTTGCCTTTTTCAAAGGTGGTTGAGGAGTGAGAAAAGTTCCGGAATCAGGATTGGGCTTGGTCTTTACAAGTGGAAGGGAAGGCGATCGATTGCGTTTGGACTTTCTCGTCATTTCAGTAAGTACTCTTTCAGTCGAAGATCATATGGAGGATAGTTTGGGTGAGAAGATGAAAGAAAAGATGAAGCAAGATGAAGCAAGATGAAGGTATCATGAGACTTTGAAATGACAGTGGTCATCGGATGTGTACGAAGGTCCGAGCGCACAGTTTGAAAGGGCTGACGATGGTTGACGTGTGTTCTTGTGTATTGTGTTGACGGTGGTCTGTGCGGTCATCTGTCCCTTGCGATAAAATTTGAAAGAAAATGGATTGGGGGTCCGAGCGTTAGTTTATCGCTTTGATCGCCCATTGATCGTGGTTGAATGAATGATTGAATGATGAATTGAATTGAATTTCATCCTTCTGATTTATTTCTAGTTCTCTTCATTGTTCATCCATTCCACAAGGACCTGTCAATCGGAGAGTAAACCCAAGTACAGTGAGTCGCCTCCCACATCACACAAGTAGAAGAACACGACGTTAAGTTTGCACGGTACCATCATTCCACGATTCTTGATAGAAACACAAAAAATAATCAATAAAGATGTCGGGCAAAACAAACAAAGCTACGATGCATGAGCTGAAACTTCGAAGATTGATGGAACATAATCATAGATTGAGAGAGGAGTTGGCTAGACCTAGAGTTATGGTCAGTGTTGCTAGCTTGAAGTGAGTGATGGACGGTTTTCCGATGACTATCTCTCTTCTGAGAGCAATGTGGGATATCCTTCTGCCGTTATGCTGTAACATACGATGACAGGTGTCAATTCGATATGCGAACCAATTTGTTATGGATCTTGCATTTCCTATCCGCACGCTGACTGTGCTTTCGTATAGTCTGATCAATTATTGTCGATCTACTAAAGATCCCTTGGTGAGTACCCCAGCACGAATCAGCTGATCGACTCATAACTTTCTCCCCGTAGATTCCCTCACTCTGGGGACCACTTCAAAAAGGGGAAGATCCATTCGCTCCTGTCGAGCAAGCGGGCTGTTGTTCATGTGAGCTGATAGTTTACTCGCCTCCAAGGGAATGCAAGACTACAGCTGACAAGTTACATTCTGCTCGTTCCTTGCTCTTTGTATGCAGTGATGTGAGACCAGGACTTAATCCGAAAAGTATATTGCGTAGCCATGTGAGATCTGGACGATTATGCGATCATCACATAGAGCAGGGAGACTAGCAAGCGATTTCAGTCGATACTGCCGGGGGCCAGGACTTTCTTCACAAGGATCACTTGTGCCTGCTTCATTGTCTAGAATGCACGTTTGAATCAAGGTTATGTGTGAGCAACGAGAAGCAAAGTGAGACAGATGTACGTCGTTCTCACCAACCTACATCGTTTTACGACACCAAGTGCGTAAAGTGGAGGTTGATCCCAAAAATATGATCATCAGAATAACGTATATTTTGCCTCTCACATTTCTTTTTGTTCATCTTTTCTAAACGACTCCAAGCATATGACATAGCTCAAAGTCGTCTTTCACTTGTAAATTCGCCCGATTACTACCTGTAGTATCGTCTTTACCTCTGCAACTCTTTGGTACATGAAACAGAAATCCAATACCATCGCAACGCTTACTCCCACCGGTTCTCCTCCCACAATCACATTCCCGTGCCATGGAATATGAAGAAGAAGATGTTCTCGATGATGATGGGGTCCTTCAAGATGTGATAGCATCGTCTATCATACCGGTTAATGCAGCGGTACCAATCTCAGCTCCTGTCGCTCCTATCGCTTCCTCTTCTAGAGCTGTATCATCTTCTACATCAGTTCGAATTTATCCTAGTATTCAAGCTGGACCTTCAACTGGGAGGGTATATAAGAATACAGATGATAGATTAAGGGAACTGAATGATAGGAAGAGGACAGAGAATGAAGCTGAGAGAAAGGCTCGAGAAGGTGTGAGAAGCTTGAAGAGTCTATCAATATCAGGTGAGTTAATTGTTTCAGATCCGTCTCGTATCCGATGCTGATTATTACGTTGCTCCTTTATACTTCATATATCAGTGATCAAATCGAATTCTGAGAGAATTTGGGATATTGGAGATTTGGAGTATCCTCTAATCAAACCTTTGATAGATGATCTACCGGTAATTCAACTACAAGAGATCGAGTTGCATTCACCTGTGAGTTGGACGTTTCCATGTTCAGAACATCGATTAAACGCTTGGAATTTGTTGAGATGTTACTGATGTCATGATTTGACTTATATATGTAGCATATCAAGAAAGATACCGATTGGTTATATGAAATATTCTTGTTACAGGAATATCCATTGTTTCATGAAAGATGTCAGGATAGACACGGTGAACCGAGAACATCCGGGTGGAGAAGGATGTACAAGGTGAGATTTGTCCCATATTTCTTGCAGTTTAACGATACCCAACTCTATTCCTCGAATCCTCGCCCTATATAGCCCACCGCAGCCTTATTGACGCTTGGTGCTATTGTGTCGCAGAAAGCAAAAGAGGACTTCCTCGTGAGAAAATCCCACGCTGCCGATAGAGTAGCAGCGAGGTATAAACAATTAGAAGAAGAAAAAGCTTCAAAGAGAATAGTAGTGATGGATCGTATAATGCCTGACCAAAAACCTAAATCCGGCTGGGGAAGAAGTAAAGTTTCATCATCGGGAGGGAGTGCAGGTTCAACGTCTGGTGAGTCAAAGTCGTTTATGACCTATTGTTTTTCCCTATTCTGTACAAGGACATGAACCGGTCTGACTCCCGTCAATCACACTGCGATAGTATCGAAACCTCAAAATGCAATTGCAAAAGCGAGGATCGACGCTCAACGTGCTAGGGTCGCATTGACTCACGCTTCAGGAAGGTTCATACCTCCAACTCCACCAAAACCAAAAGGTGATAATCAACTGTTCAAAAATCCTTACCTACCATCATCATCTCCTTCCACACCCGCACATTCATCTCAGCGACCAATACTCGGACCAAGGATTCCACCTCCCAAAACTGCACAATCACGCAGACGAGAGAGAGTGTCATCACCATCATCACCTAATTCACCTATTCCAGGTTCATATCCCACATCTGAATCGAATCAAGTCAGATCCTCACTCCATTCACATCTCAAAAACAGCCCAAAGGTAGAGGAAAAGAGAGAAGAGAGATTCAAGATAGATGCAAGTATCAAGAAAACGCAATTTAAGGAAATCAAAAGACCTGTTGGCGAGAAATTCGTCATTCCAAATTTGGAAAAAGAGAAAAGTAAATCAAAAGGTATCGTCATGGATTTCTTCTCTTCATCTCCTACTCAGCCTTCAACAACGACTGTGGGAGGGATGAAAAGGAAATTTAGAGAAGAAGGGGATATCAACAAAGATGAGGACGCAGGGACACGTTCGCCAAAGAAGAGTATCTCGACTCCCCATTCAGATCCTGATCCTCATTCCCGGGCAATGTCGACCAAGCCGTCGGAGGTCCCTTCAACAACTCATAGACCTCTGCCCGCGCCTGTAAGCTCGACCATGGCCCAGGATAAGATGAACAGTGTTTTGTTTAGGAAGAAAAAGGTTGTAAAACAGAAATGAGTCCTCGGGGAATCGACTCCCTGATTTTGTACCTTTAATACTCTCAAGCATGGAGCATATGTTGTATGATGATATTATTAGATGCGCAGAAACGATGCGCTACCGACGAAGGAGGATTCCACTCGGCGCACTGTAAAAGTATACTTCATTCGCTGCTGACCTATTTGAAAACTTGTGCGAACAACAAAAACCCGATCAGATGTACTAACCCTCTCACTCCGTTGTAGCCTACTGTACAAAGCATAATTGAACGCTGCAAACGCTCAGGATAATCGTCCACGCATGACCAAAAATCGAGTCGTATAAGAATGAACCTTTCATCCCATCCTTCCTTTGGTGATCCGCTCCTTCTTCCCGGAAAGTCAGAGTAGCATATAGGAAGAAATTGAGCGCCAAGCCACTATAGTTGACCTTGTCTTCTTTGGTAACATATAAGAGGCATTACCTCGTACTTGTTTCCCTCATCCCCAGATCATACATCTCCACAGTGATAGCTCATCTTGAAGGAGCGAATAACGTACTTGATTAACAGTTCCAGATATGGCAAACGCAATCATTCAATCGTATGTCAACGTCCCCCTGATATCTCATGCAATTACATAATCACAATCTTGTATAGTTCCCAACTTGGGATTGGAACTAATGATCAAGATAGGAATGTTTCCGGGAAATTCGTTCAAACTCCCCCTGCACCTAAACCACTCATGAAACTTAATGTAGGAACTTCTCCTTCCGAGTTAGCGTCGGGCAATTCACCTTCATCAAGTATCACTGCTATCGATAGGACACAGGAACAAAGGTGAGTAAACCCTGTTTCACAGTAGATAAATCACTGATGTACGATCTTCATTCCAAAGGAGATCAAGGCAGGAGATATCTTCAGACGACAACGAGAAAATCCAAGACGACAGCGGGAAAACAAAGTACGAACAGTGGTATCCTGGGGATGCGACACATGATGGTCGACCAGCTTGGTGGAATAGGTACTTTTGTTGTGGTTATGGTTTAGGTTGTCTCTTGTGTCCGTGTGGAAGTTGGAATTGCAAACATGAGAGGAGTTAGGTGATTTATACCTGATGAATTGGCTCAAAGAGAAATGACTTGAGTAGATTGGAGACTAGCTCGGTAGTTAGTTGTAGTTGGTACTCAGCCTTAATCGTAGTCAGGATGAATCTGTTAAGTATTTTCTGGTCCGTTGTTGTGAAGTATCAGTGAGATTAGACATGTCAATCATTTGTGAGGGCATAGATGGATACTTCGCCAGTACAACATTAAATCGAGGCAAATCGACCATTTCGGCTCTTACGAATGGTGCCACAATCTCCAATCCAGTTACTTTACAATCTAAACCTTCACTCCCCATCCTTCTAGCTTCTGTTCACCTTTCCACAGAACATGCCCACCCGCATCGCCTTCTCGCTCATGAAATATCCTCTTACCCCTCTTCGAAGCCTTTCTCCTTCTGGCCCTCCGCAGCGGCCCATCCAGACCATCGTCAGCAGCTGCGCTACGATCATCTAACGAAGTCGAGGGTATCGGGGGCGCAGGTATCGAGAGTGAGGAATGACAAGTCAGGCAATGATGATGGGTTATTGAGAATGAGTTTCGGTTTGCTGTATACCATGCTATCTATCAGCTTTGCTTTCTATCTCACCTGTCATATTCAGGCAAAGATGGTAAATCTCTTTGATGATTGATGTGGTGTTGAAGTAGATAGACACTCACGTCGATTCCTTATTCTAGATGTTAGACCCGGTATCAATATCGTTCCGCAGGTTTTGCACAAAGACCTTTTCAAGGAAGGATCCCTATTTGATTTGATTTTCAGATCAGCTTCATCGGTCATGTCAAGGTTTAAAAATCGTAAAGCTATACTGACAATTTAAGTTGATTATGTACACTCATTCCATTCATTTCTCTCATATTCATTCTGGCCAATTGTCTAAACCGTTTTTTCGTTACTCCAGCTTCTTCTTCTTCTGCTACTCCATCTCCTCGCTCAGCCTTTCTCCTATTTCCATGTTGATCAGATTGGGTATATTCTATAGCTTTTCGTTTACCTTTCCTATCCACCTTCATCCCGACTTCACCATCGGGAGGGGATACATTGATAATGGTGCTGGAGGCTAAACCTGAGCTTGAATTCGACGCCACATTATTCGATCCCAGGTTTTGCAAGAATATAGCAGCTTGATATGAGAAATTGATACGTTGGAACAGATCTTTTTGAGGTATGATTGGTAGATTATCAGGTTTAGGTTGGCCTTTCCCTTTCCCCTTTGCATCTGCTTGTCCTTTCTGGATACTTCCGTGACTCGACTTTCTCTCTCCTTGAAACGGCTGTAGTGGTCTGGTATTGCTTTTCTCCATAGCTATTGATTCAGTTGATACCAATGTAGAGATACGAAGGGTAAGAATAAAGATAGTCCCAGAAAGAAATGATTCAAAACTATCATAAGTTACCTTAGAAATGGTTATCAAGAACGGGATAGGCGGAGATCACCGAAGTGTCAAAACAAGTTACTCTGAAAGCCAAGTTTACGAAGGATTCCACAGTACATGTCATCTTCGCTCCGTATAAATCATAAAGATAATCGTTTGTGTGACCCACCTCTACCTGGCAGTCTGCAGGAAGGAATACTCACTCCCCCGAGGAGCAAACAACAGTCATGTCCACTCCGTCTCGAGGAGGTAAGTGTGATATACTCGTAAGGAACGGAGCTGTCTCTCCTTCGCGTGTAGATGATGCTGATTATCATTTCACCGAGTAGCTGGGAACTTTAATAATCCAATTTCACTTGATTCCTCAGATGATGACAAACCCGCGCGAAGTCAAGCTGGACGTAAGTCAACGTATGGTCGCACACCTCTACCATAATATATAAGCTAACCTTAGCAAATTTCACAGCTTCAAGGATTAGGTCAAACCCTCGAGGCAGCTCAACTACTTCGACGAGGAGAGTTAGTCTTCCTCAACCCCGTGGAGGTAAGTATCACATCCATCTAATCTCATTTCAGTAGTGATGTTGACCAATATCGCCATAGACTTAGATCTTTCTCTTGACGATTCAGGATCCGACACTGCCATTCCCTCTTCCTCTTCCTCTTCCAAGCGTAAATCCACACGTACAACTTCCAACCTCCTCCGGAATGCGATAGATCTAAGTGATGATCGATACATTACATCATCACCACATCAATGGATAACGCAGACTACAAATGAACCTGGATCATGGACCAATCCAGTAAAACTAGAACCGAGTGCTATCAGGATCATGAAATCAAGAGAGGATGCACCTGCGCCAAGTGGATCATGGTTGAACCCAGCTCCGTTCGTACTTCCAAATCATTCGAACCCACAAAGTGAAGCAGAAACGCAAAATCAACATGAAGCTGGAAGTTGGTTGAATCCCACTACGTTTATACCCACTTCCTCATCTTTACCTCAACCAACCACATCCGACCCCCAACCTACTACATCTTGCCCTCAACCTCCTAATCTTGCCGCTGCTGAATCGTGGGATTTGATCCAATCTTCTATATCGGGAATATCAACTCCTGGAACATCCACTCCACAATCGCTTGTTGAGCCATCTGGAACATGGTTGAACCCGGCAACTCTCGTCCTTCCCACATCGAATTTGGCAGACGTCGAACCAAATATACAGAGACAAGAGGAAGAGCAGGGACAGTTGGATGATGAAGAAGCAGAAGATCCATTCTTCATCGATCTGACTCCGTTTCAACAAGCGAGTCAATCAAAGATTCAAGATGATAAATGGACAGATGCTACTGCCATAATCCCTTCAATAGGGTTACCTTCACAACAACCCTTGCCAGATGCGTCCGGTGACAAACCAACATCGTTGGTAGAAGCCTCCGAGGATACTCAAAATTCAACATTTGATAAACCCGAATCAGGTGTTCCTCTTGAGCCTCTTCCCAACGTATCTCATCCACCGACCCCCTCCCCTGGATTGGGCTCATGGTCAAATCCAGCACCATTTGGACCTACTCATAATGCATCACTTCCACGACCCCACTCCCCCGAGCTAGGTTCATGGCTGAACCCAGCACCATTCGTGCCTTCTTCAAGTTTCAAACGGTCACCAAGTCCCACTGAGTTGGAAAGAGAGGAATCCAGGATCAGGAAGGGAAAAATGAGGAAATTGGATTCGCCTCTCACTGAGAACCTTGAAGCTCAAGCACAAGTGCAAGTGTCTGTTGACGTCGCGAGTTCCCACCTGAAAGAAGAACCAAAGAAGCGAAAAGGTCCAAGCTGGGTCACAGCCGATCAAGCGGTGGAAAAGAAAGCTTCAACCCATCCCGCTGTACTATCACCCATCCGTGATAAGCAAGATGATATACCGCAGACTACGAAGGCGGTACCTATAGAGAAGGACCAAGTGCCGATGTACGAGACAACATCATCAGTGAATGTCGACATGGAGATTGCGGCCGCTCTCCAAGCGTTAGAAGGATTCCAAACACCCGTTGCTGAAGATTCAATAACGCCGTTCGATCAGACAATGGACTTATTCGTGAAATCAAACTTCCCACTAAGAGACGCTTATGCACGGCCGTTGGATGTTTTAACAGCTCAGGCAGAAATCTCAGCGTTACCAATACAAGCTGCTGATCCAGCTGCAGACGTGATGGCACCCGATTTGGAGCTGGTTGAAGCTGACTTACCGTTACCTTCGACTGCGGCTGCAGCTTCAACAGAGCCTATTGCATGTGTTACACGTTCGAACGATGATCAAGACATGGTATCAGCAATTCAGTCTCCATCGGCGTTAATTGCAGCTCAAAGTGAACAAGTACATCTGCCGGATACCTCGGCGGAGGCATCGGAAGCTCCAATCTTACAAGAGATTGTACCGGAGGGACAAATTGACGAGGCACCTTCAAAAGCAAAAATCGTACAAGACACGTCAGATGAGCAACTCTCTTTACCTCGGGTGGAAAAGCCATCAACAACAGCGAAAGTTACCCCACACATCTCCATTGTTTCGATACCCCAAACACCGCTATCAAGTGACAGTCAAGAGGTTGAAGCGGAACTGAACGCGATCTTGATCAGTCCTATCGCAGATATGAGCTCTCTTGCTGTCCAAGAAGATGTGCCTGAAATATCCTCTGATCAAGGTTTGTCAGGGGACACACAGCTACTGCTGCCCGAAGTTATTGTAGAGGCAGAATCTTCAGCCAATGATTCGTTCTCGCCGGTCCTCCCGACCGGATCACCTGATAGTCCCCCTGGAGCTGTATTCGATACCGTGCTCTCGACCTTGAGAACAGACGTAGACGTTAAACCCACATTACCCGTACTCTCCCTGCCTGCAGCGTCTTTTGGTACTTCCTTGTCACATCCTATCGAGATAGAGCTAGATGACGATGACTTGGATTGCTTGACTAGCGATAGGGAGGATGAAAGTAGCTTACTGGAAGGGGCCGAACATGAGGTACAGAAAGCCCGGATTGGCCTGGACGAAGTCGAGATAATAGCTGGACCTTCTGATACTGGTAATAGACTCACACGTCATATTCGTCGATCTAGCAGTGTGCTATCAATTGAGGAGATCAAAAGTGACGACTTCATCCCCAAGGCCAACGCTTCTCGACGTGGCAGCCGGATCTCACATGGCACGATGACGAGCAGTATAATAGCTGCCTCGAGTTCGACGATAGGGCAAACGCTGAATTATCTCCGAACACGAACGCAGGCGAAGCGAAACAGTCCCCCTCTTTCGATCTCAACCACAAGAACGAAATCGCCCAGTCCAAAGTTCGAGGTTGTGATTCCCACTCGATCAAAACAGGCTTGGAGGAAGATCGTTGAAAATGAAGGAGAATCAGACGTGGAAGAGATGTTAGACGAGAATTCGGATGGTTCGCCATCGAGCGGACCGTCAAACACAGTCGACATGATTGAACACAATGGTTATACCCTTCAAAGTGCATTCCCGATCTCGGGAGATGTATCTACACCTTCGGACGTTGTGGAGACGCATATTCATACGATGCTCAATGACACAATACCCGATCCGTCACCACCACTTGATCGAAGATCACGAGCGAACCGTACGCTCAACACTTCATTAATCGATGAATGGAATCGGAAAAAGCCTCGTTTAACACAAAACCCCTCTCTCCATCGAGCAGTGTTTGAAGCATACATGGCACAATGCACATCAGCTGATGAGCCTCAAGCGGACGAAATCAGGGTTGTCAACGATGTCGATTCAGAAGGTGCACCGCCAGACTTTGAGTTTCAATACTCGAATGATATGCTGTATAATCCAGATGTACCGGATCCAGAACTGGGTTTAGGTTGTGATTGTGAGGGTCCTTGTAATCCAAACAGTAAAACTTGCAGTTGTGTGAAAAGACAAGAGGCGTATTTCTATGATTTAGGCATGAAGGGTTTTGCTTATGATCAGTGAGTGATATGAGATATTTAAGGTTACTTGCGCTGATGTGTTCTTATAGCCTAGGAAGAATCAAAGAGTCCACAGTCAGTGTTTGGGAGTGTGGCAAGAACTGCGGCTGTCCTCCTGAATGTATCAACAGGGTAAGCGGACGGCTCTACTCCATTTCACCTGCTGACGGGTGTAACTTCAATAGGTGATCCAGAGAGGCAGACGTAAGGACACGAAAATTGAACTGTTCAAAACAAATTGGAAAGGCTGGGGTGTAAGAGCTAGAGCTGCTATATCTGCTGGAACGTTCTTAGGCATTTATGCCGGCGAATTGATTAGTGAATTGGATTCAGAAGAAAGGGGCTTATTGTATGCACAGATTGGTAGAACGTATGTTTCCCCTTCCTAGGTGAAGGCCGGTTATTACACGTGCGCAACAATGCTGAAGTCTCATTATAGATATCTGTTCGACTGCGATGGTTGGCAAATCGCTAATCCACCTTCTGGACTACATCGCATCGATCCTAGATTAGCTGAATTGGCTGAATTGTCAGCTGAAAGAGCAAGGATGGCAGATGGGGAAGCTGATGATCCAAGTTATGTGTATTCGGCATACAGCGGTAGGTTTTCCCTTTCCAATCGAGAACACGAAGCTGACATATTGTGCTAGTTGATGCTTTTCACTACGGGGTAAGCTGGTTTGTTTCATAAGGGATAGCGAGCTGATTCATGACTCATCACTTTGCCGAGTATAGAATGTGAGTAGCTATCTCGATGAGTAATACCATGACGCTGATACCTTTCTTTTCCGTGACAGTTTACCAGATACTTTGTGAGCGGGCCTAACGTGTGTTGTTGAGAAACGGCGAGCTGATTAGCTTTCGGTCCTGACAGAACCATTCCTGTGATCCTAATCTTGCCATCACGCAGGCTTATGTAAAGGTGAGTATTCCAAATAGGCAGTACCCCGTCATCAGCTGACATTTTGTGATTCGTTAGGACTTCCACCCAGAACGACCCATGCAAGTTTCTTCCCTGCTAGATCAGTGCCCTCGCTAATATTCGTTCCATTCAGATTGGTCATATTTGCTCGACGCAACGTTGCTCGTAACGAAGAACTCTGTATATCATACAAAGGTATCCCAGTGAGTTCAGCTGAAATGGATTTCACAAAAACTTTGGATGAAGTGTCAACTGACATCAAACAGGACGACGAGGAAATCCCAATACCTGTTCCACAACCTAAACTTACTACTCGATATGCCAAACAGAAGAAATCGAAAACTTCAGCTTCTGCACATGTGACAGGTACAACAAAGGGTAAAGTAGCTGCCAAAGATAGATGCATGTGGTGAGTGTTCAGCTACTGCTTCTAGAATCCAAACAACCGCATAGCTGACTGTTTTCCATCACTCTCGTCGTAGTAAAACATCTAGGTGCGACGGGAGAATGTTTAATTACGGTGGATGAAGCTTCTTTTTGCCAAAGGGTTTGATAGCTAGATGGTATTATTTATGACGATCACGATTCGATCTACGATACACTACCTATGAATCTACGTTGTATTCTCTTCCATGTTCGCTTCTTCGTCCGTCGGTATAAGTTTAGTAGGTATTGGTAAACTTGGAGAATGATCTCCTAATGCTTCGTCCAGAGCTGACTGAAGTTCCGCAAGCAATTCTTCTGATACGAATGGTTAGTAAACGGTGCTTGATATGGTCTTGAGTAACACTGAAACACATACCTGCTTGCGCGAGAGCTACTTTGTATTCCTCATTGGCAACTTTCAATTCTTCTTGTAATTCCGTCAATCTCCTTGCCTACAATTGTCATTGGTATTGTATCGAAACAAAAAAGAGTCGAGCTGAGAGTAGAGAGAATGGACTTACTCTTGCTGAACTATCTTCTCTCTGAGGTATATTCTCTATCAATTTCTTAACGTCTTTACTTCTTCTTATGATATCAGCGACGAAAGTTTCTATTGCGGCTATTTGAGCAATTTAGCGCGGTCAGCAGAGTGAATTTGAGTCGTCGGGAAGTCAGGATTGAGGTGTGCTAAGCGGACGTACCTTTGTACTCTGCCCTATTGGCTGCGTGAGGAGTTTGTAATGTAGTCGGTATAGCTGTTGATGTTTGCTCGAATTCTGTTCTTTTGGTAATGTAATCTATTGATGTTGATGTTATCGTTAAGAGCTAGATGGTGCGTCAGTGTCTAGCAGTGATAATTCTATAAGTGATCACATCAGAAGGAGATAGGATGAAAAATTGGCATGGCATGATAGAGACTCAATACATTACTCTTACTCACATCAAGGATAGCATCCTGCAATTGTGTTATCCGGTCCTATTCACAATTACTTCCATTAGTTGTGACCTTGATGAAGCGTGCACTCGCATGTAGCTCTATCAAGAGCCGTCTTTAGAGATATGACAACTACGACTCACCATGTCAGTGGATAACTCTTCGTTGAGCATCTCGTGGTCTGGACTTGGAAGACCTCTTATCTTTATTGATACGAAAAGACCATCGAGATAAAGGATGGTCTTTTGGACGTTGATCTGTTACTGGGAGATCTTCTTGTCGAGTAAGCCCTCGACTATAGTTGTTACACGCATTAGTGCCTTGAGAAGCTATCACAACAACGAACAGATTTGCTCACATTGTCAGTCGCACGAATGAGGCGAACAACTATGAAGAAGAAGAAGAAGAAGAAGAAGGGACAGAACACAATCTTGTCGCATCCTCTGTGGAATTGATGAAGTAAATTGAGTGATTTCCGCCGGGATCTTCGAGATGTCAACAAAAGTCAGAAACACGGTCCACCAGTCACAATAATCTCCCTCCATACCTCATATTCTTCTACTCACTCTTTTCTCGCTCGAAGCTGACACATCCAGACGCACCTTCATCACGCGACATACACTAACAACCTTGAAGCTATATTAGCTGATTTGACGCTACGACGCCAAAAATCCAAGGAACTAAAACGATGACCAAGTTGGAGGTTTACGACACATTGTCTTCGCTACTCAACCCTTTGGCTTTGGGCGGAAAACATAGATCAACTGCTGAGATTTCAGATGGTCTCAAGAAGATACGGAGGATGGTATTGACTGAAGGTATACCTGATGTCGTGAGTGTCTATTCGTACAACCTGAAACGTATAGAAAAGCGTTTAGTTAGGCATTCACATGAATTAAACATGTTGAAACTGCTGTTTATCCGAAAAACAGTTTTCACTTCGGTTGAACAAGCAAGTATGCTGACTCAGTTGGAACAGTCTGGGAAACCATCGCTAAGATCAAAAATATGGAAGTTGATGCTGAAAGTCGATAATCTAAATGCTGAAGATTACTTGAGATGGGTATCGATGGGTCCATCTTCAGATAGTCATAAAAGTGAGTTGCTGTTGTCTCTTCCACACGATGTCCTCTTATACCAATAAATGTTGATCATACTAACGCATATCGTCCTTGTGTCTTGTGATAGTCAAGAACGATACTTTTCGAACGTTGGCGACAGATACTCAGTTCAAGGGGAAAGTCAAAGAAGATATGTTAATTAGATTATTAGAAGCTTTCGTCTGGAAAATCACTTGTATGTTTGTTTTCGATTACTTATTCATATTGAAGTTCATAGCTGACGTTGTCGGTATAGCTTCAGAACTTGAAGATGAAGGTCAGCCGTTCAAATATGTTCAAGGTGAGTCTGTGGATTCCCGTATTGACATCGAAAGACAGAAGTATAGTAGCAGCCAAACCACGATGCGATGACAGCTGATCACCATTGACCCAAATCAAATAGGGATGAACGTCCTCTCAGCACCGTTCCTATATGCTATGCCATCTCAACTAGAAGCTTTCGCTTGTTTTTCAACATTCATAGAGAATGGGTGCCCGTTATATGTCCAGCCGTCATTGAAAGGTGTTCATGAGGGTTTGAAGGTGAGCAACTTGTCCTCTGCTGGCTTGATGCGTTAGATTTTGGAATCTAAATGAAAACAACACGGCTGATTCAATTGACTCAGCTACTCGATAGATGCCTGGAGATTGTCGATCCTGAGCTGTATGATAAATTGGCTGAAAAGAATCTCAAAGCTGAAATATATGCTTTTCCATGTGAGTTTCTTCCTTCATTAAACCACATTCGGGCTAAATGGAGAACAGAAGAAAGTTCATCATCCGTCTCAAAGATTCACGATTGCTGACTGTCTCAATGTCCGTAGCTGTTATGACATTATGTGCTTGTACACCTCCGTTAGAAGAAGTACTCAAGTTATGGGAGTAAGTGGTTTTTTCTGTAACCTGTCATCATTGTTGGCAGGTTATGGTTAACGGATAGCATGTTGATGTATGATAACGGCATAGCTTCCTGCTGGCATTCGGGATTCACTTAAACGTTCTGTGTGTTATAGCACAACTACTTTTGATCAGACAAGAATTGATGGATTCGCCGTCGTACGTGATCATAACCACATGACGAGAGGAGAGGATCCTGTCAGCTGAAACCTCGTATAACAGTCCAATGAAGATACTTCGTACTTTCCCACCATTGGACGCAAGACCTGTTATCGGCGTGACTGTAGCTTTGGTCAAAGATATTCCAGAAGATCTATATAGGGAATTAGTCATTCATCCTTATTCATCTTAGGTATTTGTTCTACCGTAAAGGTGATTCAAACCTCTTGTACTATATCAGCGAACTTGATGGGGTTTCACTGTATTTAATGATTTTGTAAATGACATTTAACGACCTTATGCAAACCACTTGATGAGTCCTTTTTATGAGTCAATCATCCTGATATCTCAAAGATAAAGCCCTCTAAGAGAGAACGAGGTACATTTTATATGCATGTATGTATATATATGTAAAGTAAGGAATGTATGCTGGGTATTCTCCATCAAACTAATCTACCCAAATCCACATTAAAATCGTATATCCGTGATCCTGTACATATTCATTATGCTCTTATCGTTGTCGTTATTCTCGTTATCGTCGTATGAAAGTCGTGATAGTCGTAATTGTCGTAAAGTCGTTGCAAAGTTTGTTATATTATCCGCTTCCTTCTCAAACATCAATTGAAACCATGACATTCAGATCTTCCCACCTAAATCTCTCTTCCTACTACTGACCATCGTCCCGCCTCTTCCGACAGCTGCTGCTTTACCCGCCATTTTTGCAGAAGTAACACTTCCACCTCTTACTGAGCTTGTTGTTGCCGTCGTGCCTCGTACTGAGGGTGTGTTCGCCCTACTTCTAGGTGGAGTTCCTCTCGTAGAAGGTGTGTTCGCCCTTAATCTGGGTGGGGTTCCTCTGGCTGATATAGTTCCCCTAGTTGCCGCTGCGGCACCATTCCCTACAGCTGACTCTCTCGTTGAAGGTGTGACCGGTCTCCTGGCTGTTCCTACGAAAAACGTTGACCCTCCTCTTACCGAAGCTGCACCTCCCCTGGGTACTGAGGTGTTTCCTCTTACTGGAGCTGTAATACCTCTTAATGGTGTAGTTCCTCTTACACTAGTTCCCCTTATCGAAGCAGGTTTGTCCTTTTCCGGCGTATCGTTATACGGTATTCCTAGTCCTTTTGTCTCGTCAAAAGCTTTCCATAATCCCACTACTGAATCTTCTTTACTTGGCATCTTTTTTATTTCATTCTTATCATCGATATCGTCATGACAATCAGGATTGACCTCTTTCTGCTCCGCACTCGCGATTTTAGGTTTATTGACTAGAGTAGGTTTAGTTGATGATCTACCAATCGGAATTCGTCTCCCCTCAGTAATACTTGGCGAAGAAGTATTCCTGATTGAACCGATTTGTGATGAAGACGCAGGAGTAGATGCTCTCCTAATGTTGGTGGTAGTTAAAGTCGTTGAATTACCTAAATTCCATGCTGGTTTAACTTGAGCTGTTGCTGTGGCTAAGGTCGCCGTCTGGAGTGGTCTCAATCCACCACTCATCATTGTAGGTGGTAACGATCTTCTGTTTTTGGGTCCTGTTGGTGTGATACCATTTTCATTATCACTTTGATTTGATAAATCGGGAGATCTCAATCGATGTGCGAATTTAGCATTGGCAGCTTGACTCGCTACGTGACCATTGCTAAACCTTCTTTGTAGCGCTGGGTGACTTTGTGATGATATTCTATTTTTCCCTGGTGCAGCGGTCGAAGCGTGCATGGAGCTGATTCTGTTGGTGGGATTGACCTTTGATGAGGAAGAAGATCGTTTTGGTTTCGCTCTGACGTTAGGTTTCACCTGATCCCCCGATTTGAAAGCGAAAGACATTTCTGATATGCCATCTGATACCATTGAGATGGAATCGTCATCCACTTTACGTGATCTAAACGATTTGGCCGGGGATGATCCATCAGTCGTTTTTGTAGGTACTTTCGTAGGCGTTCCTGCTATTGATGGTAATGTTGGATACTTAGATTTTGGTGGTGATTCATGGGTCTCAGATGATCGCTCTCTAGATGTGGACGTACTGATCGGAGTAACCTAATTAGTATCGCGTAGTAATCGCAGATGAGTCGCACTTACTCGTTCGTCTTCAAGAGCGCATCTGTGCTGCCTGTCTTCGATTTCAGATGCCATTCGTGGACTTTGACGAACTGGATTGCTAATTAGTTGCTTGTCACTTCGGAATTTCACCTGCACTCACCCGGTACAGATTTCTGGCTCTGATCGAAATGCTTCTTTTCCCCATACCAGAATGTCGTTTGCTTCCATGGTCATTCGTAGAATCACTTTTTGAAGTTCTCTGAAAACTCGCGATCGGGAGTTGAGTCATACCAATTCTTTCACATAGGAGAGAGACGTCTGTCAGTTGACTATCAAGAAACAAGAGTGGTTAGCCTGCTGATATACATAAGTCAAATGATTGGACACGTACACCACCCAGAGTTCGGCAGTATCTCCCCCTTTTAAGATATCACTTAATCTCTTAAAAGACTTCTTTCCTTTTACCGAAGTAGTCTCTTTCTGGGCCCTTGAGTGGGAGCCTTCTGGCGTCGGTAATTTCGTCTCACTGATCAACATCCGATTAGATTTCGGTGTCATGAGGAGCTATTCAAAGAGTCAGCCATGAATCCTTGGACTGTAATAGCGGACTTACTTTATCCTTTTCCAGACCTTCAATCCTCGCCCATATATCTCTGGTTTTCTCCCTTTCCTCTTCATTACTCTTTTCATCTTCGATAGTCCTTACTATACCCTCGACTTCATCGACCATGGATAAAGTAGCTTCGTATTCTTTCAAACTAGGATCTGTGTTGAACAATAGATTTTGGAATAGTAAAGGATATTTCAGTAACCTTTGAAATGGTTTTGATAGTGAAATGATCAATCCAGCTTCTCCACGTTCAGAAGCTAATTCTTCTAATGAAAGCAACTTTCTAGCCAGATGACCCTGTTCAGAATCTTCCACCTTTTTTGAGACTCGCTTCGTTTTATTGGTGTGTGGATGAGCGGGATCGGAGAACAGTGTCAACGTTTCGTCCACTTGAGATAACGCTTTTTCGAGATGTAGAACGTAGGTGGAGTATTCTCTCAATATATATGACTACAGATCGTTAGCTTAATGTCTTACTACATTGAACATCGTCCAGCTTACATGAGAAGTGAAGACGTCTGCTAAACTCCGTACCAAAGGATATTGATCCTCGTATCTCCTTTTCAACGCTGCTGCAAGTTTGATGTGACCTTCTAGTATCCCTCCTGATAAGACGGTCAGGACTTTTTCCAAATCTTCAGGTAGTCTGACGTCTCTTCCATTCATTGAGCCACCTGAGCTGACTCTGGAGCTCGCTTTATGTAGTTTGTTGTGTAGGCTACTGAATCCAGGATGATATGACGTTCTGTTATTGTTGTCAGAAGGATGCAAGTTCGACTGGGAGGAATATGATCCTTGTCGCGTTGCTGGGGGAGGCAATGATTGGTGTGATCTAGTTCCCTTTAAACTTGAGAAACTGGTTCTATGTGATGGACGACCATTTGTGAGTATATTATAAGCGTTCATCCTCGCTGCGCTTGAAGGTGGTGGACCCGCTGTTCCTCTGGCGATAATGTCGTCATTTGGCGTTACTGGTGGTGCAGTGCTAGCAGATGAGTCAGATGGATATCGTTCTCCGCTATAGCGAGATGAAGCATATCTCGCGGCTATTGGTAGATTCACAAATGACTCGTTACCTGATAAAGCTGGTGAAGCGGGTGACATTGTGCGTGAAAGTTCTGAAACGGGATCGTATAAATCCAAATGAGGTGAGTTGGCTGAAATGGGTATCAGTGATTTACAGACTGTGTCGTTGAATCTCATAAGATCTTGTACGTATCTATGGATGAGAATGGGCGTCAGCTTGATGGACTGGTTGAACGTCACCAGAGAGGCACATTGAAGAAGATATAATTTATTCGAGCCATGGTATAGATTCACTTCCACTCACCTCTCTTCAGAGCTTACGATTTCCCAAAGAACTTCCTGTCTGGTCCTTTCTTTCGGACCTAGATTAGCTATTAATTCATCTTCGGCCATCTCGCTCCAGCTGTTAAGTTGAGGTAGATAACTCATAGTGCTAGTCGCACCAGTCGACATCTCTGACGGGGTCGGAGTTGGCGACAGGATTGTTGAGCTCTTAGTCGGTGAATCACTCGTTGATCGACCTTCTAATGTTCGAGGTGGTAGAGAAGCTTTGCGAAACGTTGGTGTACGTATTGCTAGCGAAGGTAAGAAAGGTGATGTCTGTCTAGAGATAGGTCTCGGTCTGTTGGTGTTTGTGGACTGGGAAGTTGTCGGCCTCGAAACTTGTGTTGTCGAGAGGGATGTTGGTGGTCTTAATGTCGACATTGAGCTTCGTTTCAAAGGTAGAGTCGATGATGATTGTTTTGTACCATCATCGGATTTAGGATTCAGTTGTGCAGATTCGTTGATAGCGTCTTCCAAGAGTACACTTGTTGTGGGTGTAGGTGCGGGTGATCTAAACGTTACTTTCTTTCCTCCTGGATTCGCTTTATTTGTATCTGCAATATCACTAGAAGCACTAACCGATCTATGTCTATTCGTATTTTCGGTCCATGACCCAGTGACCGGTGAACGATCTACATTCAGGAACTGACCGTGAACAGAATGTGGTCTGGCGCTTTCAAGAGCTGTATGATGATTTGTCCCAGGTTTTATGGAGTTTGCTGCATTGATCGTTGATTGCGGTCGTTCAGCTATATGAGATTTTGATGAGATCTTCTTTATACTGTTGGACTTAGATGGCGATACATTCTCTTTGTCTCGAGTCGTTGATGAAGAGGAAGATCTTTCGTTTGAGCTTGGACCATTTTTGAATCTTGACAAAAGCGATTTCATCTTGTTGCTGCTACTGCTTTAATAGCTAGCTCTGATCAAGGGTTATTGCTGGGCGCGACCGTCGAGTACGAGTGATTCCTATTGATGAAGGTGAGGGTATTGAGGTTGGATGTGGATGCAGTGATACGTTACGGTTTCCTTCATTGGTGACGATTGTAAATTGATGTTTAGGTTGAGCACTTTTGCCTCTGTAAATTCGCGCGGATCGCAAGGAGGTTTGTAGACGTAAAGCAGTCGTTGAGGGGGGTTATCGTGTAAATCCAAAGGCGTGTTGTAACTCAATGTTAGGTATGAATGGTTGTTTGATCGAAAATCAAAGAAGGGAAATAGATGATCATGATTCAATCAAAAGGACATATTGGTCATTAGAACGGAAACCGCCGGTCAAATACTTTAGAATGAACACAACATTACACTCATAGTGCATGGTCTACAATTACCTCGTTTTGCATACTGCTCGTGTAAGACTGACTGGCTGATGTCGACCGAGGTCAGACGCATGATCCTATGGCCGATCGATGCACGTGAATAATAGCACCACTTGCAGGTGCATGGAAAATACAATGCTGAAGCACGGTGAAGCCCAAGAGTCACATTCAGTAAGACATTCGTCAAAGTACCTCAGAGCATACACAATTCAGAGGGAAGACGCCCTTTTGATGAAGCGAAAAGGTAATAAAGACATCGTGCTGCAATCAATCCATTATAGACTCCTGAATGAATCTCATCCATTCTAGAGTTCAAACATGACATGTTGACAAAAATGAATGCAAAACAAGAATCAAACATTGAAAATGAGCAGAAACAAAAGTCAAACGCGGTCTGTGCGCGTCTTTCTATTTACAAAAGTGCCACATTCGAGGAAACTATTAATATAGTTCATCAACGAAGGAATAATTCCGAGCGTCATGGAACAATTGATTCCGGCTGCATAGCTTCTGTGCTGACGTAATCGTAATCCCCAATCCGGTGTTCGGACAATGAGAATACCACCAAAGGGGTTAACCGAGAGTGGTATGTTGAATTTATTCATTTCACAAACTCATCATCATCACTTTCAACTTTGGCTGTGCATCGTTGTTACATTTCTGATACCACCAGTAACTGTTGTCTTGTGTACATTACCTTCTTCAACATTGCTTGAACATCATAACCGCCTTTGAGCTGTCGGGAAGGATCCGAAGAACTATTCTAGAGTTGTAAGTAGTTCCTCTTAACAAATCAACTTCGCTTCGTCCTCATGTTCTTACCCTTGCACATGACGTAGTTTTGATCATCAACCAAATTCCACTTCATTTGTATATACAGCAAAGTCAGACTTCTCATTGGATACACATCTTCTTTCTCACTTTCAGCTTTAAACATAACAGAGCGACAGGTGGATTTCAAATTCGACCGTCCACTTCACTTGACAAGCTTGGAGTGGAAATATAATCTACATTCGCTTTACAAGAAGTATACCTACATGCTGGGTCGGCAGAAATTTTATCATGACAGTACTGGCAAAACCATCGCGGTCATATGTCACTGCGGAACATGTCCCGGACGAATTACTTGGAACCGCTTATACAGCGTCAACAAGTACGACAAAGAAACTATCCAAGAAGATAGAAGGTGGATTTAAGACGTATCGACCTCGTGAGTAAACAAGATGCGAGATTGAGTAGTCGTTCCGAATGTCATAGCTAATGGTGTCGTGCCTGTAGCCCTCGCCGAAACTCATCTGCGCCGACCGCTGGGTTATGATCCTCATCCTGAATCCCATTTTGCGCCTTTACCACCTGCATTTCATCTATCTGGGAAACATAAGAAAGACGCCGCTTTAGCAGGACAAAGAGCTGAATTAGAACATATCTTGCAACCCGAATATAAATCATACAACTATGATTTGGAAGGTGATTCTTCCAGTATAGCAGGGCCAAGTAAAAATCATTCATCAAGGACCGCAGGCGGTTTGAGTGGATTGGAGAAGAAAAGTAAATCGTCTGGAGGGGGAGGGGGAAATGGATTGAGATCTTCTGCATCGATATCAAGTTTTCATCAACAACCTACTTCAGGCGGTGGTAGAAGATCAGGTGGTGGTATCTACGTCGATTCCAATGGTAAATTACACGACAACGAATTTGATCCATTCGGTCATGTATCTGAAATGTCAAGAGCTAAATCGAGAAGAAGAAGCGCGTTCGGATCGGATAGAAGGAAAGGCGATTCATCCTCTTCAGAATCAGGAAGTGACATATCGGATAATAATTTACCTCGAAGAAGTACTGATACAGGAAGAGAAAGGGAAGAAGAGGAGATCAGGAAAAGGTTGGAAATGGAAAGGAAAAGATTAGACGATGTTTCAGGATATGCAGCTGCAAGGAGAAGAAGCATGATGATCGATGGTAGAACGACTCCTTCCATTAGGTCAAGTGAAGATGGTAATGGTTTCATACCATCAATGTATTCGGCAAGTTTAGCTCCTGCCATGACAAGTAAATCAAAATCACAGGGTCATTATGTGCGTTCACCGCTTTCACCAACGTTCGACCATTCTCCGGTTCACTCTACACCACCCGAAAAGACAACCGAATCTACCAAGCACAAGGAGACAAAATCAAGGGTTGAAGTATCAAAAGATGGGTCAAAGAAAATAACAGGATTTGACGCACCTATATCACCTGTCCCACTTCACACTCCATCAATGGGTAATGATCATCTACTACCACCACCACTCTCAGTAATCTCTTCTGGTTCAGGCCGGTTGAGTCCCGGCACAAGGGGAAGTATCGATACAGGTCGGGAAAGGCCACCTAAACCAACTGAACGACCACGAGAAGAGCTATTCCCTGAAACACCTGCTCAGATCAAAAGACGTGAAGAACGTGAGAAGCGGTCAAGGCTAAGACCAAGTGGACTTGCGGTTGATACCGTCATTGCTGGAAGTGGTAAAGCTAGGATATTACCTGAAATTGAGATTGTGGAAGATGACGATCCGAGAATTGTTTTCCCATCCGAGGGGAAGACGACCAGGGTACAGTCGACCCACGATCATGTGATAAGGGGGCCCTTTAGTCATGCGCTGAACGCTCTAGGTGATGGTTCGTCTGGTCTAGGTTCGAGAAGGGCAAGTTCAGCTAGGTCGATAGGAGGTGGTAGTAAACCTTCGACAATGGTGGAGGAAGACGGTGGATATCTACCCAGTAGATGGGCGAACGGTGATAAGAATCTACGGACAACAGAAACGGACAGAGAGAAATATAGACCTATGGAATGGAGAAACGTCGATCCCAGTGGGAAAGTCGAAGATTGGCAGTGAGTAATTTTTCACCAAATATCTGCGATGTGGCTAATGTTGGTATAGCCCCTCGACCAAGGATCAGTTTAAAAGGAACATGAAAGATATAGCTACTTCTGCTCGGTTTAGTTTATTCAGAACGAAGAAGAAGCTCTTGAGGAAAGCGGAGATTTGAACCTTGAGTGGCTTAAGAGAGTCGGACAGGCTTTATCATTGTACAAATTTGTTGTATTCTGATCTTGGATATGGAACAAAGTGTAGCTCCGGGTGGACTTAAGTGCACTAAAATGCATGATTGGTTACAGAATCATTCATCGACTGACATGCTTCTAATCGTCTGTATATTATTCCTTCAACGGTCAGGACCCTGCAGCCAGGTGGATTGCAAGTAACGTCACCCCTCTATCCTGACAGATGCATTGCCACCAAAGTCAGAAAATGGTGGACAAGTCCGCTTATCTGTTTTTCCATGTGGTGTGTTTTTGATGGCACCTATATTGCAGGATCTACCATTGGTCCGCTTGAGTTCCAGACTTTTCCTTTCTTTTCGGGGAAATAAAGGTCGAACCACGCATTCTCTCTTCTTTCTCCGCTGCGCAAGGTCCCATTATTTGACCTGCAACCTGTGTGTACGTATGTGCGGATGATGAAGGAAACTCATCCAGCCAAGCATGCAATAAATGCAGAGTCATGAAGTTGATGAAGGGCATCATTCCAAAGTATTATTGACTACTTAAAATGCCTAGTGATTTGCGAAATGACGATGTTTGATGGGATTTTCCAATTTTCAATTGTGAGCCCTCGTGTTGTTTTACCTAATGCGGTAATAAACTTCCTTTTTCACTTGGCTTTCTTGGGGGGAAGCTTGGTAAATAATTGCCAAGGATTGCCAAGCGAAATCGAAAAAAGGGAGAACTTGGCATTTAAAGTGCGCACAGGCCTTTTCCCCCTCTTTTCTGTACTTTCCATCTTCATCTTTCATCCCAATTCTTCATTCTTGCAATCTTTCTTCCTTGCATCTCCACGATCATCAACGACTATCAGCAACCAACTTCGACTTCGACCATCCCATCAAGAGATCATCACTCGACAATAGAAAGGACCAGAAAGAGAACGGAGTGAACAGATACACAGCGATCCGTTATTCACTGACTGCGTGGTCACCATCCGTAAGCCTCGCTTCGAACTCGTCTTTGAACCAATCATGAGTACTGACTCTCATGCAGATCAACGCTATGGTATACCCAACACTCCCTATCACCAATGGTGGTAATTACCTATCTGCGATACCGAGATCATCCGAATCTGAGTCTTCGTTAGATCCAGAACCAGTCACACCTGAGTTGAACTCCCGACAAACAATACGCAATATCGAAGAACCTGAAGAACAGTTACAATGCAAATGGAACGACTGTAAACACACTTCTTCATCACCTGATGAATTATATGATCATCTTTGTAACGCTCACGTCGGAAGGAAATCTACAAACAATCTATGTCTCACTTGTGGTTGGGAGAATTGTGGTGTGAAATGCGTCAAAAGAGATCACATCACTTCGCATCTAAGGGGTATGTCGTTTCACCACTAGATTAAGTTGAGATAAGCTGACTTGTCACTGCAGTCCATACACCACTCAAACCCCATCCTTGCTCAGTGTGTTCAAAAACATTCAAGCGGCCACAAGATTTGAAGAAACACGAACGAATCCATACGCAAGAACATCATCAGATGCATAAATTAAGCAAAGCTGCTACTTCAACAGACCCGATCTTCAATTCCAGAGTATCAACCGGAAACATCCACTCTCATGCAGACGTTCGACAACGATCACCAATGTCATCTTCACACTCCCTCTCACCTTCCTCGTCATCCTCCCGATCGCAATTAAACCCGTCCTCACCATATGATCATCTACTACACCCCAACCATAGCCAAGAGAAATCCACTTCACCCTCACCCTCCGCTCTAGCTGCATTACACCGGAAACAACATGAAGAGCTGGCCGCATACCAACAAAGGGAAATGGCAATACTTCAACAATTAGCGTATAATCAACAGCAAACTCAAGCTTACGCTGCTCAATTAGCCGCAGGCGATGGTTTCTCCAAAGTCGGCATGAAAAGAGGTCAAAGCGAAGGATTAGAAGGTTTATTGGCTGATATGAAGAAGAGAAAAGTCGAGCCGGTTTATGATGCAGGTGAGTTCCATCCGCTCGGAGCTTAGCTGACGTTGCAGAAATGATGCATCGATTGAACAACCTCGTTGCGCCGCCATCTGGATTCCAGATCCCCACAATATCAGGCTTCAACGACTACACCCCTCCACTCAATGCAACCGTCAACCCCTACCCAGCCCTACCCTCTCTTCCAGGGTTACCTTCTTCGATGACATCTGTCAATCCTTCGCCGCCATTGTCCATACCGGAGATCCGAACGGAAGCCGATTTGGCAATGTTCAACGAGTTCATGATATCTCTTGGACGAGACGCAGCAGGTCAATCGCAGCATATCCAACCTATGATGCACACTACGTCCGGTGGATCTAACAACGATTCACCGTTATCAGACAACAGTGCTAGCGTCGAAGACCTGTTCAACCCTGAAGAACTCGCTTCATTAGGTTTAGGGATCCCGATTCCTCAACACACAGAGAACCCCCAGATGTCTCACTCTCTTCCAAACAATTCGTCAATCTCTTTCGGTGGATTATACCCATCATTGGAAGGCATGCGAAGTCGCACTGGATCCGCGCCCGATGTTTCCACCTTATCCGATCCGTCTTTCAAACGACCCATCGCTAGTCTACCGAGAGCATCTACAGGAAGTCTTCATACAGGCACCCACATAAAACCAGCGACCACATCCAATTTCTATGGACTCGGACCAACACAATATGCCGAACTTCCATTTACATTCAACGACTACAGTCACAATGACGCTGGTCTCGGATCTATTGACCACAATGGATATGACTCGTTCGATTCCCTCGCTCGTTCCAAGCAAAACTTGTACCCTGCAGCGACACTTGCTCCAAAAGACTTTTACAAAAAGACGTACAGACATGTCCAACCTCTGGGAGCGAGTCTATCCGCCAGAGCTAAAGAATCCGCTGAACGTACTGCGTTCGAAGAAGACGAAGAGGATGAATATGTCATTGAAGAGCCTTCAGAATACGAAGAAGATATGGAGAAAACCCCCAAGATACCAGTTAAATCTCTGTTAAGTGATGTTGACTCGGATCCTGCCTTGAGGTTACCTGCTATACAATCATCTACACCAGATGAAAACAATAGGACATTGCCTTCTTTATCGTCAATAAATCATTATCGATCAAACTCAATTGCATCGAGTTCGTCAACACCTAAAGGATCACCTGTGCCATCCTCAAGAAACCTGCCTTTAGTCGCCTTGCCTGTCAAGAGACACACTGAAGATGCGATTGTCAGAGGTGTGAAACGATTGGAATTGAACGATGGTGAATCAGTCTCAACGAGTCTTGGTGACGATCACGAATCTAGTGAGGCAGATACAGAGGAAGAAGAAGAACCTGAAAGACCTTCAACAGCTACGATAGTCAAAGAGATGAGAAGGAGACATGCTCAATTAATCCGAAGTTGGTTAATAGCTGTTAACCTTGAGTTCAGACGTAAGAAATTGGAACAACATCAATTGTTAGAACGGCAACGACAGGAATTCGAACTTCGACATCAAAGAGAACGAGATGAACAACTGCATGAGATCGACGAGCTAGAGGAGGACGACAGAGAATGGGAAGAAGAGAGAGAAAGGGAGAAGGAGCCGAGGGTGAAAGTCGAAATATTGGCTTAAAAGTAAAGATGTGCTGTGTTTTCACGGGGGCCTTTGGGAATATTATCTTGGATTTGTATGATTTATTGTATCCATGTAAGTCAGTAAATGATTCAAAGACTTGTACTTTGCGGAGAGTGAGTAGTACACAATGGACCAAATGAGTTCCGTTGAGATGCACAATCTGTGTTCGCACAAGCTCATGGTCAATTTTGATGCCTCTGGGAACTGCTGCACTCTTTCCAGCGTGAAAGGTAGTTCGATCTGTGATTATAGTTATAGTTGCGTTACGGGAAGATCTCCTTGATTTTTTACCCTAAGTAAGTAAAGATGATTCTAAAACTTGATCGCGTTATCTCTGTGATTTTATCCCCTTATCCGGCTTATTCATCGTTTTGTGAATATTACGAGAACGTTTTTTTTCGATCCTGCCCTTGTTCAGGTCTTGGTTTTATGTTCTTGTTTCTGTTTCGTCTCGTCCATCTTGGCTTTGGCTTTGTATTCGATGATTCGATCATGCATCCATTTTTTCGCGCTGTGAACATCGACACTTTTGTTCGAGAAAGTACTCGTTAAGCTGATTGCGTGATCATACGATACAAAGAGACAATGAGAGCAGCCATAAACGCCGTTTGTCAATTTATCAGAATCGTATAATTTCAAGATCGCAAAGTCGTCATACAACACAAAGGAAATCTGAACTGCATAACGAAGATAGAGAGAAAGGATTAGAAAGATGAAAGGAGGCAATTAAGACGAATAGACAAGGACTGATAGGCACATAGGTATGAATGAGGATGAATAGATAAAGGTGAGTAAGACATCCCATCAGGTTTCAAATCTCAATCGTAATTCAGAATCATCTATTTGCTTACTTCCATGCACTGATCGATATCATCGAGTAGACACAGCTGTACACAAGAACTATCTTCTTGTCATATCCCAACCAACTAAACCGTCGTCGCTCAATCCTATCCCTAGTTTCTTCACGATGGGTCTGCAATTCTCTGGCCCTTCGAGTTCATTCTCAACCGCAAACCCATCGTCAAATGGTAAACTACCACCACCCGCAATACAAAGATTGTCATCATCCTCAACACCTAACAAACGTAAATTACGAGTCATATTAATCCAATTATTCGGTGTATTCTTCTTACTTTCATGGGGACTATATCCATTCTTATTGAATAATGAAGGTCTGACAACGAGGTTACATCTTAACCCTGTGGTCGAAGCTTTATTACCTCAATCCCATGATAAAGCATTATCATCTCTCCATGTTAATGAAAAGGTGCATGTCGGAAATGACGAAACTGAAGAAGAAGATTCTTCAAAAGTCAAGGAAGCATATGTGACTTTCTTGTCATCGATCAAAGATGAAAATTATCTATTATCAACAAGATTGTTAATGTTTCAATTACTTCATGATCCATTAACAGTAGATAAAACTCATTCTCGCGATATAGTCATTATAACCACCAATGAAATCAATCAAGAAACAGAAGATATGTTACAAGATGAAGGAGCTATAATTCAAAAAGTTGATTATCTAATTGATGGTTTTATATTACCCAATCAAAGTCAACATGAAGAAAGTCAACAACAAAAATCAAATAATAATCATTGGAAAGATCAATACACGAAATTACACATATTCAATTTAACGGATTATAGCAAAATATTATATCTAGATAATGATGTTTTTTTACTCAAGTCATTAGAAGATATTTGGGATTCGGAAAACTCGGAAATACCTTTTGGTTTAGGTGGGATAGGTGAAAGGTCAAAACAGAATTACGTAGAGAGTGATCTAAGGATCGAACCATCAATCTATGATAATAATGCTGAAAGGGATTATCTAAATGCCGGATTCATGTTAATTAGACCTGATCAAGAATTGTTCGAAAATCTGACTAAAACAAGAGGATATAAACCTTTTTACATGGAACAAGTGAGTCTTCCATTCCATTTATCTCTCGACCAATTGGTTAACCCGCATCAATCTCCTAGGCCCTCATAAACCATTATTTCGATTGGGAAGGTGATCATCCGTGGACACCATTAGATACAAAGTGAGTAGTAGCATATTTGGACAAGCTGGGCACACAGACTAACAGCCCTTTGCAGATTCGTGTCCCATTATCCTAAAGTATCAGATATGAAAGAAGGATATTACTCGTGAGCTTTTGTGCCTTCGCTACATCACTTCATTATCGCGCGTTCTGTATCTCCTCAAATCATATAATACCCCCAGAAATCTGACCTGCTATACCCGTTAATAGGCTCCACGCAAAGATGTGGAAAGACCCAGTCGACGGATCAGTCAAAGCCGCTTGGAGAGAAGGGGTACAGAGGATGAATGATTTCTGGCATTGGCAACGTATCATTTAGAAAGCGGAAGGTCACGTTTGTCCCCGCATGCGGCAGTTGCAGATCGTCCGCTGGCCAGGTCTGATACCTTTCATTGCATTCCCAGATGTTCGGAGGCTTGTAGAAAGGGATGATAGAGAGGGTAGGATATATATATATTCATAGAAGACTGCCTCCACCACGCGTCGTCTCACACCATACCAAAAGTGCTCGCGTCTAAGTATGTTGTAATGTTACCAAATAGATTTCTGTCATAGTGATGTCTTATGCTTCTTCCTAATTCAGATTTCATTTCATTACAGGCTGTGCAACGTCGTTTGAGTCTCATAACAAAAAGACGCAGCACAGAGTTTCTGGACTGAACATGAGTGTGACTCCAGCTGCGTTCGTTTCTCCACTATTTCTCAAGTTCATCGCTAACGTTCCGACAGGTTACGAGCGCATCTGCTTGAATCCCTTTCGACGCTTTCCAATCCTCATAATCTGGGTCTGACGGTACTTATCTCCGAGCCTAAACGTACATCATCAATTTTCCCATATACGCCTATTCCACCAAAATGCTTTCAACAGGAGGTTCTGGTCGTGTTATCATCTGATCTTCCTCAAGATGCCTCCCAGCAGGGCTCGGAGTCAAGTGCTTCAGCTTCTTCATCTTCAAGCCCAAGTAAACCGATGAAGAAAGTACTTGTCTCAGCAATATCAGCTTACTTGTACACCTTCCCCTCTACTCCCACTCCCACTTCCTCTTCAGCTTCAGCTTCATCTTCCTTTTCGTCACAATCATCACAATCACCGTCAACAGCGATATTGTATATATCAAAAATCGATTCATCAGGATATACACCCACGCCACTCCCTTTGACTCGAGTGTTGATAATATCATTCTTGTCATATTTCATCCATCAAATACCGAATATACGAGTACAGTTATTTGCAAGAGCACAAAAGCAATATCTATTTGCTAATTCTTCGAATAGTGGAAAGAAGAAAGTCTTAGGTGGAAGCGGTTTATGTAAATGGTGGAAAAGTGTTTATGAGCAGACTGCTTCAACCTACTTGAACAAGAGAAGTGAAGACAAGGATGTCAATGAGAAGCCGAAAGTTGACAATGACACAAAAGAGCAAATCAATCTCAAGTTGAATTACCTATTGCCTGGATATGAGGAATTCGAAGCTGTGAATCTTTTAGGTGGTCAGAAAGATAACAGCTTTTTGTCACAAAACTCAGAATGGGAATATAAACCGCCATTCATCACATCTATCGTCCCATCTGCTGCTACTGGAATTACGGGTACTTCTTCCTCATCTTCGACAAGCAGCCTCCCGGAATCACTGGCGACACTCATTCCATCACTGCCGGATGATCCTAAAACCCGATTCTTAGAAGAACTAGTTACGGATTCACTTCAATCCCAAAATCCACTGCTGAATCACGGGTCGAAGAAATCGTCTGAAGCTAATGGTCCCAAAGGGGGAGATGGAGTAATGAAACAATCAAAGAAAGAGAGGGAAACACAAGAAGAACTGTCAGAGAGAAAAGCTGCCCATTTAGCGCTGAGTAAGATTCATCCTAAAGAATTTTGGGAAAGGATAGGTTTTAGACAGGAGTGTGGTCAGGAAGTCACTGGTTTCTTCACTTTAAAAGTTTCTCGTTCACCACCAAATAGCAAGAAGGATCTAGTGCAAGGAAGTGATCAAGTTCAGGCACAAGAGAAAGTAGGGGGATCAGTGACATCTGAAGTCTTCAAAGATTCGATAAACACAGAACAAATCTCATCACTTGATCCTGAAAGTCAAGTTTCATCCTCAAATGGGAGTAATGAATTAGCAACTCTACCCACTCCCTCTACCTCTCTTTCTGTGGTAATTTCCAGCTTGGACGATCCCATGAACCCCGCCACAGCGAGCAAGACCAAACTACTGAGACAAGAAATACTAGATCGATTATTAACAGCTTTGACAAACGTCGATTTCGCAACTCTTGCTTTAGCTATAGAAGGTACTGAAATATGGTTAAAACAAGCTGAATCTATAGTCAAAGGTGAAATCGGCCAATCAGGCTGGGAAACTTGTCTGGGTACTATTCACCGAGAAGAGGGATTACATGTTGCGCCTACTACGAGTGGAGCGAGGAAAGAAAGGGAAGCAGAGAAGGTGACTATGCTTATGCCAAGAAAGAAGAAGAAGGTTTAATCTGTTAGTCAAGTGGGAGAGTGCGTAGTATACGAATGATCTGCATCAAATCAGTCCTAACGGAGAAGTGTAGATTGCAATCGAAGTCGATAAGTCGATAAAATATACATTAGTCGAGATGTATATAGCAACATCATATTATTCCATAAATATAACCTTCAGATCCACTTATTATCTCCGCTGAGAGGGTTCACCGCCAAAATATGTTCTCCGATCACTATTGACCATTTATCTGTTGACTGCCCTCGCTGTATTACTTGGAGGAATGAAAGATCCAGCTACCATACAGAGGTTCCTAGGCGTGTAATGGGTTTTCAATATCGGTGTACGTTTAGTCGGCCAAGTAGCCAACAGGTCGGAGCTGTAAACGGATGTATCAGTTCTGGTCAGTTCGCACATCCAACCTTGAACTCACGTATGCGGTTCATCCTCCCATCCACCTCTTCCTGGACCCATAGGTAAACTACCTTGTTCATCTACACCACCTCCATTCAATCTCCTGATCCCATCACTAACACCAGCGGCATTACCAAATATACCTGTGTCAGTCTGTCTGCCAACTGTTCTCTCTCCACCGGAAGACTTCACATCCCAACATCTAACAGTCGAGTCTAATCCACCCGAAACTAATACTGCTGAATCTGCTGAAAATGATAATGATTCAATAGACGATCGATGTCCATACATCTTCTTTATAGGTCTCGAAGATCCTAAATCCCATAACCAGATTGACGAGTCTAAACCTATAATTCCCAATGTATCAGTACATCCCAAAGTATCAGTACATCAATCAGAACATGCCGCCCGCAAGTCTATTACTCACCTGCACTAGCCAATAATTTCCCATCTGGACTTATAGCCATCGTCGTTACAGCATCTGTATGTCCCATGAACAACCTTACACATGCACCTCTTTGTACATCCCACAATCTACACGAAGAGTCATTTGACCCTGTAGCCAAATACAGTGAATTTGGATGGAATCGCACACACTACCACCTAGAGTCAATTTTGTCCTTGTGTCACGGTTCATAGAGTCGACGATTTTGGAAACTCACGTTGACATCCGATAGATGCCCGGTGTACATCCTCAAGGGGGTCACCCTATCGGAGCTCCATAATCTCGCCGTTCTATCCCTGGAAGCAGTAGCAAAGTAGACACCCATCGGACCCCATTCGACATCCCATACCGGATCTTTCCCATGTCCACGATATACCACCAGATTCGAGTACGTATCCAAAGACCACAGCCGTACGGTACCATCTTGAGAAGACGATAGTAGCGTTGAAGGTGCAGAAGCTGAACCGTACAATGGATCGAAAGATAGAGAATAGACGGGTCCAGAGTGACCAATCAATTTACGGAAGGGTTGCCCTTCATCTTCCACCAATGTGCCATCTGTCGGATCTGCGGAAGCTTTTTAGTGAATCAACTTCCCTGATAATATAGGGCAACTTACCGACCGACTTCCTCTTAAGCTTTTCCCCCTTCAGACTCCACAGCCGTATGCAGCTTTCAGACGATCCTACGGCCATGAGAGACGAGTCTCTCGAGAATTCCACCGATGATGCACTGGTAAACGTTATCAGCTGATGATCGTAGGCCAGAAGCTCACCTTTCTCCATGATCAAACAAGGTGAAAGCAACCACGCTGGGCAATACGGTTGTAGAACTGCTTCCTGCTTTCACGTCACTTGCTTGAGTTCCTAGCCGAATCATCTTCCTCTTATCTCTGATAGCCTCCACTTCTCTCTTCAAATCTGGTATCCGGAACACAGCAGGTATCGGTGGTAATGTCTCGCTTTCCTCTGGACTAACGAGATCTGGATCTCGATCCGATTCCAGCTTCATTTCTTGTACAGTGACAGTTGGTGAGCGGGGTCTATCTTGATTCTCAGACGGCGTAGGATTTTGATCCTGAGAAGGAGATGTCATATCCACATCCCCATTACCATTTCCATTGGGATGACCATTAGGTAACGATGAATCAGGTTTTGAAGGAGATGTGTTGCCATTTGGCTGTTGTAATACGTCTTCATCGTGAAGAGTTCTAGCCACTTGTTCTTTTAATTTCTCAGTCATTGGAGGAGGCCCTAATTTAAGAGTGGTAGCAGTATTGAATGCTTCTATAGGCATAGCTGCAGGAAGAGCAGAAGCGATAAGACCGCTTTTGGACGCAATGGTGATTTTGTCCAAAGGGACGCCAGTGTTGGTGACTGTAACCAGATCAGCACCCAGCCTGGAGAACATGGAACTAACCTGTTATACTGATATGATTGAACACAATCCCTTTAATGGCTTCTTTCGCTCGTCCAGCAGCGGAATGTAATCCAGCTTCCCAGTCTTCATCTAATCCCGCTCCACTCAACCATTGTAAAAGAAGGTCATTTGCGTTCCTTGATAACGGCACGATATACTTGTCGGTGAGTATCCGTTGACAAAAAGGATTCGCATGAACGTGTTCCTTCGTTGATATCGAAGATAAGGTGGATACATCTTGAGGGTGAAGTGGACGGTGGTGTACTGAGTGTTGTTTGAAGAACTCTCGGGCTACAATTCGTCATCAATTCAAGATCTCTACATCTTTATTGAATTCGCTCACCCGTTTTCAAAAAGCTAAACTCGATGAGCTCGAGGAAAGTGTGAACGAAAAGAGGGAAAGAGAGGTTATCCAATTCGGGCTAATCCCAAAACCGTCAGCCATAACGTTCCATGCAGAACTAAGCAGCTCACCTTCCATAAATCCAATCCACCATCCACCCATCTTCTAAAGCTTTTATAACCTTCTACTCTATCTGAAGGGTCCAACAGAGAATCCTGGTTCAAAGTAGCATCCTTCAACTCTTTAGTAGTCGTATTATCTTCACCGTCTTGACCTTGAGCAGAAGCTCCCACTTTCTTTTGTAATTGTTCTATTATGTATTTTGCTTGCGCTTCAAACTCCGGTGTTATATTTTCTGACATCGTAGAGGCTGAAACAGCTTGAGCTTGAGGTATATTCCTTTTTACATTCGATTCCAATGGAACAGGTCCGGGTGCACGAAAGATAGCTTCTCTCCCTCCACCAGTTGAACCTCTTCTACCACCATCTTCACCCATTGCATCATCTTCTCCGGCTATCACCACATCTTTATCACCGTCAACTCCCCCTTGATCGGCTATTCCCTTTTGGAACATGTCAAGCGCTTTGTCGAACCCGTGAGATTGAAGATATTCCATCACGAATTGCCGGAGAAGATTGGCATCGGTTCTTGTACCTGAAGAAGCATGATTACTGGGTCCCCCCAGAGGTGCTGGTGATTCGGACATCTTTTCTCGCAGTCTTCCCTCCTCGATGAAGCTGATGATGAGTACTATAGGCTACCTTACAAGGTGGATGCATATGAGAGAAAAGAGAGAAAGGTGTTGAATCCGGTGGTAAAGTATCAAAGGTTGCGAAGAATAACAAGGCGGATGTCGCCGACTGAATTCAGTGCTTACCACACGCGACTGCTCTCTGCAAAACTCCCGCAACTTAGAAGATACATCTTCCTCTTACTCCTCTTCGTGCTTTACACGACACTCATGCTGACAATCGAATAGTACACACCTGATAATCACTCAGCATGACTGACGAAGATGACGGCTGGAACGACGGATTCCGATCACCCTCAATCCAGTCTGACGATGACGACAACGACGTTCCACTCAAACCTATGAGTGGCAATTTTGATCTTCTAAAAGAGCTAGACTTGAGTTTGAGAGGAGAGACCATCAATAATCGAGAGACTCCATGGACTATCGCATCTCAAAAGTCGGTGTTGGCAGTACAGCCCAAAAATCAAAAGGAGACGATCTCAAGAGGTATATACACGTTCTTGAATCCGTACAACGAGTGACTGATCTTATGTGTTAGTTCGTCTGGACGTCAAGGACACAGGTCTACAGCATGATGATCATCCTATTCCACCACCACCACCCCCTCCGATCTCGTCGGGACGCACAACTACTACAAATAAAGGCAAATACGGTGGAACATGGGCAACGACAAACGTCACACGAAAGAAGGATAAATCCGATGGTCCACCTTCACCAACTCCAGAAGTGAAAGTCAAAAAACCTAGAAACAGCGGATGGTACGATGCTATGGGTAATCCAATTCCCACAACTACTAACCCTGCCAGAAAGAAAAAGATAGTCGATAAAGCCGACGAGTTGATGAGCACTCAAGAAAAGAAAGCGAGGTCGAAGGAAAAGGCAGCTGCAACCAGGAAAAGGAATAAAGAACTTAAGAAATTGAAAGAAGAGGCTATCAAGTTTGGCAAGCTACGTGAGTGCATAGGTCATTTTCATTTCAGTGCTCACACTGACAAATTATGCAGCCGCCGGTATCGCTCCAACAGATGAATTCCCGATTGTCCAAGGTTTAGAAAAAATGAAAGATTTGCCAACGAAATCGAAAAGCCGCAAACCAACTGCAAAGGGGAGTGACCATGGAGTGACAAACGAAGCTGGCGGTATCAAACTAACAGCCGAAGAGATCAATGACCTCGTCAGTAGTATACCTCAAGCTAGGGAGAGGAAAGAATTGGATGAAGAGGATAGTGTCAAGGCGAAATCTGTCAGATCTGACGAATTGAAGAATAAAACTGTTGACAGATCGGTAGATGGGATCATTAAGCATTTCACAGACACCCTCAATAACGACCAGAGTCGACTGATCAAATACACTTTTCATTCTCAGAAGAATCGTCCCAATCGGCCATCTGTCATTTTGTCTATATCAAGTGATGGGTCTCCTCCTCCTAAAGAGTATCTTCCAACCCCTCCTGAAGATGACGACGACTCTGCGGAACAGCCTTCGACCATCACCAATCTGCCGTCTTCCGTGATCCGAAATATCGACGTCGATGACGAGAACACCTCTTCCGGAATCTTGCCATGTAGTTCTCCCTTGGATAAGTACAACAAGAGTTCTCGTAAGGTCATCGAACCTCTTCCCTTCAGACAAGGTGATGCGGAAGTTAGAGATTCGGCGACCGCTGCTAAAAGTGAGCATCCCCTGTGCGACAGTGTGTGCTGATACCATCGAATAGCACATCGTCGCACTCCGAATACAGATCCACGATCTGTGCAAAGTTACGGGCAAAAACGATATCTCAACCAATTTGAACTCCACTTACCTACTCCTCGTCCATCTATGACCAGCACCCTGAATCGAACCCCTGCTCAATCTGCAACTATGAAGCCATCTTCTTCTCGCTATAGCCCCGAACCATCTGCAAACCAACACAAAAGATCAGCTTCGCCCGATGGTGGAAAAGAGTGGACAAGTTATTCGGCAAACAAAAAGCCAAAACGAAATAACACTAACGTTCACAAACATGACAAAATCACTAACAGATCTTACTTTCCAACTAATATTTTCGCAAAGAAACCCCACTTTTCTATCTCAGAACGGCAAAAAAGTCCTCCAAGATCAATGACGGGTGCTGCCAAACCGAAGTTATTCACTCCCTCCACACTTGATCAAGATCAGTCCAAAACTTCTCTGTATACTATCAAGACTATTCACGGAGAGAAGTACGGTTCCGGCGCTCCTTCCAAAATTCAAGTCCAGGAAGAAGTGCGATATCTAGATCGTGATGTTCAGCCCAAGTACCGTGCAAAGAATGGTTCCAACTTGGCAGGACCTTCAGATCTCAAACGCTCCAATACTCGGCCGATCGATTACAGGTGTGATAGACAAGCCACTGATCCCTCCAAGCGCTACAAGCAAGGTTCGCAGAACAGCGGTTTCATTCCAGATGCTAACCCACCAGACGGATCTAACGGATATACTCACTTTGATGGATACAGCAATTCAGAACGCTCAAAACCGCGTCTTGCTCAAGGCACTCATACTAATGAAAGAATTGAACAAGAAGATTGGACTCAAGCATGGACTCGACCAGCGCAAGCAAGACCAAGACGACCAGTCACTCCTGAATTCCCTCAGCATCCTCGAGGGTATCAACAAGACGATTATTCCCATAGTCATCCTGAAGCAATGGATACTAATCTTTACTAACGACACTCAACAGGTCTTTGGAACCATGAACGTACTAGCACTCTTGGACCTCACAGCTAGAACCAAACATTAAAGACCTATATCAGATCATATATCCCTAATACTCCTCTAAGACCTGATAGTCGATCCTACTCTGACCCACTGAATAATTCAACAAATCATACTACTTCCCGTCGCCACTAAACAGATGTTCCTTTGTATACAACAAACTCACACCTCATGCTATATGTCCACACCATTGTCACCAATTCTGTTGTTTATAAACCATGCCTTTACATGCACTCATTCATGTATAAGTTTCACTGTGTCCCTGTATGCAGCGATTCATACATGCAATGTTCCATCCTGAATTACTGAATTTTCCTAAGTTCGTTGAATTGTTACAATGGACTCGATACGCTAAATGTCCTTATGCTCATACATACTCCTAAGTCATCTTCGGTAACCTTTTCTCCACCATGAAGCTATTTTTTCTCTCTTCCACCACCATATCGCGGCTACGATAAGTAGCACACCGAGGATAACCCCAATTGCAATACCTGCTTTCGCGCCCTTCGACAATCCTCCACTGCCTTCACACGGCAGAGCTGCATCGCAAGGTTGACCCGACGGTATAGAATATGTTCCCGCTTGAATAGAAACGTAATGAGGATCAGAAGTCTCGTTCAACAACTAGAAAGAAGCATATCAGATCGTACTTTGAAGAGATGAGGGTAGAAGATGAGTCTTGACTAACCTGCATAGCTGCTAGAGTAGGTATCATAGCATTATAATCCAATGCAACTTCAGTCTGTGCCCAATCATCTCTCCAATCCCAAAATTTATCATCTGACAAAGGCCCTCCCACCATCGCACCGTATATGACGTGCGCTTCTGTTGCGGGAGAAGTCCTGATTGCTTTTATGTTTGTCCCGCCAGATGCCGGAGCTGAATGAGGGTTCTGAGGTGAATTAGGATGTGATCCGACCAAGTATACAGCTTGATTGCAAGGCAAGGGGATCAGCTTTATCAGATTGAGGAATTCAGAACACAGTCTCACCATTCATCGGATTGTTACCCAACATATAGGATAATTGACTTTGAGCAAAGTCCTAAGGGTAGAATCGCGGATTTAGATCAACTACAGGCGTACTACCATGGTAATAACTTACGTTATATTCCTCTGTCTTCTGTTGACTGGAAGCGATAGGAGCATACTTGAACATGAGCATAGCTATTGCCATTGCTGGATTGAGTGAAGCCTCGTCTGAATCTCCGTCAACGTAGAGTAATCCACCTACATGGTACAAGAGGTTGATCAGCTTATTTCTATTTCGGGGCACAACTACTCTGCATATTGGGGATTATGAGGTATTTGAAGGCAGAAGATACAGAAAAGATACGCACCTTTAGTCAAATAACTCCGCTTAAAAGTTCCATCAATGATACTGTCAAAGTAATTTTCCGTTTCTGTTCGCCAACCAGTCAAGTTTGTATCTAAACCTGCACCTTTAGCTAGTTGAGGTCTTGTGATTGCTGTTTCGGCGAATAAGACGTATATAGCAGGGATCACAGAATCCCAATTCCACACTTCCTTCAGACCAGAAAGAGCGTATGTTACATAATAGTTATATGCGTCTGCATAATACGTTGAATCGTTAGTTGCGACAGCTAGGGATAAAGCTGAGAGTGTTAGATCATCTTGCCAATTTGATGAAGCATACGCAGCGACGCTCTCGCCTAAAGATGAGTAATACGTTGAACGTGGTGAAGTGTTATTGGCCGTAGCGTAGAGCGTTTTGGCGTGCGACAGGAGTAATGAGGAATATGTTGAGTTGGATAAAGAAGGTGAAGTGGGTGGAGAAGATGTTGAAGTGACATTGTACGATATGGAGGGGGAATATAACATTGATCCAAGAGCAAATGCTGCTGCTGTAGAAGACCATGCATCTGTACCTGGATGAGAGGAATTGATGGGGTACCCAGGTCGAGGTGTGGGTATGTTCTCGTCTCCTCCCCTATCTCGAGACAGTCGTTAGCCCCAAATGACAATGAAAGCTATGCGAAACTCACCAGTAACTATTGTCTACGTCGCCTGATCCGACTTGTACGAAAAGTACATCATCTGAGGGATGTGCCTACAGCAGATCAGTCTGAGCCATATACGAAAATTATGAGCTCACTCTAATTAGCCAATCGTAACCCCATCTCAATGTACCATCTAAATAAGCGGTTTGTTGAGCTTGATCATATCCCTCTCCGTGAGTCAGAGCACCCCATGCTAAAGCAGTGAGAGTGAACGACTGATAATGACAATAGATCAGCATGATTCCAAACGCCTACTCCTCGTGTTGGGTGTTTGAGGCCAGACCAGACTTACCAACGGGAAAGTAGCTTTGATATAATCTCCAGCATCATACCAACCGCCAGATAAATCTAAATTCCAGTCACTCCCATCATTCAAAGCACTATCATTTCTCCATTCCACCCTATTCCCATAAGTTCCCTGATCTAATTTACCTGACCTCTGAGCGTCGTAAAAGTATAATGAGTTCCCAAGTACATTTGACCACTGGGTATTGGGTGTGGAAGTCGAAGCAACTAAACCTGCCGAAGCGGTCGGAGGGGAATATGTCGGTGAGGGCGTTAGCTGACCAAGCGCAGAAGATGATTTCAGAAGGAGGACGAGAATAAGAGGGAGCATCGTTGATGCGACAATGTGGAAGAATTGAATGGAAGTAAGTGTTATCGTTTGCCTGTGGACAGCATCAAGCCAAAGAGAATCAGGACGGTTAGATTATTCGGTGGTCTGAAGTTGAATTGCGAATTAAAGGAGGATTGCTTCCTTTTTATTTGATATTCAACCTATAAAACTGTTGGACACCGATCTGAATCTGGCGAGTGACTTTTGTGAGAGATGGGATCAATAGGAAAGATGTTCAAGTACCGCTTCTTTGACGACAATATGATTAAGGAATGGCAAGATACGGAAGGAAGATATCCTATAATAATAATTATTTGGGAAAGATGAAGGGCTCACTGACGGGCGGGAAATATATATCGTGCCTGATCCACACCTCATTAACGCACGTCATCCCACACCTGACACGTGCTTCAGGTCATCGTCATTCCGCACATTTCAGCAGGCTTCCCTCTGCTGTCAGTTGGACGAACCGTCTATACTCTGTCATGATGGAGCCTGTTTCGGCGAGCAAGGGGTAGCACAGACTGGAACTGCAGATGTTGATGTCAGGAGATGTGATCGAGGTGCAATGGAGTGAAAGTGAAGCAGTCTGCAGTGTGTGTAAATAAGGTCTATTTTATGGATACGATTGTTGGTACTGCTAAAGATACATGAGGCGAATGACCATATTGTCTTTCGCGGTACGTACAGACTCGAATCTAGTTTACAAGGTCCACGTCTAAGATCGTGTCAGCGATGAACACGATTCTGACAACAAAGTCGATCGATACTCACATATACTTCGCCTTCTGCTTCTCTTTCCTCCATATATGTCTTGGCTATACTCCTCCAGTCAGTCTCTACTAGCCTCTTGACCCTCTTCCGTATAGATTCAGGAGTCATCGATGGATCTATATATCTCGGTGGTCGGTTGTTGATGGCTTCACGTATGGCATCTACATATCCTTCGTAATCGTGCGCTCGAACGTTATACACGTATCTAAGTTATCAACTTTAATCAGCGGACTTTCTAGCTGGTCCTCATCCAAGGTGAAATGACAGATGACATACGGAGGATCCAGCCATTTTAAATAATCATGTTGAGACAGCCATTTTGATCTATCATTTGGATTCTCACTATCCCAGCTTCTGTATGGATTCAAAAATGGTGTAGCCTAATATTATTTGATGAATCTCCATAAGCAATGGTTATTTCTAATTCTCCTGGGGAGATATACTCACCATACATAGAGCCAAATAAGGTGAAGGTGAAAGAGGTGGATTGCCAATGCCTATCATGATTTTCGAAGAAGCAACCTCGTTACGGAATCGATCAGGTCCGATCTGACCCAGGTTTACGATGGCTTCAAGCTCAGTAACCGGCTCAATCAGGTCGTCCTACGAATGCAAAGACAACAGATATGATTAAGCGTTTTCCGAAGGTAGTGAGTAGCGGTTGATATTGCCTTTGGGATATGAATTTCACAGTCAGGTAAATAAAGATGAATTGGCACCTCACCCTCATGTATCCGTCAAACACTTCGTAAGCCGCTCGGTAGCTCAAGTCCTCAAGCCCTTCTTCTTGAGGAGTAAGGGTGTAATAGCTGTTATTGAAGGAATACAACGTGGTAGTAACGTGAAAATCTTCCATGAATCGACGTTAGCTATTGCGCTCGAAGTCTCACAATGTATACTCACAGGAAGCTTGTTTGGCTAGAATCCACGTCGTCATTGGCGTCTCGTTATAAGGGATTATATCTGTACTTTCGCAACCCTCCTCAATAGAGTAGCTAATCGAGCGATTCACACGATCAGCTTGATGTCATCTTGTCAAATCTGGAAAACTACTACGCACCCGATATATTGATTTTTACCAGTTTCTTCCTTGCCCATTTCATATCGATCAGCATGTATTGTCCATTTGTAATCTAGACCGAATCTTGTATCGTAATTTGGGAAGAAACTGAATTGAAACCTGCCAAAAAGTTGGAGAATTATCAATACCGATATCCCACATACAAATCAAGGAAGACGTCGAGGCTCGCATAGCCGAATGGAAAACCCTCACACTATCATCAGTAAATTTGGTCATATCAGCTGGGAGAATCATGAATTCTACCAAGAACTTGAATTTGCTGCAACTCGCCTTTCCATCTGGGAAGTCCTGTGGGATTACTGTTCGACTTGATGCACAAGGGATCCTGTATACAATTATCCAACCAATCTGATTTAATGATGATTTCGACTTGATCAGGGAACATCTGGTATTGAGTCAATGTTTCCTCTGTGTCAAGGGATACCTATTACTTACAGCGATAGCTGTAAGGGTACAAGCTCATCACTCACCCCATCCGTTCAATCCAAGTAATACTGTGTAACCCAATTCTCGCAATGCTCTAAACATGGATAATGCCCTGTGGAGGACGGTCAAAGTCAAAAAAGCTATTCCCAGGGAGAAGCAAGATGCCCATGACACATACCACACTCCTTCACCTCCTCTCCATCCGTTGATCTATTAGATTCCGGTCCACGATCAATCAATATGCATACATTGTGAGTGTTCGTGTCTACTCACGATCGCATCTGGCCACACATGAGCATGAGCAAGGATTATCTTCTGTTGGTTCCTTCTGCATTCTCCTCTTTCCATACAATCCCTTAAACTATCTATCTCCCTAGTATTGTACGTATGGTAATCATCGATATCTGAATCTATAGAGTATGGGAATAATGGTGCTGATATGGGTCTAACGTTTTTTAGTGTTTCCGTCCATGGCGCATATTCTCGTCCTGTAGGTGAGAGACGCAAGAACGCTCCTAAAGTCAGTGAACCAAATATCGATAAGAAGAGAATCGTGACTCGATTTAAACGTAGAAGTTCCATGACTCCTCATTCATCATGCTGTGTTTTAGGATGAATGATACAGAGTGATTTTATCTGGTTCGTGCTGTCTTACACGGAATGACATTAAAAATAATCGATACTCAGCACTCAAAGATCGCTGAGGCTTTACCACTCAGTCCAAAGTGTGGACGACTAGAATCGCGCAATGAGATCCTTGAGCCGAACTTGGTCTTCAATTCAGAAAGATGAGGCCTTACAGGGGGAATAGGCACAATCAAAACACTGAAGGGGGCAGAATTCAAGGACTTCGATGTAGATCCCTTAATTCAGAAACAAAATGTCTCTAGTGCACATCTTATCTCTTTGTTTCGGGAGGGCATTCTCAGTGCTGTATCTCTGATGTGCATGTTCGACTTTTTCTGGTAAATCAATCAATCAGTAACGTTACGGATTAGTGGATTTCGATGTTGGAGAAAGAGCGCAGATACAGATGATATCTTCGAAAATATCCGGGAACGGTCTGCCTGGTGACATCCCTGACTGGGCGGAGTGTTTTACGTTCGGCAGTAACCTTAAAGCGAGTAACAAAGTGAGAGGGGGGTACCAAAAGACTTAAGTGACGAATTGTTTGAGCAGCACTCCCTCAAGATTGAGGATAGATACTACACCTCATGCCTGGATAAGGTTGTCAAGACGTAGGATGACCATTTAACGCTTTACGAAACATTTTCCTTGTATCCCATACGATTCAAGTTCTTTTTGGATTGAGGGCAAAATATGATTGTGGCATCACACAAAGTAAGAGCTAAATCTTACTTGAACATCATTCACTATCGTTTGATACGATCAAATTTCTCTTCATGGGTAAAGCAGTAGCGCACGCTTTTTTATTTTCATATTTAGCCGCGCACAACTACTGTAAACCATTCGGTAACGACCCTGTTTGAGCTCACTAAGACGATACTATCTAGATGGGGAAGTGTGATCAATACGTTGCCTACATCTGCCATTGCATGTTGAGATGCACAATGTGATTCAAGCGCCATGTCATTGGAGAAGAAACAGATGCTGCTTGCCACGTAACCGCCAGAGATCCGAGCGGAGCCACCATGTCATTCATCTTCCTTGCCCCGTACAGTCTAGTAATCTGTCAGCAACACGAGGATCACATTATTGTGCCAAGCTTACATTCAGAATCAAATTTGCTTGATCGAAAGGAAAGGACCGCCTCAAACTCGCTAATGGTAAGATCTGATTGGACAAAGTGACACTAAGATAATCCCCTAGTCCTCGTTCTATGTGTTCCACGTCAATCACAGCTGTATATAACTAACATCAAGGCGCCACAAACACGCTCTCTGTAGTGCTTCCTTCCGTTTGAACTAGTTACCATCATGAGAACATGTTGTCCTCTTCACGACCAAAGCGTACTATCTGCCGTTCCTCCCAATGCAGCTTTGACCAAGGCCGTACCCCTTCGCGACCCGGAATGATCGGTCATCTCTCACCGATGTGTACATGTTACTAATGCTTCCAACACACAATCTCACGTTGCTTCTCCTTTATTTGACACAGTGGCTCCACTGCCATCAAACGCCAATCGCTTCTCAAGCTAGAATCTCCTTCTCCCCACTCCCCTAATTCTTCAGACTACAAGGTCGAGGCGTCATTCTATCGGTAATGCCGCTTCTCATCAGCGTGTAGATATGCCCAATCGAAGTGTATCATATCTGTCTAGAACACATATAAAAGGTCCTTCTGTTTACCTTTTCTAGCGTTCATCTCCTTACTCAACAATCATTTACGAACTTTAACGATAAGCAAATCAATCCCAATACCAATCAACAAACCTAAATCGAATCAAGATGGCTGCTATCTCAACTACCGTACATGACACATCTCTTCATCTGCCTTCCTACATCCTCCTTGTTCTGATAATCTCACTGGCACTGATTGGTGCTGATAGATGGAGTAGTCCAACGTCAACAAGGGCTGTGAGAGCACCGCTGATGGATCTTGTTCCACTCACGGTTCTTCTGGGTGAGTCCATATCTCCCTACTCGCTGATCTATTCCATCCCTCTATCCTGCTTTGTCGAGAGTGGAGACTCACTCTCTGTTGTCATGTAGATGTTCTAACGGCAATTCTATGCCCGTTAACGAGTGCAACACTTCCGGATCCGGTGGTACTTGTTCTTCCTGTGGTGCTTCTTCGTAAGTTCAAGCTTTCCAACTCCATTCACTCCCAAGCATCACTTCCACTTCTATCATCGCATCGAGAAGCCTGATCCTCATTTGGAAGACTCGATTAATTCTTCCAATTCACCCTCTAGAGCTGAATTGCCCTTCACTCCCACAGTTGCAGCTGCACCAATTGCGGATGCTAGTCTCCTTTACAAGCCAATATCGTCTTCGTTGGAATCGACGATGAGGCTTCATACGAGCGAGGTGGTTGAAGATGGAGGTTCATGTTCATTTTTCGCTGCTTTTCTTTTCATACTTTGATAGCAGTGAAGCGAATGATGAGGATGTATTTTGATTGAGGATGTACTGATCATGACGAGTGAGAATGGCATACAATGAGAGATACAATACGATAATATCACGCAGAGGGAAACATGATTTCTGCTAGCGATTTAGGAGAGTTCTATCAGTCGGCACCGTCAGCATTCGTTCTTCCCTCATGATTGAAGTCGTTTATGAGCAGAACAGCGTTGAGATAACACCCACCTTGATCTCCATGGCATATGCGATCCTTACGTTGCCTTCTAGTCCACCTTCTGTTCTAACATCCTGCAAACGGCGGATTTTGAAACACACTCCAGCTATAATGATGGCATTTACGTGTTATGTATCAACGAATTTTCTGTTTTGGAAAGTGGATCGAGATTCAGCTTACATGGTAATCGAGAAGGCTCTTTTAAACGTAACATCAACTCGAACAGAGGGAAAGCGTTGAGGGCCGTTGTTCCGGTTGAAATCATCTTATGTAATCCAAGAATGACTATACGTGACTGGAATTGCAAGTCAGCTATGCTTTGCTTTCCGCAACGAGACCGTAGCCTCGCGCCTGCTAAATCGACGGTATTGATACACTCACCATCGCGAATAAAGCGAAATACGTTAATACTGTCGGAAAAAGAAACGCCGATACGGTAAATAACAAAGTTCCAAGGAATAATTGATCAACATCATAATCATATGAATCAGTCCTTTTTCTGAGTACGTTCCATCTTTTGCCTACAAGGTTTCATTAGTTGAATTATCCAGAAAGGTTGAGATTAAGCATACCTCTGAACAAGTTCCACAATCCGCTCAAAGACTGTAGTTGCCAGTTGAAGATGTACTTCATTAACACATGACACAGGTAGAAATGACTGGTGAGGATCGATAGTGTATCATCAAGCAGTGATAAAGTAAGAGTGAATCCACCAAGAGAGACAAGTGCGAATATTTGGATGAACGTTGGTAGGAAGCTACGTAAGAATGGAATCAGGAGATCTGCGCCCTCATGTCAGCCTTGAAAACCTCGGTACGCGCGATTACACCAAATTCGAGGCCGAAATGTGAAAGACTCACCTCCCCATTTTTCTATCATCCATCCTAGTCCCGTACAGAAGAACTGACTCAGGGGAGTGTTCAACTTCAATCCCACTGGCCAATCATTCAACCATTTCAGAGCAAGTATAGGTAAGTCGATTGAGTGCCTCTATCGAATGACCTGCGTCAGTTTTGATATTTGATGTCATAGTATCCCAGAATCACATCGTACTCACTGTGATGATGGGCACCACATCGTTTCTTGCATATGGAGCATAGAGAAGGATGAGTTGCCTTGCAGTGTATCCCAGAATCAGATCGTTCTACAACAAGCAATTCAGCCAGAAGTCGATCCCTCTCATATCGCAATTCAAGACTCACGAAAACAAGCCATACTGTGTTCCAGAACCTAAACAAGAAGGAAAGCCACTGAGCAATCATACCAGTTGTAATAAGTGTATAGTTGAATTGCATACCGTATATACCGTTCTGATCTGATTTCGATTCCAGTGACCTCTCGGGTACTCTTGAACCGTTCAGGTCCTTCTAACAACTGTGAGAGTCGAAGATGAACCTGATCAACTAAGTAGAAACCTATTTGTTAGTGTCATGATGTACTTGGAAAGAGAGGGCGACTTACATGTTGAGCTGTAGGAGCGAAGTGAATCAATCGGGGTTGGGTAGGCGAGCAGATTGACGAGGGCCTGTGCGCTACACTCTAATGGCACGAGTAAGACAGCGAGAGAACTGACAACTATCCTACTAGACTGATTGGAAGCAGTCTTCTTTACTGTAATATCTTTTGGCTGACCAAGATGGCATGATACCGAGTGTAATCCCTTTTGAGCGCTTTTAGACTTATTGATCTATCGTTCTTGTGAGCTTGAGTGAGCTGGTCAAATAAGGGGAAAGCAAGAGCTAACCAAATCTATGACATTTTCTATGCCATCTAAATGCCTGGATCTCTGTGTGCTGGAGGTATATCCATCCTGTATCGCTAAACTTATGTTACTTTTCGGTTGGGAGCCCGAGGAGGAACGCAAGAATCGGAGTCGATGATGATCAGGTGGTGTATACAATACCAATTCGATCATCTGACTATGAACACAGGTTCAGCTAGTTCACTGTTCTGGGATATATGTTGGTGTTTAGCTTACGAGGATCTGACAGGTAGGTATGAAGAGTTTAACCAGAATGATCCTTCGTCAATTTTAGCTTGTTCGGAAGTATCGACTGGTTGAGCATACCCCAAGTTCTGAAGACGTAAGGAAACCGAGGTACTTTCATCATAGTCGTACTTCTCAGTAAGCTATAAGTTTATAAGTGTCAGTCGTGACCATAAAGTGACAATTCAGCTTGTCTTGAGCTCTGTTGAGAAAATAAACTTACCCATTTATCAATGATCCCAATGACGACCAGAGTATCTCTCAGTAGCCAGCCGACAATAGTCCCTTCATTCTGAGTGATTCCGCTTGTCGGCCAGAATACCTTCACCGTCATATTTCGTGGACTCGTTCCTCTGACGGCGTTTGCTGTACCAGCCATAAGATGAAGGGAGAAAAGTAAGCAAGCGATATAAGAGACTGTCATTGTCCGTCCCAATTTATTAATGTTGACAGGATCATATTTGTTTATGGGGCTCCACTTCACCGTTCAAGCGGTCGGGATATCCGAGGATGATTTTCTGTCAAGAGAATAAAAGTATGAGATTGAAATGGAAAATATGTAGCTGTAGTGATTGAGATGATCTTGGAACTCGATCAATACCTTACTATATCAGCTACATAGACTCCCTCGCAACCAAACTGCTGCCTTTTATGATGTCCGTGCTGACACCAGAAGGTGAAGCTCAACTTGATCTCCTACAACTGTTAACCTCAATGTATACATCTACCGAACTTCATCTACCTGAAACGACTCAATCGATACTGGATACATACCTTGAAAATCCAGATGCTACAGAGACTTCGAATGAGGACTTGCAAGCTGAGCTAAAACTACCTATAGACGAATTTCTTTCTGGTTCAGAAGAAGTAATTTTCCAGATCAATTTACCTCTTTCCGCTGAAATCCATGAGAGAGTGACGATACGGCCTAAACAACCTACTTTTTTGAATAGAACCGAATATCAAACTCTCTTGGAGAAGATAGTACCTTTTGGTCATGGAGATGAAGAACAAGAAAAAGAACCAAGTGAATATATCTTGAATACTATTGAATCTGTCAGATCGTCCCTCCAAGCCTTACTAGTTTTGAAAGCGACGAAGATGACATCGGAAGACGATGTGGAAGTGGAAGAGAAGGATACAGACTTGATCAGAGTCTGGTTTTGGCTGCCGTCACTTTCAACAAGAGAGAAAAGAGATGATATGGTTAATTTCGCTAAAGAAGTGGGACTGACCGGATTCGTTTTAGCTGGTACGTGAGGTAATACTGTTGTGTCTCCGCCCATAAGGATGTATCATGGAGGGACAAGAAATTGTTGGGATGCTGGTCTCAGATGTGAGCTAATCAAGGACGACAACATGATAGGTAAACCCGGTATACTATGCGTTGAAGGGACTAGTACGATAATAGATAAATATATGTCTAGGATCAAATCTGAATCATGGTCAGATATACCAAAACATCATAAGAAGGTGAGTGGTGTATATACAGTCCAAACTGTATTTCAGAGTCACACATCTACTAATCTTGATGTCTCCTTGTTAGATAACTGAAAGACTACGTCGGCCTCTGATTGATACCCTCTCAAGAGCCTTTATCGATATGAAAGAAATAACAAATATAATACCGCATTACGGGCAATATAATCATCGAGGAGATATGAGTGAAGTCAAGAGGTTGATGGATCAATGGGGTGTAGGTGATGATTTCGGTGCAGTAGTTATGAACAGTGGTTCATAAGGTGCCCTTCGTTTTCCCCAAGTCCATATATCTTGGACTTGTGAGAACGACAATTGCATCGACGATATCAGTTGACGGACGATATAAGGAATGGTGATAGGACTCTGACATGGATTTCGTTGTACATTACGCAATATAGCTGCTGGCTAATGAGAAGAATGACAGCTTCCATATGGAGATCGTATTCACGAAGGTGAGCACATGAGCAACTGCAAGATTACCATGCGTACATATGCCACATACAGGGGTATCCCGTTTTAATCTGGGTATATATTGTATGATATTTGACTGGCTTTTACAAATTACTAGTCATACCGGTACACCGGTATGTGAAGAGCACCATATCAAGAAACAATGAGAAACTACTTAATTTCACACGGCGAAAAATTCATTATAACCTAGATATATCCACATGTTGCTAAGATAGATGATCCCCTTCCATTCTTCATCTCTGTTTCAAGCCTGTATCTTAACGAGCAGGTCCCACCCGTCACCATACTGCGCCGCTAGATATGTCACTTCGACTTAGGCCTAGAACCTCCTTCCGCCGTTACCGACCGGTGCATAACCTCTTTGACCTTGTTGAGGTGGAGGAGGACCTCTCATCCTGGGATCTGAATTTTGTGGTGGTGGTCTTTGACCCTGTTGTTGCTGCTGAGGAGGAGGAGGTCTTTGGTTTTGTTGTTGTTGTTGTTGCTGTTGTTGCTGTTGTTGAGGTGGTGGTGGACCTCTATAGCTACCTTGGGGTTGAGGAGGTGGCGGACCAGCTCGAAAGTTGGGGTTATTTTTATATGTCTGTGAGAGATTAGTAGCTCCTACTGAGGGTGCAGAAGATGCTATTCCAGGTCCACCAGGTCCTGTTGAGCGAGCTCCCTTAATCGGCAAAGACGACGCTATCCCGGGACCATTGGATCCAGCTGATCGTGGTCCAGGTGTAGGTGCGACTCTTTGTATAGGACCAGGGTTCGGTCGAAGCGACGTTGCTGCAGGGGATGAGACTGCGGGTTTTGCGGCGGTAGATGCAGGTCCAAGTATACCAGCTTTCTTTTCTGCTGCTTGGAGAATTTGATCACTGCAATGAGGATTGAAGGTCAGCTGGCATTACTACTTTGCGAAGCATTCCAACCCAACACGATGATCGACGAGTATAAAAGAGATACAGCTTAACCATATGGCAAGAATTCAAGACGATTGTGCGGTAGTCGCTATTCAGATTCCACGATAAATAGTCAAACTCACTCAAGCAGATTCAAACAAGCACAACAAACTACCCATTCCACACAATCCTCATTTCCGACACCCAACGTCTGCCAGACCTGCTTCTCATCCTCTGTTTTGCCGGTAACCGTTATTCTCGTACCTCCTCCTTTTTCTGGTGGATTCTTGGCTACCTTGCCGAACTGTGAAAGGGGATGCAGTCAGCAACTTCCGGATAACTGCATCGAGTATTCGCGACTGGTCGCTCCGAGGCTGATGGTATTCGATCGAACTCCCCAAGTTCGTGTTGCAATCCCCGCAAGCCCAATACTTCCGCTTCATTGAATTCCTGATCTTTCGCATCCTATGTTTCATATTCCTGTATTCTGGCTCCGTTTCTCCTCAGTGATGTGAGGAGAGTCTCACTATTTCAATCTGGTTTTCGGAAGTTGCACGAAATCAACTCACCTCAATCCGTTGAGGAGGAATTTGATGACCAGCATATTTGAAATAGAACATTGTCCAGAACTCTGCATTTGGGTTGGGTTTTGAGATTTGATATAAAGGAGTATCATCTTGATTTACAATTTTGTAGATAGGTGACATGACACCTGTATTCTCGATTGTCCATCTCAGATCTCTTGAAGCTTCACATCGAACTACATTATGAGGTTGTTTCGATGCTACTGTAGGTAATGAAGCTGATGAATGTCCAGGTTGCCCAGGTCTAGCGGGTGGAAAGAGCTTGGCGACGCAGAGATCACCTTGAGGAGATGGGGTGAGAAGATAGTTTACACGGTTCTGTGAATATAGGCAGTGAAGGGTATGTCAGCTATTTGCGTGAAGGTAGAATGAGGTAAAGAAATGAAGTGTGATTTGATATTGGAGAAAATGAATGTACCTCTTCAGTATGCCTGTTCATCGCTTGTTAGTTATCTCTTAGGCTGGAATCGCACAATATGACTCACAGATAAGTATACAGTATTTGATTAGGTTGACCTATACATCCCGTCTCGTCAGCCCTGTTATCCTTCCTTTTCCATGCGCATGGTACATTTTCTTCATCCGCAGTCAACCTCATGAACAAATGACCCACCATGAGGAGTAACGATCAACGTTGGTAAATGATTTGGCATCGGCGCATGATGCGGAGATGTGAAGCTGGACATGGCATATAGTGTCAGTGGTGCCGTCGGTATCCTTTGTGGGAGGACTGTTACTTACACAGTATATATCGCTGAAGTCGTCATTCGTTTTCACAGACACGTATAAATAACCACAGAGATACAACGAGTCGGAATGTACAAGAGATAAGATCCGTTGAGGCGGTAGTGAAAGTGGACATATGATTATATTATCACGTTAGCATGTTTTTGATACGATTGCACAAGCCTCCTCAATATACTGGCATGTTAAGCTTTCTTCATCTTCAAACGCGCCTTCCCTACCTCCCAGGATCAAGGGAGCATGGATTTCGAGTAAACTCACCCGCCATGACCACCGTTCCTTCTTATTATCCTCAAAACCTCAGTCACAGATCTCCTGATAAAGGGTTGGTTGATGTCTTTGTTGTTAGGGTGGGGGTTATCCTTCCTTTCAATGACTTTATCCCTTTCTATGTGTATGATGGTGTGGTCACTGTAGTATTGAACAGGAGATGGTGATTTGAGGTATGATGTAAACCCTATGTTCGATATGGGTCTCGGTGGCAAGTATTCTACGACCACTTTTTATGTTTATTGTTTTGTTTATCTATTTCGGGTCGCGTGTCTCGATTGAATTTTAGGCTCTGTTGATGTTGGGACGTTTGACGATGCTATGATGAGTATGTGTAGATCGTCTTCTATCGGCGTGTTGTTTGTTGTCCTGTTTAGCCGTCACTTCTGTCAAAAATGATGATATACCAACTCTGTCCTATCTGATATTGAATCAAGATTAGAGGATGTTGGAACTGTTCCCAAAAACGCCAAGATAACAACAATATTGAAAAATAATTAATGAAATGTTCTCAATTCTCTCCCCTCTTTCTTAGGTCCGATTACAAAACACGTTATTAGTACTGTACCAATTTTAACCGTTTTGTTTACGGATAAGGGTATCTGTTTTAGTTATTTTGTAATCGATCATTACTAAAAATCATTCGTTTTGCCCTTCCAGCCTCCGAATTTTCTAATGATTTCTTATTCTGAAATAACCCTATGTACGGGATCAATAATTCCAACCACTGGTCGAACCGCGCATCTTTGTGGCGGGCCCTGATTCACGCAGCCATTGCCGGTGATCGACATTCTGCCACATTCTGCCATCAGTCGTCCGATCATAGAAGGCTGTACAGATGGCAGAGACGACGTGATCAATATGGTCAGTGGCTAAGATGACTCCACCATCCATGCATAAAAGCACTACAATCCATAAGAGTCCTGTTGAATACATCGATCTTGACAGCTCACGGCGAATTGTCACTCCAGTCCTTCGGTTCGGTCCACTCCGTCGAACAAGGTACAATGTGGCTTGAACACGGCGAACAAGATCTCACTGGAATATGATGCAGAAACGATTTGTTGCAGGAAAGACATAGGCTAGCGTATTTCTTGACAAGGTAGGATATCGGAACCTCTTCGGCATCTCCTGCATCGGTGGGATGGCAGCTGCAATGACAATCCGAGTGAAGTGTGCTCTGCTCAAGCTCAGGGCAGGTCATCTGACAGTAACGAGAATCAGTCACAGGAGAGTCAAGATACCGTTTCAACGCAGAGCGAGAAGAAATCACCCACATCTTTCATCGTATGGGTAGCGCGAGATATCTCCTGCTGCATCGAGTCTTTCTCAGTCAGTTCTGTTCCTCCGATTGCTTTGATCCTTTCATTGACGAGCTGCCAAGCATCTAAAAGGATCAATGTTATGAGAAGGGATCCGCATACTTTACACCGATTATCGTGAGTGTATTGGTACTCACGCATTTTGTAACCTTCAAGGTCACCATTCGTTCTCCCTGATTCCCTTCGGAATTGCCACTCTCGTAGGCAATCAATTGTAAGGGGATGGTATTTGATGCGTGAATGCTTTGGGTGATCAATCAGATGGTGTTCAACCCTATTGGTAACCCTGCATGAATCGGCTGCTGAGGTACGACTGCTGCGGATACATGTGAATGGTAACACCATCGTATTAGAACGCCAGTCGTTACCGCGGAATTCTGCTCTTGGGACTTGGCAGTCCTCAGAATGGCAAAGCTCGGGGACTACCAGAATACTAAATGAGGTACATCCACATTTCAGCCTGTCGCCTTGCTCAGTAGACACATATACAGGAGGGGCAGCTCGTATACAGACAGGTGATTGAAGGTACTACTTACTCTCCGTCTGATTCGTCATATGCATGACTGTTGATCTTGTGTGATTGCTGATGTCTGAAAGATTGGAGAAACAATTGGAGGATGTAATCCTTGATATATGTATTCGACAAGACGATAGGGAATAGATGTGTCCGCCTCACCCTGAGAGGGCTCCCTTATAAGCTCACCTCGAATTGTGCTTTGCCCAAATTCTACCCGGGAAAAAGCTTGTGACCTTTGTTTTCCACCACTAGCAAAGCTCAAGGCAACGGGGTTCCGAGCAGTACATATTGACGTCGCAATATCTCTTCGGCTCAACAAAGGAGGGAGCGACCGTCAGCGAGGTGGAGCTTTTCCCGCTCTTGACAGATAGAGGAGTGCCAAACTTTTAGAACGCATTCTGGTGCTTCGAATCCTGGACCGGGCCGACCATGCTTGCTTCTGCATGGGTTTTAGCGATATGTAATCGAATCGAAGTATGATGATCGTCGAGAAGCCCATTGTCGACTTTCGGTATTGCCTATGAGATTATAACGTCTTGATTGGTCAGAAGCACCTCGGTTTATCCAGCCTTTCGACCCATGTAAGGAGGGGAAATCACAGCATTATCTACCACGGAGATTTACTTTTCATTTCCTCGTATGTTACGCGCGGAATGAAGGGGAATGCAGAACCAAAGAAGAGTGTCATTTGTTGGTCTTCGTATATCTGTCCGTTCGTATTACGGATAATATCAACCAAGGTAAGAGCGGCGCAAGGCTTCATCGTTGAAGGCAAGGAATCATGTAGGCAGGCGTTTTTCTTTTCTAATCTCACTACAATTCATCAGTTCGTCAAACCTTTCACCAAACTGCAACCATGGACGCCTCAAATGGTGTCATTAGAAGACTTGCGTTGGAGTAATGGCAAACATAGCGAATTTGAAATAACAGGGCGGTGAAGAAGCATTCTTTGGAACACCGCTCTGCCGCGTTCCACATACAGATTGCAGACCAGAATATCATCTTGGTGGTGAGCATAGCGGGCAATTTCGTGTGTATTTAAAAGGCGAGATCTAGCGTTCTTCCTGCCCAATTTTATCATTCCCCCACCAACATATTCACGCACTTCACTTTGGTTTAGTTCTATCCACTTCAACGTCACATCCTCATTGTAATAGCATCTTACTAGCGACCATGTCGACCTCTACTCAAAGCGATATGTTCACGTGGACATGGTCTTGTCCTCCATAAGACTATGCTTGTAAACCTTGCTCAGAGGCTGGCCAGTCCGAAACATGTGATAGGAGTACCCTGTGAGTGCAAGTCACAAACATGGCGTTGCTCACTGGCCATCCCCTTTGCTCATTTCATAAATTGTATAAAGCAGCTAACATGCTTTGATCACTACGGATGTACAGTAACCCCGTTTGTTCTTGGTGCGTAAAAACCCCGTATATCTGTCAAGGTACAGCTCTCCCATTGTAAGCTTGCTTATCAGTTCCCTAACTGCCTGGCGTATTACTGTTATAGAAAGAGCTGACAATGTATCTAAGCAATCGATCGACTCACAACGAGGGGGTATATGTTATCAAGAATGGAGAGACAGTAACAGAGAAGTCTCACACTGTGCACCCTACGTACCAGAGTCACGTGGGGCAAAACACTGATAGGGTCAGATTCGACCCTACCACATATGATTAGTCCCAACCAGGTCGTAATGGGGACCAAGATCGAACCTACTATGCTGAGCTGGCCAAAGATGCAGGGCATTCGTGATCACAATGTCCAATATATGGAAATGTAGAAGAAATAATCAACAAAAAGAGTAGAAAACAGCCACAAAAGTAGAAAAAAAGGATGATGGAATGGATAGGTTTTAGTTGGTCACCTCATTTTTCGCTTATTTTATTTTGGTTACGTTCTCGCGTATAGAAAGAAAACAAAAAAACCATGAAATTTCGATGTTCATAGTCACTATAACGATCCAGGCTATTCATGATTTCCTGCAGAGCTACATGGTTACCGTCGCGAATTATAATCCACCTTAAAACATAGTGCTTTGTGGCACCTCTTGGCTGATCTTTGAGAGACACGCCTCCTCATCGTACTGCATGATGTATTCTCCAGTTTCTAGCTGACAAGGTTCATTCTAGGAGGATCGTGCCATTGTCAAGTGACATTGCCGACTGTTTGAGGGTGAGGTTACGTGCTTCTTCGAGATTGACCTTACAAGCCTGACAAGTATTGTTAGATCCTTTTACACGGTATCCAGTTATGGTTGTGACGTCAAAACAGCGTAAAATATTTATGCAAGCTGTACATGGATTGGTGCGTCTCATTTGGAAATGATACAAGAACTTGCAATGACGGATAGCTGTATACTTCGCATCCAGAGAAAAGATAATGAATCGATGAGTCATCATCAGGATCTCACTTCGCCTGATGAATATAGTAGCCTCGATGGAAGAGGCAGTAATTGTGAATTGGACGAGACACAGCTAGTAGAAAATGAAAGTTCAGTGTGTATATTTACTGGAAATGTCTGGACCTGCAGCCATCATACAAGGTGATAGATTCCAAGCCTTCTGATACTTCCAGGAGTAAGGAGGTTTCACGATGATGCATGTTTCCTAACCCAAGGAACGCATCCCTGTGTTGCTCGATCCATGTCGGTTCATCGATACACTTGAAAACACATGTCTTCCGATGATGATCTGCTCATAGTGACGTCCATTCATATGAGATCAAACGTGTCGCTTCGACTGAGACACATGAAACCGATAGCAGAAAATGTTGATTTGAGATGATATCATGGACAGCATCCGCGATTGATGGAAGGATTACCTAACAGATGCAGCCGGTAATAAAACAAAGGAACGGCTCAAAACGGTTCTCGAGATTTCAGACGTCCTCCTTGTAAACTTATCTTAACTGTTCTTGGAAAAGATTACTTTACTTTATATCCCCTTCCATAAGACTTGTTTCTCACCTTGATTCATCTCATACCAATCTAGTTGTTCATAGAGCGTCATATTCGCATATTATCGTACGATATACATTCTTGATGGTTAGGATCAACTCGAAACCAGGTGGAGTCATCCGAGTAGGAACACGTTACGGTGGCCAAAAATGCAGTTCATGTCAATCACATGGCTGGGAATGTGATATCAAGAAATGGAGAAGTCAAACCCCTTTGTGAGTCACTTTGGCCTAGTTACCAGAAGATGACAAATGAGAAGAGAGCTCTCTGGTAAAATCCTCGCTGACGGTGACAGGAATGAAAACAAGGTCCAACGATCCAAGATGTACTGGATGCAAAACGCACAACACGGATTGCCATCATAAGTACTACGGTTCATCAGAGTGAGTGACGAGTGACGAGTGACGAGTGACGACTTTCGTTCTCACTCATCTCTTTTCAAACACATGACAAAGGAAGTCCTCAAATGCTTTCGTTTTACAGAAAGCCCGAAACTATTCGAAACTCGGTAGCCTCTTCGAACAACCATCAAGCTGAGCCTGGCGCAAGGAATGCGCCGAGTATCTCGGATTCAACGCCCGGCACTCAAGAGCCCAAAATGGGGGACGAGGGGTTTGATTGGGAAAATGCTCTCTCAAAACTCCCTACTTTCGAGGCGTCTGCGGAGAGAACAGTCGATCCGTATTTGGCCGAGAATCAAAATACTTCAGCTACTGATTTCTCAATATCCTTACAAGATACGAATCGGACCTTTGACTCGACCAACTCGGTCACTGCAGCTCCTTGGGACCTCGACGACCAAGAGCTTCTAATGGAGGACGAACACTTTGATTGGGATAAGCATTTCGCACATTTAGCGGGGGAATTCACATTCGAGCCGTTATCGTAACGATAATGTTATAACTCGACATGACATGTCTGCAGTTCATTACCTTTTTGAGTGTGCTCATACATTGTTCGTACTCTACTGAGTCGGAGATAATGATACATGACGGTTTCGTGATCACCAGCCTGACCAGATACAACTATGATAAGCATACATTAAGTACAAGTACAAGCGAAAAAGCATATACTTCCCTCTAAGCCTTTTCAGCGAAGCTTTATGATACCTTCTTCCACTTTCATCCCTTTACCTCTCACCCAATCCCCAACGTCCTCTTCGATGATGCCCAGAAAGCTGCCTGCCCATTCATGCCTAGTGGTGATGTATGCTTTCCTCAATATATCCCAGGCTCTCTCACGGATTTTATCCTCCTCCCATGAAAGTATGGCTTTTTCGTAAGTCGTAGCGCCCTTCCGAAGACTGAAGTATTTCACCGAGTCGAGAGCATGAGGGGAGACAGATCTAGCGATTGATATTACCAATGAAAGATCACAGGGATTGATGAAAGGTTTCGGGGACATTGAGGGTGGACCAGAAGACGTTGCTGAAGTTCCATTCTGACAAGGATGTGTACTACCGTTTTCCAGCCCAGTCTCATCGAGCGGTCTTCTCAGATTCTTTTTTCGAGGATGCGTCAGCGCTAAATAGCTTGACCAGAATGCTTTTTCGCCTAGATTGATCAATTGATATAACAGAAATAACCTTGCAAACTCCTTTCTCCTGTCTTCGCTGGATCTTCCTTCATTGTTCATATTCCGTACTCTATCTGCAGCAACGTCTTCATCTTTAGTGGCTATCCGAATGTTTGATTTTCCCTTTCCATCTCTGTGGGAATCTAGAGCTTGATACAATCCAGGTACAAGTCCACTTAGAGAAGAGATGAGTTGAGGTTTGTTATTTGCTAATATTGAAAACTGAGCTGATGATTCGAATACTGTCATCGTCATGCGAAAATGTCAGCCATGATACATTCATTCGTTCTCCTAGATCTATAATGAACTTGGAAATGGTGGAAACCAGAAGTAAAAGTGAAGTACTAATTTACCTTCAACAGCGAATGCATCAATTCTCGAAGAAGCCACAACGCCTTCTCGCAATTTACCTATCGTCTCCGAAATGGATATCAGCTCTGCACAGAAACTTCCTACAGGTGAGGAGTAAACCCAGATGGAATCGAAAATAAGCTCACGAAAGAGAAGAACTATACTTCCCAGGCTTTCCAATTCATCCTTTGCAGTGACCGCAGGCGCTGTATGACGTGGAGTAGAGAAACTAGAGTAATGTCTTCCTATCTAAAGTCTATATCAGTACCCGCAAACATATTGACTCATCGCTCATACAAAAGGACGGCATGAAAGGTATGCTTGTGGAGTAAGGGAAATCGACTTACTTTCTCATTTATGAATACCCTATATTTCTCTTGCATATCCCAATCTTTCAATCTATACTCTCAAAATTCTGATCAGGTTACCCATTCTAAGGTGAGATTTAAAGATGAACGACTCACGCATCACCATCCTTGCCGTCTCCACCACTCCGTGAAACGCTTTGCAATAATTCCATCTCACCTATATCTACTTTCCCTCCTGCACCAGATCGCATAGGTTTTATGTCATCTGCAGGTGAAGATAAAGCTGATTTATCAAGAGAATTTTTGGACCAATTCCTCCTTGAAGGAGGAGGATTATATCCGGTCTGATTACTTGAGATACTTGAATTTGGACTTTTATTGAACTGTGAGTGACGGATTGAAGGCCCTGCTTGATTCCTTACATCATCTTGCAGCCTACCATAGGCAGTATCAGTATAGGCTTCCGATCGACGAGTACTTTTCGTCGTTTCATCTTGTGCTTTATCTGATGTGGTTGAGTTAAGATTATACGTTGATGACGAAGCTGAAGTCGGTCTTTGTAGATTCTCATGAGAACAATTCTTGACTCTGATTCGAGTGTGCGGTGGTTGGTATTTCCTGGGCCCTGACATCGATCAAGGATAGAGGGCGAATCTATATTAGAAGTATAAGGAAATCCCGATGAAAAGGTGAGATGCGATATTCCAAGTTCAATGTTGTGTACACACATTTAATGCGATAAAACAGGCACGAATCAATATCGGCTAATTTCAACAGTGTGGTCATAAAAGCAAACAGCGCTCCCGCCGTTGATGAGCTACTACTGGCATCATGTGTTCCAAGCAATCGTCACAGATATGGATGTGAGACTGCTCATCAGATAACCTTCCGAACGAACGAAACGTTTGAGATAAATGATAATTCATCCACCGGCAAAAAAATAAAATCATTATTAATTAAGTTAAAGTAGTCTTCAAGAAACGTAAATATGTTATGGATAATACTGGTGAAAGGAAAAACTAGGGGAGCGGTAAGTAACGTGAAACAAATTAAGATCATCCATCATCCACCCATCGTAATCTAAATCCTGATCCTATTCTGACGTATGAGAAAGTGGAAAAAGAGTCCATCATAACCCCATCTGACATTCTCCCTTATAAATTTGAGTGTTTGTTGCTGAAGTGATTAAGACGGAAAACTTTCACGACTCCCATCTGACCGGAAGAATTGCTCAGGAACTGCCTAAAGGAGCATGGCGAGACCACCGACGATAGCGAGGGCAACGGCAGGGAGGGCAACAGCCTTGTTGGCAAGGGCACCTGAGGCGGCGGAAGCGGCGGCTGAAGCAGCTGCGGAGGTAGCAGAGGCAGCGGCAGAGCCGACAGCAGCAGTGGCGGAACCAGCGGCACTATGGGGCAGTCTTCTGATCAGCTTATTTCCTGAGGTACGGACTTGACACGGGGAGTATACGTACGAAGAAGCCTTGCTAGCAGCAGCTGAAGAAGCGGCGGCGGAAGAGGCAGCAGCGGACGAGGCAGCTGAAGAAGCGGCAGCGGATGATGCCATTACAGAGGTCATGGAGGTGGTGGAAGCTCCGTTTCCAGATTGGGCACTAGATTCGGTCAAAATTCGGTTGATCAGTTGTTGTCTCAGTGTACGAGCCATGAGATTATAACTCACCTGGCTGTTCCGGAAGCAGAAGCGACAGTGGTGGTGATGGCACCGGTCGAGACACCGCTGGTTGCTGCGGTGGAGTTCAAACAAGAGGATGAAGAACCAGCTTGGATCTAAGCATGAGAAATTTCGAAATCAGCCGATGCACTAGCAGATTATCAGACAATCGACTTACGGTCAAAGGAGAAGAGTATGCAATGGTACCTGCGGAGTCGGTGATCTTAAGGGTAATAGAGGTACCTTTAGGGAGCAAAGGTCAGTCATTGGAATATGAGGGCCTACTGCGCAACTCACCGGCAGCGAGGTTGACGTTCCATGTTACGGGGGAAGCGGTAAGACTATCATTGATGGTCTCAATGGCGGCAGCGGAAACTTGACCACCGGGAATGACAGCACTACATGAATGGATGGAGTCAGCTCCGGATCGTCGATCGTCTTTGTCACGATTCAGGATACTATGGGACGAAAAGATCGCGCCAAGGTGTAGCCACTACCTGGCGCGTTTCCAAAGGCTGGGCGATGGCTTACGAGAAAGCGGCAAATGGGTACAAGAAGAGTCACTCACAGAATATAAGGTGATTGACCATCAGAGAAAGTGATGGAGGCAGGTTCTGAAGACGAGGGAGGATACCGTCAGCGATTTACACTCATGAGCTCTCGTACGATGCCTCCCGGTCATATCCTAGACGGCGGCCGACCAAGTGATGTTGCATTTCTGCTCGAAGAAAAGCGGCAAAAAGGGGAAAGAATCTACTCACGACATTGAACAAGAGATGCCTGTAAACGATCACATGAGCAGATGTCAGCAATGATAAATCTGTGACCCAAAAGGACAGCTTAAGAAGAAAAGAAAGAAAGCAAAGGGACAAGGTGAAGGTACTCACAGGGGTGTTGATAGTCAAACCGTAAGCTTGGCCAACGAGAGCGGCGGCGAGGATGATATTCTTGGTGAACATTATGTGAATGAGATGTTTGGGTTTTAGAGGATGAAGAAGATGAGCTTGGGGTTCTGTTATTTATGTTTTATTTGTGAGAAGAAGAAAGATGAAGAAAGTTGAAGTAGATGTGAATTGTTATTTGGGGGGGAGGGGTGGCTGATTATGTATGCTGTGTGATCTCTATGACCATATAACAATAGTAATAAGGAAGATAGGAAAAGGTTTAAACCGCGTAGCAAAGAATCGATAATCCCGTAACTGAGCTTTTTTTTTATTCTTTTGTTTTCTACGCGCGTCAAATGCGCAGTTCTCCCTTTCAACTGTGTAAAATCATTTGATGGTGTGTGTGGGTGTGTGTGTTTTCAGGTCCCAATCGTAAGGTTTAAGGGTAAGGTCATCCGAGTCTCAGCAATAAAGTTACCCCATCAGGTAATAAGTACTCTGAGGCTGTGCCTTGTCTTTGTTCAAATGACGACGTCGTTTTCTTTCACCCAATCGTATCTGTATGTATCTGTATGTTATGTATGGAGGTGGAGGTCGTCCAATCGTAAAAACACGAATCAAAAAATTCAAACATAGAATTTCCATTGCCATTTCCACAAATTTCGAGAATTTTTATCCTTTACCTTTACCTAAAATAGATATATATCCTCATCGCCGGCAAGACAAAAAAGCAGCAGCTGCGGGTGCCGGATCATCTTGCCACTGCCGATTCCTGTGTAAAGGGACAACAAGTCTCAACTATCGGTCAACTTTGATCCTGAATGATGTAAAAGGAATCGTTGACACGTGTTTTGCTATTGTCTTGTTACGATAATGCAAGACATTTCATTTGGATTAGAACCAACCTGTATACCGCTAATAGGTAAACCGACACCATTTACTGTTAGTAATCTGCATCTGCGTCCGCATCATTATATGAGACATCTGAGATACATACCAAATCGCCAGAACGGTCTTCGGATTCTGGTCATGTACTGATTGATGAACTAGTACATCACCGATTCCGTCTTTTCTGACAGTACATCAATATCGTCACAAGACAAAGGTGTAGATAGTGGAACATGGTCCGAAACTTCTGCTGACTCTGGCGACAACGATTCTGATCCCGATGATGATGAAGTAATTACATGTTCGTGTGTACCGGACGAAAACAGCAAATCACTGTGTACAGTCAACGATGGAGATCAATGTGACTGCGTGAGTGGATACGGTAAGTTATTTCTCAGGCTTCAGTCGCGTTTCCTCGAAAGAGAAATGGAACTCCTGACTTATGAGACGAAACAGGTAACTTTTACACGACGCCGACATACGATGATACGCGTCAAGATTGGATCGAGCAAAGATTGGAAGTCGATGCTTTACCTGAGAGACTACCTCTGATCGAGTGCTCGGTGCATTGTCCTTGTGCTGAGGGGTGTTCTGATCGTTTGACTCAAACAGGCGTACGGTAAGTCATATACAGCTAAGAGATCCGTCGAGCTAAATTGGGGCTACAGTGTATCTGTAACTGTACAAATATCTACTTCTGGGATAGGATACGGATTATTCTATACTCCTACATCAAATGTCAAACTATCAAAAGGGAGTTTCATCTCTCTATATGCTGGAGAATACTTGACTACCCCTGAAGCTCGGATAAGATGGTCTGACCAAGCGACTAATCAGAAACAAGGAGAAGGAAATTATATCTTAACACTGAAGATATCAAGCTCAAACGAAATTTGGCATATAGATCCTAGGAATAAAGGGAATATAGGTAGATTCCTAAATCATTCTTGCGAACCCAATTGTATCATCCAGATTGTCAGGTGGGGAGTTACGAGTTTATTCAGAGCGGCTATCTTTGTATGTCCCCTTCCTAACCTTGACTCGCCGAATCAATCAATCATTCTCAACGGAGATAGCTGATTTGCTCTATGCCGCTCGTGTAGACGAAAAGATATATCAAAAAAGGAGAAGAATTGACATTTGATTATGCGAACGCATCAGGGTCACCACTATCTGCCGAGGACTTGAGACGTACCTCGGGCAATGAGAGATTGGAGGTCAGAGAGAAGAGAACCAGATGTTTATGCGGTACACAAACATGTAGAGGTTGGATGCCATTTGATGAGACTCTATGAGTCTACACAAGTTGAATATTGAATATTTCGGCGTACTCCGCCATAATCGTTCCTGTGCCCATTCAAAACTTGCCATGTGGGAAAGTCGCGTCAACTTGTGAGATGATGAGATGTCATCACTTTTCATGTTTTCATTTGTTTTCATTTGTTTATAAGATATACTAGAAAGAGATAAAGAAAGAATCATCACATCAATTCAACATCATCACTCCCAAAACGACCCAAGTCTTGCATGACTAAGAGAAGCCGACAGAAAATCATAAACAAAACAACGAGTAGCGTAATTGGTCGACCAGCTCACTTCGACTTTATCCGTCAGACAGTAACCGAATCATTTGGACAATCAGGGATTTAGCATCATCGTACCTAAAGATCCTCAATACAAATCATCGACCACTTCAATCTGCCTGAGACTTGTAGAAAGTCACACTTATACCCGAAATGGAATTTCTACTGTCTGAGCAAAAGGTGATCTTCGCGGAAGATCAATTCCCAGATGATGCGATTGAGTTTTTAACATCCAGAATCAGTGTGAGTGCTCTCTCAACAATCCTTCCTGCAAAGACCCCAATTCTGTCCATCAGAATCGCGTACATGTGCTCCAAGTTGCTGTTGGCATGAGATCGCTGACAAAAAGGTGGTATGATCAGGAATTGGGAGGAAAAGTGATAACATCTCGAGCGGAATCCACGATTCTACTAGTCAACCCTTCCCATCCCACATACAAGAAAGAATTAGAACGAATAATAGATCTACGACGAACATATCCTCACATTTCTCAACCGTTTATTCACCCTTATCATTGGATAAACAATGTATATCAACAAAAGACACTAATCAAGATAGAAGATCTGTCAGTAATCTCACCTATATTTACATATCCCTCATCTTTTGAGAATTATCGACCTATCAGAGCGTGGGTTTCCGTTAATGTATCACGAGAACAAGATGAAACACCAGAAGCCGCCCGTGATTCCTTACTGGAGAAATTGGAATGTGCAGGTGCAATCGGTGTGGGTAAGAGAGCTCAGGCCGATCTATTGGTAGTGGATGAATCATCTGAATTCGCTAAGAAAGTTCATGGTGAAAAGAGAAAACATGATAGACATTGGCAAAAAATCGTTGAAAGAGATTGGGTTGATAATTGTCTGAGAGAAAGAAAATTATCTTGGAGATTAACACCACAGCAATTGCAAGAGAGAGGTGATGAAGAAGACAATGAAAGTTTCTTAGGGGATGATACACCTACCAACGAAGGTAAAGGTCCAGGCAGACCGACTGGAAAGTGAGTTTGCGTAATTCTCCGCCACTGAGATCATTGTGCAGCCATATAAGGTCGTATCGCTGACTGTTACGAGGGCTCTTCAAGACCAAGGGTGGAGTACACACCGCAAGACGATGATTTCCTCTGTCGGTATCTGGCTGCACATAATCCAGATGGTTCATGGGGAAGTAGAAAGACATATCATAATTTGGTAGGTCAAACTTCTCTACTTCACTATTTTCATGTTTTCACCTGATATCTAACGCAAAACATTTAGGCTGCTACATCAGCTCAATATCCAATTGCTGAACGGCATTCTGCTCAATCATGGCACGAACGATACAAGAAGAACTCTGTGTCATTCGAGAAGAGAGTTAAAGCGTTTATTAAAGAAGGTGTCAACGGTACCTTGAAAACAAAAGCTGAGAGGGAGAAAGCCAGATTAGCCAAAATATCTTCTCAAGCACAAATCCAGGATAGAGCGGAGTGAGTATCCGTTCTCCGCCATTTGATAATGATCGGATAATTAGCTGTGAATGTGACCGTCGTACTGATGATATATACCCTCAGTGACATCACAGCGGAGAACCAAAACGAAGCTGGACCTTCACGCGTCGATACCGCTGATGCAACGGAAGAAACAACATCTTCACGACAAGATCGAGTTGGAAAAAGAAAACTTGTAGAATCAGATGATGAGTCATTACCTCCAGCGAATACAGCGCGAGAAAACCAACAACCTACTACTGTAACTGTCGATGAGCAAAGGCAAGATCTATTAGAAATTGCCTCAGGGCGACAGCAAGCTGATCAGCTTGTCGAGAAGCCTCAAAATGCAATACCGACCGATGAATCTCGAGTCATCGAAAATAACGATTACGGCACGGTCAATCTACCGCCTTCCACCAATACCGACATGATACCGCAGCAACAACCAGTCACCTCTGATATCATTCTGGAAGCTGGTGGATCTTCTTCTGATGTCGGTGGGAAATTTGCTTCGCTTGAGCCCGAAATGCAACGTGATCAATCTCAGCCTGTTATTCACACTCAACCAGAATTGCCACCTCTTGCAACTGATATGGAAGCGCCTGCTCGTAATGATGATATAGCTGAGGAATCTCTCACTGATCTCCTTCCTTCCGCAAGTCAATTACCCACCATAACCACATCTATCGAAAACATAGGAGATCGAACGATGGATACAGATATGGTAGAACGGGATCTACTAGACGCTGAATCTCCCAGAGAAGACGACATGTCTCAAGCGCAACAAACTGCCTCTCAAGCCGTGACTGATACAGCTGACGATGATGAAGAGAGTCAGAGAGGAGAAGCTACCCAAGCTATTTTGGCTGATTTCGCTAAAGCCCAAGCTGAGGCTCAAATAAGCGCTTCGGGAATCATACCAGTGGAACAACATGATAGACCTCCAAAATCTGTTAGATTAGACGAGGAAGCGGAAGTTCGAATCATAACTCCAAATTCTGAAGAACAGTCTTTACCTGTTTCTAAGCAACAACCCATCTCACCTCGGCCACAATCCCCTCAACCAGTAGAAATATCATCGGGACATCCTGTTTCGACATCTACAGAAGCTACGAGCACCAAGCAATTGTCACAAGCTAAACATACGGCGCCATCTGCTCTCGCTTCGATGGAAGATACACCAGTGTCCAATGATGTTCCAGCGGTCAATACCTTAGCTCCCACAGTGGAAATTGATGATCCCGTGGTCCCATCTACGATGGAAACGATCACGAAGAGGCAAGTCAATGTTCAGCCTACCACTGCTATCGAATCGGGAATATCTTCAACCACACCCAAGCCTCGATCAGCAGCTAATCCGTCCACACCTTCACCCGACTCGAAGATGCCAAATAAGAAACCACGACATTCAACATTGTATGATCATTTACTAGCATCGCAAAGTAAACGTCGACGAACACTTGATCGAATGTCAGCTGGTGCCGCTGATAGGAGTATCGGTCGAGGTCAAAGCATCGGAAGGGTTGAACCAGATATGGTGTTTAGGGAGACATCAATCCCACCTCGTCCAGAAAGAGTCACGCCGTCCTTATCGCCTGCACCTTTACCCATACCTATTTCCAATCGATCAAATAGACCACCGTCTCCAGTCTTAAGTCAAAAGGAAAGAAATGAACGAGCTATAAGAGGAAAAGAGTTGATACAGAAGTCTATCGAAGAATATAAAGCACGAATATCAAATTTGGCAACTCGATATAACATGACCAATTCACAAGTGGTCAAATGGATAAATGAGGGTGGGCATAAAGGTAAAGGCGGTGGTGAACGTTATTGGGATGAAGTTGAGAAGAGTCTAAGAGCACAACGTGGTTGAAGACTGTGAAAGCGAGGTAATCGTGTCGGGAAGAATACATACAGTCATTCGTTTAGATAAAGAGATGTATGTTGAGTAACGTGTACAAATCGGATGATGTCTGCATGAAGACTGATATCTTGACGAAAACATAATTTCAGGGACCACAGTGTTTCGATAGTACTTAACTTCTCTGCCTTCATCTCGAATGATCATCAAGTCATCACCTACAACACAAAGTGAAAAGTGAATGGCATCGTGTATGTCATCAAGACCGCATCTTGTGAGCCTCCACCCCCTTTTCGTGCTCGCATCCGATGTGACATTTGTAGTGTATAACAGATCTCATTCATGTCGTCAATTGAACGATCGTATTCCATCCGATTTATGCATCGGGAGTCGGGAACAGGAAAGAGATGACATGTATAATATAAAACAATAAATAATGGTACTCACATAGATGTTGAAAATTGTTGCTCTTCCTTCTTTCTTTTCCTCAGTCTCATACGACGAATCCTTTCCTGCTTGTTGAAATCTTCTCGTTCATCAGAATCATAATAGCATTTGAGTTTCTTGCTCTTACTTGTGGAGCATGGTTGCCTATATTAATTCTCAGATAAGAGAGATTAGTTACCCACACGAACAGACCAAAACAAGTGAAGAAGATATTTACCTTTCACTGGCACTGGGATCGATTCGATTCGAGAACATGCACAACGTCTCAAAGAGCACTGTGTACATTTGACTTTGATAGCAGTGTTGCTTCCCGATTGAACTGTCGATTTTTCGGTATCCATCGAGAGATCAACTGAATGACTAATGAATGAATGATTAGACACACCGCCATCATGTCGTTCACGAAGATGGGTTATTCGGATAATATGATCATGTCTTATGTCGTTTCAAATACACTACTTGTACTTCGAGCAAACGGTCACAAACTGTTTTCTCACTTCTGACGACCTCGAGCTTTAAAATCAGGAATAGGATCAAGTACCGTATATTCGAAATTGAGAAATAGTTGAAAATCCGAGGAAAGGAGGATCGAGAACGAGAACGAGAAAGAGAACGAGAACGAGAACGAGAACGAGAACGAGAACGAGAAGGAGAAGGAGAAGGAGAACGAGAACGAGAACGAGAACGAGAAGGAGAAGGAGAAGGAGAAGGAGAAGGAGAAGGAGAAGGAGAAGGAGAAGGAGAAGAGAACGAGAAGGAGAAGGAGAAGGAGAAGGAGAAGGAGAAGGAGAAGGAGAAGGAGAAGGAGAAGGAGAAGGAGAAGGAGAAGGAGAAGGAGAAGGTGAGAAAGTGAAAGAGAACGAGAACGAGAAGGAGAAGGAGAAGGAGGAAGAGAAAGAGAAACAGGAAGAGAAAGAAGCGAATCGAGTTAATTTCAGCCTTCCTATGAATCCTCGCTCCTTGAATGGGCTGAATCTCACACCTTGTTATATCACTGCTTCCTTTATATCGATCGAAACCTCCTTTGCTCCATATACCATTCTACACAGCTTGATCGCAGAACCTGCAATTGCTCACCATTTCCGTATGATAATCGATAGGTTATTGCCGATGATATAGCTGTACAATACGCTGTGGCATACATGAGACGATGCTATAGTAAGAAGTTAAAACAATGGCTACAAATTCCCCAATATCCTGTTACTGCGTATATGTTATTCGTTAAATCCTTCCCAACCCCAAATTTTTCTTCCTATCAAATGTCCACAGCCCGGTCTATGCGTGCCACCCATCCCACCTCTTCCATCGACTCTTTCACCTTCTGCACCCCTTCTCGCAGGTCCTTCACAATCCGGCACTGTGCAGAAAACGCACGGTGGCTTGACATCGACACCACCACTTGAAGAAGCATTGTCGGCATATAATTGAGCATCTCCTATTGCTTGTTTATATGTATCAAGATATTCCCGATGTATGGTTTCTGATGGATCTATCTCGATAAGTCCTGCTGTAAGATCATGTGGTCCAGGTTCATTCGACGTATAACATTCTGTAATCTCTTCCGAAGAAGAAGGAAATCGAAATAATCTTACATCCAATGGTGGTCTAGTAGGTGATTTGATATTTGCCATTGATGACGATGATGAAGTGGTAGCTTTATTCTTTGTCTTTGATACATGTTTACTTGATCCACTAGATCCATTGTTTGAAGATGACGTTGACGATTTTGATTCTTGTGCTCTCCATTCATCAGCTTTTCTTCTTGCTCTTTCGTATTTTTCCGCTACATGGGTTGCCCACCCCAAGACTCTACCTAGACCTTCTCTCCAACCTGTGTGGAACTGTTCTTCCCATTCGGAAGCTTTGGCAGTCGACACACCTGAAGCTTCGCCACCTATCGCTATAGATCTGAGATTGGGTAGAGCGGGTAAGACGAGATAGAGTTTATCTGGTGGTGGTATATCGAATATCAATCGAGATGAAGACGATCCATTGGCGGTGGTAACACCTGTTCTTCTCGTTCTATCACGTAAAGAGAAAGTAGCCTGTGCAGCTGAACGATGACCTCTTCTCGACCTGGCTAATTCAATTTGTCTTTGTTGCTCTTCTATTCTTTCTCGAGTAGCGATTTCAGCTAAGACCTCAGCCGAAGGCCCGTCATTGTTCTCTCTACTTTCTTGTTCGGCAGCTATTCGTTGAGCTCTTCGTTGAGCAGCTTCAGCTTCTGCATGTCGAGTTCTTTCTTCTAATTCCCACGCTCCAATTTGTCTTTCTCTTTCTTTACCTCTGGCCAAACCTGCTGATATCAATAGTCCACCTAAATCATGACACAACTCAGGTCCTCTGTCTCTTGCTGTGAATCCAAACAAGTTCACTCTATCCAATACTAGATGTTCCAAACGAGAGTAGGATCTTAACAATGTTGATAGATTGGTATCTATCCTGACATTTGTCGTTGATATATCAAGGTATTTCAATGAAGGAAATAATAGTTGTGAAGCTCTTGGAGGAGTTATCAAAACTCTGATCAAATCTCGAGAAGGTACTCTCAATCTAAGATGTGTAAGGTTTTCAGCAACGGGTGAAGCACCGAATTTCCCAATACAATGTATATCGAAGAAAACTATCGGTTGAGCGAATGTTTTAGGTTTTGTTATACCTAACTTTTCATTCAAAAACGGATTACCAAATGGACCGTGACCTGTATAAACTTTTGATAAACCTATATCAGTTGGATTATCTGATACGGATGAAATTGATGTTGGCGGAGTTGGAGTTGATCTTCCTGATTGACCATCTGAATCAGATGATGGATTACTCGTTTCTCCCTTTTCTCCTCCACCTGCTCCACCTGCCTTTGTTGCTAATGATAGATCAGCAAAAGATCCTGCTAATGAATTGGATGTTGAGTTTAGAGCTGTAGGAGGAACGGTTGAGCGTGGAGGTAAATCTTGAACTATTGATAAATGTGTGAAAGAAGGTATTGAAGGCCATTTCTTGGTTAACGTTTCCACTGCCGTGTCAAAGTATGACCCTACGAGAGTGAATAGCCATTGATCAATGTCAGCGAAGCCAGGATAAAATGTGAATATATAAATCAAAACTTGCCAGCTAAGAATTGATAATAACTAGCTTGTTCAACATAAGGTCTGAATCTCAACTCTAATCTCTCTAAATTCAATCTTGGATTTTCAAACATTTCTTCCAGATGATCAGGTGAAAAATTAGTCCCAATATTCAACATCAAAGTGTTTAATTTTGATTCCAATCGCGACTTTCCCCTGTTGGCGTTACCTACACCATCGTTATCGTCATCGTTGGAATGATCCATGGTCGAAGTCGAATAAGGTATACATCTTAATATATTATTCAATATATCTGCATCACCTTTCCATGATTTCATTGATAAACTTTTAATGCCAATTGACATTTGATTTTTCCCATTATCGGATTTCAATTTCATCCATAAAGGCCATAATTGTTCTGGACGATATATGACTAGATGTGTGTACAGGTGTGAGGGTGATATACCATGATATGGGAATACTCTAGTGAGTGATAACGCTGTTACTTGTCTTGAAGATGCCGGTACTAATGATAATAGATGATCGATCAATTCAGGTGGTAATCGAAGTAGTAATGGTAATGATGCTTTTTCTTCCTCTTTTCCCTTGCTCTCGGGGACGGCCAAATCGCGTTTTCTGGTTCCAAGATCAAAGGAGGAAGAGGAAGGAGTAGTTGATGCAGACATTTCGATGTACACTTCCTCCCAATTGAGGGCTTGAGGAAAAGAAAGGAAAAAGAAAGATATAAGCACGGATTTCATGTAGTGAAATGGGATTGAAATTTCCGGTTACAATCGTTCGGGCAAATCACCAACTCATCGATTTGAGTGGCGAATCTCACAGAATCAACCCATGATGGGGGAAATTAACTTCTTAAACCGCCCATCATCTGTCTATTGAGCTTTTGACCGATGTGAGAGTGCAAGTGAACACACAGAAAAGCTTTGCAAGTATGCTGCTACCTTGTATGATTGGATCAAAACAGTTAAACATCATGGCATTTCGTTAAAATTGTGAAGAAACAGGTCGTATAAAAAATGCTGGATATAACGAATGAGAGAATATATGCTATGTATAGTCATGGTTTATATGGACCAAACCAACTTGGGAGGAAATACTGATTATATGGTTCTAGTAGTTCTATCCCTTCCTCTTTCGTTGATCTGTTGTATCTCACTCTTCTCTCTATTTGCTTGCTTAGATGTCCAAGCTGCTAATACAATTTCTTCTGTGCACACTCCTATTATATTTCGACGTTGTTGCTGTTGCTGTTGTTGCTGTTTTTGATGTATCAATGCAGTTGAATTTCCACCTGGGGAAGAGATGATACAGTCCAGTTCACTTTCTTCAGCTGAAGATACCAAACTTGGTGTATCAGGTTCTCTTTCTTCTTCTTCCTCTTCTTCTTCTTGTCGTTCGCCAATTTTCAGAGGATCAAATTTTGATGTCGAAGAACTAAATCCGAATCCACAATCTCTGACAATCTCATTCTCCTCATCATCGTCTTCCTCTGCTACTGAACAATCTTCTTCATCTTCTTCCGTTACTTCTTCACATGAATTGACAGATTTGAGTAAATTGGCTAAAGTCGCTGAGATGGATCTATAACCTTCGAATTCAGGATGTCTCTCATCATTAGCTTGCTGTGGACACATTCTTGCGAACATCAATCTACGTCTTTCCATGCATTCTTCCCATTGTCTCTTTTCCTCCTTTTCGTTTTCTTGATGATCTCCACCATCATCATCAGAATTGGTTTCTGAAGGAGGAGGTGTATGTAGGTAATAAGAGTCTGCTGATGTATCTTGATCGTCTGAATCTTCTTCTCCTTCGCCATCGATATATAAAGATGATGAATGTGAATCGGATGTAGATGAAAAACAATCTCTTGATATTGATAAACAACGTGATCCTCTTTCAGGTAATACACATGCTCGCTCAGCGATAGTTGGAGGTTCAAGTGGTGTACGATCATATTCTTCTTGAGAATAGGTATAATGTTGAGCCTAGATGACAGGATGAACGAGTTCAGCGCAAGAAAGATTCAATTTGTGGTTTTGAATCCACTCACGGTAACTGCACAACCATTCATTTCTTGCCATCTTACACTTTTTCCTCTCTTCCAACTTGTTCCACTTGTACAAGAGGAGAAAGAGGTTGATCTAGATCCACTGGGAGTATTCACAGCGCTAGAAGCGGAGGGAGTGACAGACGGTGATCGTGTAGGAGAGAGACAAGATCTCAATCGAGGTCTTGTAGGAGTCGAATTACCATTCGGTACAGGTGTATCGGGAACAGCGGTGGCAGGGTCGACGAAAGCATGCACGAATGCTGGCTGATGTTGGAAAGTTGTCATGTTGTCTGACTATTTCCGAGTGAATGGGTGAGGAAGGGTGGCGATGACACAAGAGATTATAAAGGGGAAAATTGAATTATTTACAGTGGACTAAATAAGCTTGAATCTAGTGATCAAACTAGTTTATGGTAAAAGAGAAAAGCCGTAAAAAACGACCAGTAAGGTTATTGATCAATATTCATCTTGAATAGATGTACTTGATGACGTTTATGACGATACCAGAGGGATTAGAGAATTGAAAAGAGTAGAGGAGTATGAACTCTATTCTCAGATCAATAAGAACAGATGAATCGTCAGGAACGTGTGGGTGAGTTGGTACGTGATGCGATATTGACTAGCCTGTAGACTAAAGAATAAAAGAAAGAAGAATCAGCTATGAAAGATCTCTTCCATTGCCACCTGATATATCAAGAGGACTCACCAATACCTATCTGAACGAAGAGACCGTTCAGTATAAACCAGCTGATTTTCCTTGATGAGAAATGAGCAGAAATTGAAAAGCTATGTTTTATATGAGCTGAAGTGTGTGTGTGTATATGTTTGATCTCCGTCCTTTGTGATCGGATTCAAAGGTATGGAAAAGGGGGGGATGTTGTGTTGATTTTATTGAGGATTAGATGTAAGATGTGAGAAGTGAGATTTGGTTGATCGTTTGATCGACCAATGGACAAGGAAGATGTGAGAAAGGGGGAAAGAATGAACAGGATTCAAGGTGGTATTGGTGTGTTGATGTAATACTTTAACGATTCGCCAAATCGTAGTCGATTTTGAAGGAGATGCTAAGAGGTGATTATTTGTTCTTACGTTCGAGTTGTTGATACTTTCCAATTCAGTTGTTTGGACTTTTGGTGAAACTATATTGACTAGCGCGAATTCTCTAAAGTGAACAAAGAAAGGAGGTTTGAAGATTATATACACAATTCACGAGTAGTAGACAATCTATCTTGTTTCGAGACTATATTGCTATTATTGCTATTATTGCTATTACGCAGTTGTAGGTTATTTCTTGTGATCCACCAAGCGATGTGATTTACGCTTGGACCAAAACAAAAGATGGGTGGGATATATATGACCTTTGTTATTTGTTATTCACCGGTTAATCAAGTTATTGATGATGTGTATTATAAAACCGATTTATTCCTCCTTGATGACGTTCAAGTGATGTATGTGTATATGTATGTGTATGTATGTGTAGATATGTTAGGCGATAAGACCACCACCCGAAGGCGAGACTGTATCCCTTTGATAGAATGTATGAATGCTTTGAATATGGGAATATGAAAAGGAAAAGGAAATGAACAAGTGGAAAATACGGGTAACTGACTTCCCACTGGGATGAGATGGGACAAAACTGGGATTAGACCAGCCAGAAAAAAACTTGGTATCGTCAATGAAGGAATAAAAATAGAAACATCACACATATAATGATAATATGCTCGAATTAGTAATTTCACATCCGATTTTTCGCCACACACACACATCGGCGAAATGAAATGAGATTCAAGGCACCATACGCGTTTTGTTAATGTTATGTGCCACATTGGAATTCACCGTGATTTCAATTGTATGTGATTCTCACTTATAATAAACGAGTAGCAAAACATATAATGATATTTGAGGGATTTTATCTCAAAATGGGATGTTTGAGCCAATCTTGGTTGAAACCCGTTTGCAACGTCGTACTAGTTACTCGTATGACATAAAACAACATGCATGTAATGAGAGATCTACTTGATTGATCATCACGAGAAATAAAGGTGATTTACAAAGTACGGTTGAGGGAAATAAATGGGATATCCACCATTCCCGTCCCCTTATGATTTTACCCGTTTGGCGTTTGACGTTCCCCACACACCCCATATGAGTGTGTTGATGTAAAACCGACAAATGCCTATTACTTTGGTTACCAATAATAAATAACTATTATTGTTTACTCATAGCTTCCTTTATTCTCAAACAGCATTCTAATAATTGTAATTCTTCATCTCCACCTTCACATAAACCTTTATCACATTCTGCTATTGCCATCGCGGCTAAACTCTTAGGTAAAGCTGGTATCGTAGGTAATGGAATCAAAGCGTCGTGTATCTATCAGGGTGCCACATTAGCAATTCCATTCTATAAATTTGGTTATTCAAGCTGGACTTCCGGTACTCACTTGCTCCAATACTTGCCCAGCACTCCATCCTTCCCTTCCGACACGCTTTACAGCCGTTCGAATAGCTTCAAACCCTCCATTCGCTAAGACTAGATCTATGCCTTGATCTTTGTCTACTCCCATCACGCTCAAAATATGCGTTATCAGATCATCGGGGACTACTCCGGATATCTCGTGTACTGATGAACGATTTCGCAAGGATCAGCAGATAGTTTCACATAGTCCACTTAGAATATAGTCTATACTCACTCGACAATGCTGATATAGGTGTGGGAGGGTCTAACGCGCCATGTAATCGTTGAGCAGTCTGAAGATATGTTATAGCTTTACGAAGATCACCTCCTGCTAGTTGCAGTATGAGTGGTAAGACCTAACAGTTCAGAACCGAGTAGTACATCATTAACACTTTTCCTTTCATGGCTCAACGAATAGAGGAAAAACTCACACCATCTTCGGCTTGTACACCTTCATTATTAGCGATCATTTGTATCCTGGCTTGGGTACTATCATGAGCCAATGGTCTGAATCTAAATTTACTACATCTCGAAGCAAGCGGCTCGATAATCCTATATAAAGGATGGTTAAGTCCCACAATCAGCTACAATACACGCCAAAGCCAATGCGGAGCGCGACATGTTAAGGAAGATACGGTTGAAGACACAAAAGTTATCTTACCTGGTGACATAATTACAGACCAAACAAAACCTGGTTATCCTAGAATACGTTTCCATTATTCTTCTTAAAGCAGATTGAGCATCTTGAGTCATTGAATCGGCTTCATCTAAGATGATGAGTTTGAATGGTGGTGCGGGATATGTTTTGCCGTCGCTAGTTGATTTACCAGATATCAGCCATCTTTTTCACCAAACAGAATGCCATCAGAGTGACGACTTGTAGGGTTTTAATCACAAGCCTGAAATGATATTTTCAAGATGTATATTGAAGGATTGTTGAAAGATTTACATGGTATGAATGATGAGGAACATGAACATGTTCTTGGAAGTTACTATGCACTCACGATGAAGTACCAACATGTCTAGGTGTTTCCCTAGCGAAAGTTTTGATCTTCTCTCTTACGACTGATATACCTCTTTCGTCAGAAGCGTTTAATTCAAGTACTCTTGCTCGGAACAAATCAGGTCTGCATTGATTGTCACCAGTAGCGTGAAGTGTGATTTTGGAATTGACAGAGGGGGGATGAGAGAAAGGCAGAAGTAGCACGTTGAATAGAGGAGGACAAGAAGGAAATATGAAAAGACTCGTTAGCATGTGATATTCCATCGATAGCCAAGCATGATTCAAGTTGAAAGTAGTCAAGAATAAAAGCTGACTTACCCGAATAATTGTCTTGCAAGTGCTAGGATAGTACCTAATATTCATCATCTTCATTAGATCTCCATCCCATTCTTCAATTGTCGTCTTTCGAAGGATGGATCCTTTCCATTATGTGTCACTCACTAGTTTTACCTGTTCCAGGAGGACCATAAAATAGCATATGTGGTAACTAATTTTGTTAGACAGCAATCAGTTTCCATCTTCCTGTTTCCTGTTTCCTGTTTCCTCCTATATCGAAGTTATATCCTACGATTCACACCAAAGAAAGGAAATTGAGAAATAAACATACATTGGTTGACGTTAATGCTTTTCTCAAGATAGCTACTGTATGCTCTTGAGAAGAAACATCATCGATCGTCTTTGGTCGGCTGAAAATCCCGAGGGACAGGATAGGGATGTCAGTTGAATATACAATATAAGGTATAACCAGAGATCTACATGGTGAGCATCTCTATGCAGATTGGACAGGATTGTTGCATGAAGGAGTACAACAACCTTGCTTTTCCACCGTAACAGCAACTGTACACCAGTGAAAAGCAAAAGAAGAACATACTATTTTTCTACCCAAGGTTGATTTTTAGGATCTAAAGCCATTGTAGATCCTCCTACAGGTCGAGGTGCGAAAGTCGCCATTGTGTCGTGTAAGTGATTCTCTGATGTGATGTGGGTGTGGATATGAGAGTGTGATACACTTGTCCTTAGCGATGAATTGATCAGGAGTATGTCGCTAGTCGAAAGTTGATGAAAGCAAGGAAGGAATAAGTGAACATTAATTTATCTGAACTTGGGATCGTTGAAATTATGTCCTGACGCGACTTTGCGAATGTACCCCATCAGATCAAAGCGCGTCATTCATTCATTCTTCAACATATCGACCACCATGGGGTAGTAACAAGCATACATATGCGTGATACTCTTGCTAACAACATAGCCTGATCTGTATGGGAAGATGCACATCCGTGTTTTCATACCTGGCGATTCGGATCAAATCATGCAGATTTGGAATGGAAATGCATAACTATAACAAAGACCATATCCGGTCAAAATCACAACGTGAAAAAAGATGATGTTTTCGTTACACAGGAAAGGATAGAAACTGAGAGCAAAGAACAAAAAAAGACAACATGAAAGATACGATGGACCTGTACAGTACAAAGGGTAGTTCTATGAACTGGATACAAGCAAATGAATGAGGGCGTTGAAGTGATGGATGGTTGAAGATAAGGTGGTTCTTTGACTGATTTCACCGGAATTCAAAAGTACTGCTACTTCGTTGTGGTATGTGAGAAAGGAACAATTCTTGGAATGGTTCTTGGTTCTATGGACAAAAAAAAAAGGAAACGTCAGCTTCATGATACATAACGTACCTGAAGAATGAAAGTTGGTAACTTACCAAAGAATGGAAATAATACTGTCCGGATCAATTCGTTTCGATAAATTAAGGTCAGCCATTACACGGATTTGATTGTATCCGCCTGGAACCAACCACTCACCCCTCTTATAGTAGCTTCCCCTCTAATTGGGGGATCTCTCAATTTGCTCGAACTTTCCCTTCGTTTCCCATCTGGTCGAGTTGAATTTCCTCTGACATCCGCTTGGCTGGATCCACGCCGAATGATGACTGGAGAAGGTGGTCCAAAGGGTAATTTAGGTGTAGCTGGGGAAGTGGGAGTCGAAGGTTCGAGTGGTGCTGAAGGTGGAGATAGGTCGACTAAGGCGTAGTAGAATCCTTCATGTCCAAATATCAGTTTTTCACTCAAATCACTTAGGTAGTTTGATCAAGAGGGGACGTGGGGTATACTCAACGACGTGGATCAAATGGAAAAAACATGAAAAGATCGGAAAAAGATGAAATGTTCGGAAACGCACCAGCAAAACTAGCACCACTTATATCTCTAAGTTTATGATCTGGAACCAAAAATCTTTCTTTAATTCTTAAAAAAACGAAATCTCTCTCTTTCGCTCTGATTTCACCTTTTGATCTATCCGGTAACGGATCCCTGAAATACAATTCAGGTCTGACCATATCAGATCTCGTTGTAGGTCTTCTAAATTGTTCAAATCGACCCCAGTGTCTCATATCATCATGTTCTGTAGCACCAAATCTTGGTCCAGTTATAAATCCATATTGAGGTCCAATTATTTCACCATCGAAAAAAGTCGTTAAATGCGGATGAGAATCTGTTAAATGTGATATCGAAAGATATCCAGATACACTTGATTCAATGAAATTCACATCCTATATTCAGGACGATTACATCAGGATGTCATCTCATGACTTATGCAGAATGCTGAATTATGATCAAGAGGGTTGGGGCGTACTTACAATTAATTGAATCTCAACTTCATAAGCACTTCTACCACTAGTTTGAGTACCTTTAAATATACTTCCAGGATAAAGTGCACCTCTACCTACAGAATGTACCCTTGCTTTCGCTATATCCAAAAGTGGATTTGGCGGTCTTTCATTTTCTACATTGTCCTGTGCGATGGGTGAAATCACTCTTTCTGGAGTGCATTGTTCGTCAATAGCTTGATCGATTGAAGTTGATACTGATTTTGGAATCTTGATTGAATTACTAGTCCTCCATGGTCTGGGATGATGTGTAGGTAACGATCTTGAAAATCCATCTTTAGGTGTTGATGAGCTACTGTTTTCACTTGAACTTGAGCTTGAACTTGAATTAGAGATGGAGTTGGTGGTTATGGAGGAAGGTGTATCTTCTCTCGTTATTATTGATTGCTGTTGTTGACGATCATCCCTATCTTCTCCCATATCCAATCCTCTTAAACCTAAACCTACACCTAATCCACCGATACCTGATTCATCGTCTGATTCGATCTCTAATTCAGATTCAATAACTGAGATCCTTCTTCTAGCATTAGGTGTATTGATGCATCTTCCGCAGATTCTTTCAATTGGATCACTCAAAACGACTATACCTTCATTTGTACCGTTCGTTGAAGAACCACCGGATAGATTACCTAAACCACATATGGAACATTTAATCGCCCCTTGAGGGTAAATAGATGAAGGCAGTAGAACTGAAGGTGTCGATTCCGTTGGCATTATTGTGGATAGTCATATGTACGAATGGTGAGTCTGGATGAGTGAGAATATGTCGTTTGACACAAAAGATTCAGTTGATGTGATCGTTATACTGGGATATGTCGTGAAAGATGTATGAACTCGGTTATCTTCGCATACAAAGTCTCCACTGCGGATGGTCTGGGAGCCAATATGAGGCTAAAAGTCTGTATTGTTATCTAGGAATTGCAATCGGTTGTCGAGTCGAATGCTGTTGGCGACGTCGTCAGAAGTAATCAGTGATTTAACTCCTTGGAATGATGATGATGGTGAGGATGATTTCACCTGACGATATGACTATGAATAGTGAGGATCAACGATTGCCGCTTCTCTTGTGGTCTTTTTACGTGATTATCAGATTACTCATTTAGGAAGTTGTGGCAGAAACTGATATTGCAGTTGCGATCAGACTTAGAACGCGATTCTGTGATAGCATCTGTTCTGTAGTGAGCAGAGTGTTCCGTCTACAAACCTCATATTTTCATTGAAGTGTCATTCATGACCGGACAAGCAGATGGACAATGCATCTTCATTCTCATGATCATCGAGTTATGCATTGGATATCTTTTTGCACTGATTGAAAGGGGGATCTTCAACCGGGGTTGTACTTTCAGCATTAACAAATGATAAGACACGTGGGATGAAGCTGACGTGGCATTGTCATCGTATTTTAATCCGATGATTCGGGACTACCGATAATTGAAATATCGAGTCAAACTGATAACGGATGAGACCGGGATCAAATTTAGTTTGTTCCCATTAGCTGGGATGAAAATCAAGCTTAACGAGGGGGGGAAAAGTTGGGAACAAAGTAGTTGACATGGAATCCATTCGATTTATTTAGCAACTCATCTTACACTTGTTTGACTCGTTTTTGATAACTACAACTGATCATATCAGCAAAGCAAAAGCTGTAAAGCGCAAGGTCTATATCTCGTAATTCAAGTAAAATACATACTACTTCCCATACCTTTCTAACCCATTTGCCACCTTTTCAAAACCAACAACCCAACAATCCTGCAATATGTGTGGCATTTTCTGTTGTTTCAACAGACAAGGCGATTTGGCGTCATACAGACCTAGGGCAATAGCTTGCTCGAAGAAACAGAGACATAGAGGACCCGATTGGTCAGGATGTTACATGGCGAAAGATACGATCATGGTGCATGAGAGATTGGCGATTGTCGGTGTGGGTGAGTGACCCCTTTGATTGGCAGTTCGGGGTGGGATGGGGGCGTAGTATCCACTGGCTAGCTAGGGGTGGGACGGGGGCGTAGTATACACTGGCTGGCTAGGGGTGGGACGGGGGCGTAGTATACACTGGCTGGCTAGGGGTGGGGCGGGGGCGTAGTATACACTGGCTGGCTAGGGGTGGGACGGGGGCCAGATAATCCTTGGCAGTTTGGGGTGGGGCGGGGGATGACCTATATAAGGGAGGGCGGGTGGGATCAACATGCTGACTCGATCCGCATATCCTCATAGACACCGGTGCTCAACCTCTCGTCAGCGAAGATGACCAACTCGTTCTTGCCGTCAACGGTGAAATCTACAACCATGTCGCATTAAGAAAAGGTCTCAAAAACCAAGATGCCGTCTTCAAGACCCACTCTGATTGTGAAGTGATTATGCATTTGGTGAGCCACCTTGTCACCTGAGTTTTGCAGGTCAAATCGTTGATCAACCAGACTGACATGATATAAACTGTGACATAGTATCGAGAACACGGTACTGGACTTTGTGCGATGCTTGATGGAATGTTCTCGTTTGTTCTCCTTGACAAATCCGTTGAACCTCCAAGATTGATTGCCGCTCGTGATCCTATCGGTATCACCACTCTATACATGGGATATCACTCTTCTGCACCTGACACACTCTACTTCTCCTCTGAACTCAAAGCAATCCACGAAGAATGTGACACTTTACTTGCATTCCCCCCAGGACACTTCTACGATTCAAAGACGAAACAAACAGAGAGATATTTCAAACCCACTTGGTGGGACGGTGATAAAGGTTCTATCCCTCATAACGAAGTGGACTACAAACTCGTCAGAGAAACCCTCGAAGCTGCAGTTAGAAAGAGATTGATGTCTGAAGTGCCTTACGGTGTACTTTTATCAGGTGGTTTAGATAGTAGTTTGATAGCTTCTATCGCCGCTAGAGAAACGGATAAATTGGCTGCAGAACATGAAGCTTATAGGAAGGAGAGGAAACAGGCTATGGCTGATGGTAAATGGGTCGGTAAGTAACGTTCTTCCCCTTGTAGCCCTGATCTTTTGGATAAAAAGGATACTCGCAAATGACTGATTGCGTATCTCAATATAGGCGATGAGAAACCGCTTGCCACTTGGCCTCAACTCCACTCTTTCGCCGTTGGTCTTCCCGGTGCTCCTGATTTGATTGCCGCTCGAAAAGCAGCCGATTTCTTGGGAACTGTGCATCACGAATACACCTTCACATTAGAAGAAGGTCTAGATGCCATTCCTGAAGTCATCTACCATCTCGAAACTTTCGACGTCACAACTGTCCGAGCATCTACGCCCATGTACCTCTTGTCGAGAAAGATCAAAGCCATGGGTGTAAAGATGGTATTGAGTGGTGAAGGTTCTGATGAGATCTATGGTGGTGAGTTCAGAAGTTTTGGCCATCAATTTCGTATCCAATGCTGATGATAATCTCACCGCTCAGGATATCTTTACTTCCACGCTGCTCCCAACGCGCAAGATTTCCACGAAGAGTTGGTCAAGCGAGTAAAGAACTTGCACACTGCTGATTGTCTCCGAGCCAACAAGTGAGTAGTTGTTTTGATTGCCTTGTCCATGATCCAACTACCTGCTGATTCTCATCCAATCTCAGATCTACTATGGCCTGGGGTCTTGAGGCTCGAGTTCCTTTCCTCGACAAAGAATTCCTCGAAGTTTCCATGAACATCGATGCTAAATACAAGATGTTCTCAAAAGGAGCTGCTCAAGAGACTGATGCTGAGGGACGACCGAAAATGGAGAAGGTAAGTTACAGTTTCAAGCCACTTGACCAAGTTCTGCACAGTCTGACTTTGCGCTCTCCCATCGATAGTACATCCTTCGAAAAGCATTCGACTGTGCACCTGATGGAAAAGCTTACTTACCCGATTCAATCTTATGGAGACAAAAAGAACAATTCTCAGATGGTGTTGGATATTCTTGGATTGATGGAATGAAAGATCACGCTGCCGCTGCAGTATCAGATGAAGCTTTCGAAAAGAGATCAGAGAGATTCCCGGAATCAACGCCTGACACAAAAGAAGCTTATTGGATCAGAGAACTTTTCGAACACCACTTCCCAAGTAAAGCTGCCGCTGGAACTGCAGTACGATGGATCCCTAAACAAGAATGGGGTGTATCAAGTGATCCCTCAGGAAGAGCTGTATCTATCCATACCGCTGCTTACGAAAACAAAGCTTAAGTGAGACATTCTTTCCGCACGCATAGGCGAAAGAAAGTGTGGCAGGCTGGTTTGGGCATCCTTCATAGATGAGAATAGGGTTTTCCACATGCATATTACTAAGTCATCTCACCAGGTTGGACAATGTCAAATCATCCTTTTCACATTCGTTGATAATCCCTATTGGACCCTTCCAATTAAAATTGTGTCTTACTAATATGCGACGAGGATGGCGGCTCAGCCGGATTCTCCTTAGTAGACACATCGAGGAATACGTCATGTCGCCAGTCCGAATGAAAGACGACAAACTGCCGAATGACCTCATTTCATCAATTGTAATTCGAATATTACCATCAGCGAGGGGCAGGGAGTAAAAGGGTACGTCTTGAGCATTCGTGTGAGCTGTTGAATCCAAAGAAAGGATACAGGGTCTAGAATTGCTAGAAATGCGGAGTGGCTGTGGCAGTGTAGATATGTCCACCAGTAATCCATCCGTTGATAACTGAGTTTGAGAAAGGATTACACCTAGCGCTACGCATCAGCCCCAGCTAGTAGGGAGGGGCAAAGTGCATACATTACAAGATAGAGGTCAGAATCAGAAGCTCTGTCCTTTGTGAATTATGAACGGTCGTAAAAATGAAGTACTCCGACCTTGAACAAGACTGGTCTCACTACGATCGCGATGTTCCATTGTCGATCAATGCCTTCGTTGTCTCCATGACATATCACAAATGGTCCCTCAAACTTTCTACTCGCTCCGCTCGATGGAGACAAGAATCAAAGCTTTCCGAGGGGTATCACAGCTATTTTAGCTTGTGTTAAGTGGTTACTTGCTTTCTGGAGTAATACAGTATCAAGTCGCTACTGTACCTTGCAAGTCGAAATCCACAGAGCAATCTCGGAACAGACTTCTGAGGATACCGGTTCACTTTCTGTCAGATCAGGTCTTCGATTCCGCATCAAGCGGATAGTGCACCATCTGAATGCTCCAGGCCGACGATGGAGCGTACTGACGTAATTTTACCGTAGCAGCATTCGTCAATTGGAGAAGCAGTGTCGGACTGTAAGTCGGAGACGAAATTCGAGAAAGACGTCAAATAGGTTGGAAATAAGAAAAAAGTCAACTCAACTGATGAGTACAGTAGTCACAAAGGAAGTGACTCGAATTTGCAATCGAGCCCAAATTACAGACTTGTATTCTAGTTCTCGTGTAAGGTATAAATAGCTTGATTCTGTCAAAAGATTTTTGCAATTCACAGATCAACTCAACATTACCTCATATTCTGACATCTCCCTCTCCACCAATCGACGACGTCAATCTTCCATACATACAAGTAAGTGGGAATATCTCTAAGTCGTTGATGAGATACAAGCTGATGAAATCCCAATCCCATTATCATCAGTCCCCAAATGAGTGCTCCGTCTTCATCTACTCAGTTGTCCACGGCCGCCAGCCGCAGACATACCGCATGCACTCCGTGCACCATTTCCAAAAGAAAGTGCGTTGGCTTCGTGCCCGGTACTGGGTAAGTGCCCATTCCGAGGATTATCGTTCTAGAATACCCTCTCTCAAGTGTCGTACGCTGACGCTGCACTGTCTTTCACAGCACCATGTGTGAAGCGTGCTCCGAAAGGAGTCCGCCAAGCTGACACTATGACGAAGCAGCATCGAGAGCCAGTCGGGAGCAGCAAGGCAAATGGAGATTGGACTCTGACGCCGCTGACGGCACGGAAGAGAATGACAAGTAAGTAGAGATCTTTCATTCATGGGTATGACTCACTACTTGTGTGCGCTATGTAGCAATATGAACAGGTCAACTGGCTACTATTCGACAGAAGAAGCAGCTGCTATTCTTGCACGGCGAAGGAGAGCCAGGGAGCGCTACAGGGCTCCTAGGAACACGGGGAGCAATGACCAGTAAGTAGTCATTTCCAATTCATGGGCATGACCCAAGTGGTTTATCTATTTCCCGTTATATAGATCAACGCATGGACAAGCACCTAAGGGCTCATACGAATCTTGGATCGACAAAATGTCCGCCGTTGAATATAACAATTATATAATGGGCACACTAGAGGAAGGAGACGCTCCTTCAGCGGGACCCACAGATCCCGAGTGCTGGTCTTGGGGTTCTAATGCTGGACCGGATTTTTATTTCGCACCCAAGTCATAGTCGAGTCGCTGGCAAGAGCATGATAGACTTGTATCTCGGAGACATGAAGCAGGATAGTAGATAATGCAGCGGAGCCAAACCTCAATGTTGTGCCGTTTGGAAGATGCTAAGAGAGTAGGATGGATGTGATACAGTCGGAGTATAGGGGCCATTTTTTTTTCTCTTTTGCCCAAAAGAGCTTTTTTTTAAACCCAGATACTGTCGTCATCAAGAGGAGGAGAACTGAGTTTGGCTTTAACTTTGTTCACATAGGTTTTTCATCTTTCATATTAATATGTACATATCAATGCGATTGAAATCTTTTAATTGGAAACCTACCACGCGATCCTGGGACGGATTGACGTGTCGACATTCACATTCAACTGTATCGTCAAGATGGCAGGTTATCTACAATAGCAGATGCATATGGATAGATTACGTATTCACAAAAAATACACATGATAAGAAGAATTGCACAAACCTCTTCGATCCAACTTAACTTTTAGTCTTGATTTCTACTTCGTTATCTCTTCAGCCGCGTCTTGCCAACTTCCAGAACTGCCACTTCCGCTCGCACTCGTATTTGCCGTTGCACTTGTTGTAGTTTGTTTCGGTGTACCTTGTTCTTCGGTTTGCGGCACATCTTTGTATTGCCCTTGTCCGGTTGCGCGAGATGGATGGCCACGGGCATGATCGTCACCTTCATCTTCTAAGAAATCATCATGGTATCTTAAAGCTGTCCTTTCATCATCACCGTCACTTTCATCATCACTTGGTCCATCCCCAAAAGCATCATATAATTCTTTTGATCCACCTAAAGCACCGGCAGCCGCAGCGTTCGAACCACCTGCACCGAATTTCTTCCTACTTCTTTCTAACAATCCCATAGGAACATCTTCCGATACTGGGGCGTAAGCACCTCTTGCACCTTCCCCATTATTTGATAAACCGAACAAGTTTTGTCTTCTTTTCCTTGATCTGTAAAAGAAGAATGAACCGATTCCAACACCGAACAGAACAATGATCATTCCTGCTCCGACCAACCAAGTTGAATTTGCAGTCAAGGTTGTTATTCCACTAAAGAAACCTTCATCTGCATCTGCATCGGTTGCGCTTGTAGGTTCTGCAATATCTTCATCTCCGCCTCCAATGCCCGTTTCGGTAGGTGACGCACTTCCAGCTGTGGTTGAAACTAGTCCGGGTTTGGTAGCTTCACCCGTTGCATCTCCATGATCACCTGGGAGATGATCCGTTGGTTTAGGCTTTTGTGTAGTTGTCGCAGTCTGATCTGATCCAGTTTGTTCTTGATCAGGTTGACCTTCTTCTGCGGGTGCCCATATCTTTGCAATGGAAGCGTCGATACATTCTCCCCACAGTTGAAGTGACCAAGCAATGAACCTTCCAGTCTTTTCGGGGTTGGCTTGATCTTTCACTTTAATCGTCCACATTCCGACTGGGTCTTCTTCCCTACAATGGTAAATCAAGTGTGTTAGCTGCCACGTCGACTTTGGACATCATAGGAACGACGCCAAGAATACACTCACCAATGTTTCAGAGACATGAATTTCCATCCGGGGTATCCAGTATCGGCATCGTCAAATCTCCTGGGTCTAGATAACACGCTTACTATCCCATTTGGACTTGTGACTTCAACTTCGACATCTCCTCGTCTTTGATGATCTATCCATACTCTTATAGTCACGTGTTCCAGTCTTTCCAGATTTGAGTCTTTGAGCATATTTTTGGTAACTTCGTATGTTGAGGTGATTCCTCCCTCGGTAATAAAGGAACCAGTCGGTACGACTACTGGTTCAGGATTCGGTGCAGCCTCGGTAGGCTCAGGTTGTTCACCTTCACCTGTATCTGTGGTAGAAGACCCTTCATCTGAACTCGTCACCGTGTTGTCATCTTGACGTTTGGAAGGGGTAGAGGCAGTGGTAGGGGGAGCATCGGTAGTCGGGAGATAGACAGCTGGCGAATCAAACCAGGCTTGAGGTTTCACAAGCTTCCATCTTTCAGCTGCTTCTACGAACAGACCAGCGTCTAGTCGACCGTATCCATCTGTGTAAAGTAGCCCCAGCTCGAGTCAGCAAATGATATGACTGAAGGCTCAGTGATATTTTAATGAAGTTGAACCCACATTTGTAACTGAACATCCTTCCAGCGGAAGTTTTCTCCCAATCCGGATCATCACTGTTAAAGAATACAGCATTTCGCACAGAAAGATGTTGGAAATCTCGCCATGTCAGATCCGGTCGGACAGATAGAGCTAGAGCAAACACGCCCACAGCTAAGGGGGCGGCAGCAGAAGTACCTCCGTGTGTATGAGCGCATTTGTTCTGACCGACATCCGTCGTGTGCTAGTAAGCCGAAGTATGATTAGCTCCTCTGATTTACTGATACTCAAATTGATACTCAAGAAACTCACGATATGATCACCGCTCCCCGAACTTGGAGCTACGAACATCATGGCTGCACACATTTCTGAATAATAAGGATGTAACCCTTTTCTATCTACAGCACCTACGGTGACTGAGAATATTGAATTCGTGTAACCATCAAAATTACATTGATCATCCGCTCCACCACCATTTCCAGCGGCGAAAACGAATAAAGAACCTTTCCCGTTTCTACCATTTTGTACACCGTTTACCATTGCTTTCAAGATCAAACCTTCTGGAGCTTCCATTGATTTACCATCATCAGGTGGACCCCATGAACATGAAAATATATCGTTTAGTTGGTATCCATAATTTAAGGCGGCAGCTTCATCGGCATCTGATATTGGTGCAGATAAAATTCTGACTCCAGCTATTTTCGTTCGATATGATACTCCAACTCCACAAACATCATTGGGTACAGCTGCTATTTCTCCTGCACATCGAGTTCCATGTTGATCATCTGACAATCTGGGTAAGGGCAATTCAGTATGATCATTGAAGTCGTATGATCCTTCGGGGAACTGGAATGATTGCGTATGAAATTAGTTTTGTATTTCGATACGGAAGACTGGTCAAAGCAATGGTAGATACAACTCACAAAGTTATCCTTCAGATCATCACTATTCAAGTCCAATCCATCATCAACAATGACGACATGTACACCTTCACCCGTTATTCCTCTGCCCCACAGTCCCGTAACATTCAATTCTATATCTTTCATATCTGTGTTGATTAAATGCCATTGTTGATCCAACATTGGGTCTTTCAGTTGTAATTCGTTCTGGGCATATAATAATTCCGTCGTATCGTCTCTGACATGACGATTTCTGGTGAACGGTATATGATGTCTTTTGGCTCTTTGCCGCACACTCAGCGGTGTCAATGATCGTTTTCCTTTCGGATTTTGTGAACTCCATCTTTTCAGTATTGGATCTTCTACGACATCGCGATTCTGTAACGACACAGTGCTTGATGATGATGATACTGCAGGTGTGCGGACCAGCCAATGTCCATCTAGTTCTCCTATCGGCTCTACGAGTTCCACTCCAAGATCATGGGATATCGAGGTAGCGAGGGAAAGGGTGGTGGAGGGATCTAATTCTAATGCGTAGTATGTGTGAGTATCATATGATCGTGGTTGAGGTGTACGAGGTCGTAGAGTTGCAAGTGAGGAAGAAGCGAGAAGAAGAGAGACTAGCAAGCTCCATATAGCAAGTGGAGCGCGCATTCTATCCCTTGGATAAAGAGAACGAGACAAGAAACAGAACCACCAAGTATCCCGCGCAATTGGTCGTGCTGGCGACTTGTTTGGTGAAGCAGACGGTGAAGGAAAGAAAAAGTGAGTTTCGCGTCAAGGACCTTTAAGTGTGACCTCTTGCTGCTCTGTTGGTATCGTTCTTTTGATGGACGACTATGCTAAAGTACTTTGCAAGTTGCTCTCTCTTCGTAACAAATCTTTAATAATTAAGCTTCAATCGTCCTTACCACCTCCACGCGCAGTAGTGTATGGTAGTGTATGAACCCCCATGTGGTATAACGCGACGACCGTGGGAAATCAACCCCTCTATCTCCCCCGCATCTCCGCAATTTCATTTCCCTACTCGTACAGTGACACGAAGCTGAACACAAGACCTTTAGCTGAACAAGGCTCTCTCTCATCTCTCATTTCTCTTGTTTCGTCACTGCTATCCTCTTCAGTCCATGACGTCGACAACGATAGGCAAGAAAAGATGAGCCAAAAGGATTTTGAGAAGCCGTTGAGCCACCTTCTGAAACGGCTGGCTTCTGCTTCATCCACTCTGCCTTCCTTATCGCAGGAGGAGGTTTCACTTTTAGCCAATGCCTCTATCCCTACAGCATCAAGACAATCTCGCTCGATAGCCTTTCTTTGCATTTCCAAATATTGTGATACTGTAGCCCAACGCCCTTCGTCGACACCTGAAACGATCACATCCCATATATACTCGACCTTTGAGCCATATCTCAATACCACGTTCATACCCGACAAAGAAGATCAAGCTACGGGGACGGAATCATGTTTACCGATCACTCACTTGCTCGGAAGCTTGTTCCCACTTTCACCGGATGCGATAGTCAGGCTGCTCACTACACCCCTGGGCGATGCCGGAGACGCTCTCGGAATACTGTTAGAAGTTGCTGAGCTTCCATCGCCTCTTCAACCTGCTTTGGCGGAATTGTTGATTGCTGCAGCTGGAACTAAATCAGGGAGACAAATGGTCAGATCTAGAACTATGGAATGGCTGAAAGGAGCTATGGATTACGGTCAAGGGAATGAAGAATTAGGTGTTCTATGCGCTGTAGCGTTGAGCAAAATGAGTAGAGAAGAAGATATCGTGACTACTCAAACCCAGAGTAACGAGAAAAATGGTCTATCAAACATAGAAATTGGAATGGATGATGAAACACTTTGTCGGAAATTGATGTCTCATATACAAT